>NW_026590663.1:8787371-8807800 GCF_907164565.1 Psammomys obesus | reverse complement strand
GGGAGAGAGTGGGCGGGGCAGGTGTGGGGGAGAGAGTGGGCGGGGCACGTGTGGGGGAGAGTGGGCGGGACAATGCAGAGACATGAGTGGGAGAGGTAAGCCAGCATTTCCCCCTCTTTTCCTTCCTCTCACACTGTCAGCCTCTTCAGCATTCCCATCCAGTGGCAACCAAAGACATGCAGACAAGGCAGTACTGATAGTGGGAATTGGTAGGAGCAATGGCCTTGAGGCCTCATATATGATAGCTTTGACTTGATTCTGCACCTCTGGCCCAGCAGAAGGGCTAGGGAATGGCACCCTTCGGAGCCCTTTAGTGAAAGGGCGGCCTGGCCCAGCCGGCTCTTACCATGTGCTGGGGGAGGCTGTAGAGCAGGCCCTGGTAGAGGACTTCACTCGGGGTTTCAGGCACCACCTCTTCTCCCTGCGGCAGAGCACACACTTTACCCAGGCCACCCTTCCTGCTGTTGGTTGGTGAGGGACAGCTGCACTGGGAGCCGCCTTGGCACGCTACCCTAACTGCATTCACGGCTCATTACAGGGTTCTGGGTGAGTGACCATTCCTCTTAGGCTCTCGTTTTTCCTTTGAGCTGGTTTAGATGATCTCTGCTGTCTTTTCCCAGTTGATGAGCCTGGTCTCCCCAGTATCTGCAATTAATTCCTCTATGTCATGTGCCCTATCAGGAGCCAGGACTTCAACCTGGAAACTGGCTTAAACCACTCGCTGCTTTGGTGCACACAGCCACACAAATCCGTCCTAAATACGGGTGTACCCTAAGTATAAACACACCCAACACTGAGATACACCACACAGAGGCTCTTTCCATGATCTTAATCAGAGATCAACCAAGAGCTCCAGAGTTCCCATCATCTAGGAAGGGGAAAGGAAAAGACAGGGGAGTAGGGAGATGAGCTCAGAAGGAGGCTTTTCACCTCCCAAAGCTGCTGTCCCCCCCCTCAACATCACTTTCCTCTTGCACTTTCCCCATGCACACCTGCTTCTTCATGACCTCACTAACCCCTTTAGAAGAACGGAAGGAGTAGGGGTCTCAGATGCTGCCCAGGCAGCCCAGGCCTCCCTATTACAGTGAGAGTGACTGCCATAGACTTGGAGGAAGGGGGGATAACTGGCCAGTCGAGACAAGTCTTGAACCGGCACTTAAGAGAGCCTAGTGATCCTAGCCTGTGTGCCTTACTGCTCCCCAAAAGGCTAACCACCTTCCCTCTCTTCAACCAATGCCCTCACCCCAGAGCCCTCAAGTCGCTGACTCCGCCTCACACAAAGGCAGAGCAATCAGAAAGACATACTCCATCTTTGGAAGAAAAGATCTGCCAGTCTCCGTGTGCCTTCTGACATGCGAGATAACTTCCTGTGCTGAGAACACAAACCAAGCCTCTGCTTGGGCTTGAAATCCTTTTTATAGTTACTTTCATTAGTTTTAATTATGCATGGGTGTGTGCATGTGGGTATGTGAATGAGTGAGGCGCCTGTGGAGGCCAGAGCCATTGCATCCTCTCGAGCTACATATGGCTGTAAGCTGCCAGGCAGGAAGAGAATCTGCCCAGCTCCGGTGTGCGAGAATGGGTCTGGGAGGCCTTGCTCTTCTCCCTGACTCTCTGCCTTATTAAAAATCGTAAGATCACCTTCCAAAAGCTAGCCACCAAGGTCTGTTCCCTTATTTGTCCAATTCCTCCTCCTGAAGCTGACCACCAAGGTTCAGCTATCAAAGTATTGGAGGCATGCCATCAAAAGCCCCTTTTGGCTCACCTAATTACCATGCCCAGTTAAAATGAAACACCTCACCCTAACACAGGGCTTCTCATGCTACTGCCATGGGCCTGTCTCTCCTCTGCCCAGAGGCCATGCTTTGTTCCTTCTGGGTCAGAGATCCCTAGCCCTTCTCCCTGTTCCCCTCCCCTTCTCCCTCGTCCTCTGTCTTCTTTCCTTGTCTCTTGTTTCCTGCCCCTTGTCCTTGTTGTGCTGAGAACTTGGTCTTGGGGTCTTGAGGTTCCCTGCAATGAGGGTGCTAGAAATTGATGTCAGGTCCATGGGAATGACAGAAAGTACTCTTAATCATTGAGCCATCTCTCCAGCCTACATATTCTTTCCTTTCTCTTGATAAAATCTATCAGACCTTTAGTTAGTTGCTCTGCTGGATCATCTAAATTCTTTCCTTCCTTTCTTCCATCCTTTCTTCCATCCTTCCTTCCTTCCTTCCTTCCTTCCTTCCTTCCTTCCTTCCTTCCTTCCTTCCTTCCTTCCTTCTCTCTCTCTCTCTCTCTCTTTTTTCCAAACAGGGTCTCATGTGGCCCAGGCTGGCCTCAAAGGTAAGTAGATGAGAATGGCTTTGAACTCCTGACCCTCTGCTTCTATTCTCAGGTACTGGGATTACACAAACACCATAATTTATGTTTTAGCATCATGCTCCCCCTTTATCCCACATCTTCCTGTAGCTACCATCTCATTTCTCTTTGCTTCTTTTCATTAGTTGTTGGTTTTCTACCTCTTTTCTTCACATTCTTTTTCAATGTACTTGCAACAGGCTTTTGGCCATTTCACTGTCATCATACTTAAAGTCACCGATTACCTTGACGCTGCCCAACCCAATAGGCACTTCTGGCCTTACCATGCATCACCCATCACAGCACTTGACACAGCCGAGTACCGCCCTCCCCGCTTTCTTCCTCCCCAACATAGGGTTTCTCTGTGTAGCCTGGCTGTCCTGGACTAACTTTGTTGACTAGGCTGGCCTCGAACTCAGAGCCACCTGCCTTTGCCTCCCAGAGTGCTGGGATCACAGGCATGCCCCACTACGCCCGGCATGTCACTCACTCCCTTGTTTACAACTGTGTTTTTCTTGTCTGATACAAACTTCCAGAGTTCCTTCCATGTCACCGAGTGTTTTCTCTCATGACTACTGCCAGTCAATATACTGGTGTGTTCTGGGGCCTATCCCAGTGCCATCCTCTTCTGTCTCTGCCCACTCCCTGGGCCCTCTTAGCCACGAGAGAGGTGTTACCAATGTAACAAATCAGTGACTCTCAGGTTTCTTTAAGCCAGTCCTCTCCCTAGAACTGCAGACTTCTCCATCTGACTGTCCAGCAGTTCTGCAAAAGTACTTGAAGGACAGCTGGACCTTAGTGTGTCCAAACGGGATTTTTGGTACTCTTCTTATTCCCCAGGTGACAGTCAGTCTTGGTTCTTCTCTTTGCCTCTTGATATACTCTAGTAGCCCTGCAAGCCTATCAGCTATACTTAAACAAGCAAACAAACAACAGTCCACATTCCTCCAGTCCAGGGAACTGCCAACTTTTACTTGAACTGGCCCAGATGGGTTAATGCCTCCCTTCTTTGCTTGCTGCAATCTTTGTACAGTAGATAGTGCTTTTTAAAACCCAAGATTAATGTCTCTCCTCTGCTTAAAACCTCCAAAGGTCTCCCTTTGTGCCTGAATCAACTTCGAGCTCCCTCCCTCTGCTAATGGGTCCTTTGTAGAGGCCCTAGGTCACTTGCCTGACCTCATCCCCACAAGTGTACCTCTCACCCGTGGGCTGTTGCTGCAGCTTTCTTTGCTGCCTCTTATACCCCGTGCCTGCCCTTTCCCCGATTCTACTCAGTGTTCTCTCCTCTGATACTCCCATGGCTAGCTCCTTTCCGTACTTCAGATCTTGGTTAGATGTCACCCTCCAAGACACCTCATCTATACCAATTGCCAAATGAAATAATCGACAGATACTTTTATGATGTTATCCTATTTAAATTATCTCCATAAGATCTACCATTCTGTGATGGTCTTTAGTTTTTTAACGACTTGCCTTCCCTAACTTGAAAACAGTGCATGGCACAGCAAGAGCCTAACCAGCTGAGTCAGCGCATGTGCAGCGCGTGCTCCGCAGCAGCCCTCCCCTGCGTGCTGGGCCTCGACTCACCAGGGACAGGGGACATCTCCCCAGCTCCTCTTCAGTCTTGATCTGTATGTCTGCGATGGAGATATACTTGTGCTGGAAAGACAAGAAAACACCGACAGGAGATGAGAACCTAAGCACACTTGGCCCAGTCTCCTCCTCAAGTTCCCTTGTTCATAAAGAAACAGTCCATGGGGCTAGCATCCTAACTACACAGAAAACCTTTGGAAGCAAGAGTCTTACTGACTTCTGCATAATTAGCATCAAGCAGTACTTTGTAAACAATTTCTGTGTATTACATCTCCTATTTGTGGACACTGGCAGGTACCTAGTCATTTGCGATAAAGTGCAAGGGGAGGCCAAGAGTAGACCTTTGCCCTGGACTACTGCTCACACGTTTGACACACACGCATGTATGTGTGCAGGTTTGAATCCACTGTTTATACATGTACTGGTATAAAAATTCCTACCTAGTCTTGGCCTTTAAAAGCCAGTGGACCTAGAGAGAGAGAGAGAGAGAGAGATAAAAGAAAAGCAAAGAATGGGAAAGGATAGAGAACGACAGAAAGAGGGAAAAGGAACAAGAGAAAGGAACTAGTGTGTCATCAGCCTGAATGCAGGAAACTGGGTAAGCAGAGAGAGCTGACTTTTCCTACTTGGCCGGAAGCCTGCAGAAGTCCTGAGTGGATCTAGAAGAGCTCTGTCCAGCACTGGGGCAGCGGTGCCCTCACTCTGAATGACAGCCACCCTAGTCACCTGCTTCAGAGTCTTCACACTCTCATGGATGGGTCGAGGTAATCCAACCAAGGTGTCGGTGTCTCTGTAAGAGGTGCAGAACACCAGCCCATAAGCTCCGCGGAGGAGAAAACTACTCCTACACCTTCCTACTTAAGATTCCCGGTCCATCTTTGTGCTTTCCACCCCAGAAATAACAACGCCATGCAGAAGCCTTTCTGAAAACTAGGAGAGTGTCATAGAGCCTCTCAGTTATTCACTTGGTCTGTAGGGGACAGTTTCCCACTCTATGGAACAGGCAGCCTAATGACACCTTCGGCAGTGAAATCCATTCTAGCCTTAGAGGCTAGTGGGGAGGGCTGTCAGCCTTCTGCGATAGACTTTATATCCAGCTGTGACTATCTCATCACTTACTGCCCAAGAGTGAATCCAATGAACTTGTTTCTGCTTATCTCCAAGAAGTGTTCAATGTCCTTCTGTCTGAGATGATGGTGAGGAGACCAATACCAGAGAGAGAGAGAACACAAAACAAAAGAGCCTTGAGAGAGAGAACTTTCCAGGGCCCCCGTTCCTTCCTTTGGAAGGATAGTGGAGGAAGACAGCAGCCAGCAGAAGGATCCTCTGACCCAGGGTTCTGACCATAGGTTAGTGAACACTGAACATGTGCTGTTGCGCCCTGGCTCCTCAGCGACCGGAATCCCACGGCTCAGGGTCATTGGTACCATTTAACCTACCTGACCTTTGGGGCCCAGGGAAGGCCCTTCGGAAAGGCCACCCGGTCGGCAGAGAGAGGTGTCTGTGAGGGGGGAGCCGGCACCAGAGGATCCTGCTCTAGCAGGTCTAACTCTCCATCCAAGGCTCGTTCTCCGTCAGCTGCAGACTCTTCCTCCTCCTCCGCGGCCGGCTCCTCAGTCTTGAAGAGATCCCTTTCGTTGTAGATGTCAAGGCTGTCTTGCTTGGTGAGGAGTTGCTGGGGTCGGGGGGAGAGAGGAAATTATACAGAGCTTAGGGCAGCCTGGTGTGAAGTCACCTCTCTAGATGTCAGGAAACATGAGCCTGACAGCCATCTACTGTGAGAACACTCCATAATCCATCTCAATCTTATAGCTCTCTAGACTCAGTCAGAGGACAACAGCTGGGAAAGATGACCATGACCAAGAAGCAGAGCTAGACAGGACCAGTGTGATACCCAGCCAGCTCACAGAACACACTGATGCTCTCCCTACAGCATATTCTGTCCTACTGATGCTCTGCCTAGGAGAACATTCAGCGGCACACCAGCTGCCTGCCTGAGGAAGATGACAGGATCTTGCTGCCAGGCAGAAGAAAGTTTTCTTTATTGCATAAAGAAAAAAGCTTGAACAGAAATAGGCCAAAAAGTTAACAGTCACTGCCTCTGGTTGTTAAGCTTGTGGGTGATTTTTTTTCCCTTCATCACATTTTTATATTTGTTCCAAATATTCTACAATGAGTAAGCATCACTTTATGAAACAAAAAAAGATTTAAAAAAAAAAAAAAAAAAAACAACAACAGTCATACTGTCTACAATGCAGACTGGGTTGTGTGGCCTGCCATCTTTAAGTGGTAAACTCTGGTAGGTCAGGCTGGTGAGCTCACAGACATGTGGCCAAGGCTCAGTGTAACGTACTGAGAACTTCTCTAGACTGTACACTGGCCAGAACTAACCAGCCATCTCTCAAATGTGAGCTAGTGGTGCAAGGCCAGACAGAGGATGGTGGCGGCTCAAAATAAAACTTCTTGCTGCCAAGGAAATGGTGATTCATAATAGACATGTAGATTTGCTTGATGCGCTTTTCAGGGTCCCTACTCTCCGAATCTAACCTAACTCATACTTAGGATGCTAAGCAACTCAAGTCACTGAGGTCCAGACCAATAACACATGCATGGCCAGAGGAGAGGCCAAAGCAGAGACTCTCAGGATTCATGTTGGCTACAGGATCAACCTGGAATAGCCACGCACTGCCCTTTCCTACCATAGCCAGAATATCTTAGAATCCTGACTTTTTTTTGACCAGCCCATACCCTAATATGTCTGTTTGATCCATACCCTTCGAGAACCACGGCGGCCCCGCAGCTTGGAGGGTGGAGGGGCCAGCTGAGACTCTCCCAGATCAAGAGTGTAGGAAGGCGGGGAGGCGGCGCGCAGACTCTTCACAACCTGGATGCTGTCCTCAGCTAGTGGAGGCAGGCCCAGCTCCGCACGCTTCTGTATCTTGAGAGCCTGCAGATGCTCAAATCCACCAAGGGTAAACTAAAGAGCGAAAAGGAAAGGGGAGGTTATCTGATACCAAGTGGGCAACCCGAGCGTGCTGCCTTTATGTATTCAGAAACACACACACACACACACACACACACACACACACACACACACACGTATCTAAAAATAACAGGCCACAAATTTAGAGAGAGCAAGGAGCAAGGGGTGGGTACATGGAAGGTGTTGAGAGAAGGGGAAAATGACACGGTCACAATGTCAGCCTGAGGATCAGGGGCAGAATAAAAGCAGCATTACTTGTTAACCCAGGACTGGGAACAGCACGAGACACTGGAAGGGTGGGCAGCTCCCCTAGAAAAACAGAATGCCCCTGTCCTTCTGCTCCCTGAGCAGGGCCTCGCTGTGGGGCCCAAGCTGGCCGCACACTTGCGGTCTCCGTCCTCAGTCTGTGAGGGCTAGTTTACAGCCGCATGCCATAGCCCTCGGTACAAGCGCTCATTTTAAAAACTTTTCTTTTCTTTAATGATTTGTTTATTTTTATTTTATGTGCATTGGTATTTTGCCTGCATGTATGTTTGTGTGAGAGTTTTGGATTTCCTGGAACTGGAGTTACAGACGGTTGTGAGCCGCCATGTGGGTGCACGTTCGGATGTTACAATGTCCTAGAGTCACACAGTTTCCTCTGCAACTAAGAGGTGGCTCACCCAGTGAGACCCACTAAGAGGGTACAGTCCTCTAGCTACACAGGGTGGCAGCCAGAGGAGGCGACGGGATGAAGGATCCGGATGAATACCAAATAACGACTTATCAGCTATGTGCTTGTGAGGACGCCCACTCTCTACCGGTAGAAAAGGCAGGCATTAATCTTCACGTTTCCTAGTTACAAAAGCAGGCACAGAACTGTCCAAGGCTCACTGCGATGGAGAGAGCCAGGCTCCCAGTTGCCAGCCAGTGTGCTTCCTGTGAAGCATCAATTCTGTCAGGGAGGTGAGCCACTGACATCGTCAACCTGGGGAGTGCCATCTGACATTCATCCAGAAGGAGCCTCGTGACACAATGTTTGATGGCTCCAGGAGGGCTTTTTGCGCCTCTCAATTAGCTGGGGCTAACAGCTGCCCTATTCTGCGGCCCAGCTCCAGCTCCCAGACCCAGGTTAGAAGAATATGATCGGGCGAGAGGGATGGAGAAGATCACACACTCACCATGATTACCTTCCAGAGCAGAAGCAGAACCTTCTTTATTGGGAAGTGAGGGGCCACGCCACTGCAGAATTTGGTAACCATGGAAAACAGCAGGAGGGCAAAAGGCTCTTCATTATGCGTGGAGAAGCCTGAGGCATAAAGAGAAAGCAGCTAAAGTGATGAAGCAGCTGCATCCTGCCCCAAGTTCCCTGCGACTGGGCACCCTGAGGAAGGCACTCACTTCCCCTGAGAAACTCCAGAGCACTTATAAGGAGGCACAGTGGCCCCCAGGAGAAATTCCCTCAAAGGACAGGACTGAGGCTATTGTGGTAAAACAGTGTGCCCACCCCAGGGGTTAAGGTAATGCTTGAGGTCACACCAAACAGGAAGTGGCAGTAATGATGTGGTTTTCTGGATAAAGGAATCAAGATATTTTGCAGACCATACCTCAACCTTTACTTATTTATATCAATAATACATATTTTTAAAATGCTTTCACATCTCATCCTTGTCAGATGACCACTTCAACTTACATTAGAACACAGTTCAGTTTTAAGGCAATTCAACTCATTTCCCCCCATATGGGATTCATGATGAAATGAAAGAGGAATGGCTATCCTCATTTCTAACCAAGGAAACCAAGACACACAGGGGTGCAGTCAAACTCAGCCCTCATGCCTCATGCAACATCTCTGGTCTTAAAAAAAAAAAAAGACGCTAATCTGAAAAAGAAAAAGCAAGCAAAAAAGGACGCTTCCCGCACTGGTCGACAGCTGCTCTGCCCCGCTCATGCTCAGCATGCTTGCACAACCTCCCCAAGGGCCACGTCTTACTCAGCTCAGCTCGGAAGGTCTCTCGTGCTGTCCTCCACCCACGGGGGTCTATCTCTCGCTCCAGGCGGATATTTTCCACCATCAGGTACATGACACTCAGCAGTACCCTGGAGTTACAGAAGGCCCGTAAGAGATTCCTGAGTCATCCCCAGCGGCAGTTACAGACTCCAAAGATGATGTCCATCAGATAAAATTAGCTAAAGGCAACCTCCAGCTCTGTCTAGGGCTTGGAAAGGGGGTAACCCATGCTGATCACCCCTCGGTCGCCCTCACTCGCCTGAGCTCAGCACTGTCAGCAATGGAGACGGCTGGTTTCCGAGGCGCACTACGAGAGGCCTGATTGTCGCTGCTGTGGACAGGAGGGAAAGGACAGAAACGAGTAAGCCTTTATCTCCCTGTGCACAAACACAAACCTCTGCCATTGCCTGGGGGCAGCCACAGTGAACCTGCTCTAAGGGGAAGGAACCTATGGCTCTTCCTTTGGAAGGTGCAGGAGAAGACGGTTCAGTGCAGAGCAGCAGTTGAGAGCACGCCTGCATTAATAACTCTTGAGGGGAACAGCCAGGCAGTGACAGGCTGGTCTGCTCCTGCTGAGTTCATGATGGAAAGTTCCCTCTGAATTCACCAGGCTCAGCAGAGAGGTGCTGGGGTAAGAAGGGAACCAGCCTGGCCAGGCCTGTGAGGCCAGGGTGTAGTCACTGTTTAGCTCACCCCGAGGAGGAAGCATGTCAGGAGAGGAAGCTGGGTAGGGGAACTGCCGTGAGCGCTGAGTGGAGGTGGGGACTCAGCTCCCACAGGGATGCCCCTGAGGAAGTGGCAAGCATGGGACCCCTTCCAGAGCGTTTCTGGGCCCCCAGGCTCCTCACTCGATCTCCATGTGCAGCAGCTCCAGGAAGGCTGAGAAGGTCCCCATCTGATAGAGCAGGAAGCAGTTGTATCTGGACCAGTGCAGCACGTCCACCTCGGAATCACACTCCCCAAAGGTGCCTGGAGGAGCACACACCGCCGCAGGTTAGGGCCGGAGCGCTAACCTGGCTCCGGGCCAGCTCTTCCTACCCAGCACACTCTTAAGACTCTCTCATGCTGTACAGAATAGAGGTTTTCAGGATTCGGGCAGGGTCCCTGAGAACCTCCTTACATGAGTGAGCCAGTGGAGAAACGGTGTCTCCTAAGTCAACTGTGCTCAGCAGTGCTCAGTCTTTTTTAAATGATTTATTTAATTTTATTTCGTGTACACTGGCGTTTTGCTTGCATGTGTATCTGTGAGGGAGTCGGATCCCCTGGAACAGGCATTACAGACAGTTGTGAGCTGCCGTGTGGGTGTTGGGAGTTACTCTCAGGTCTCCTGGAAGAGCAGCCGGCGCGCTTTACTGACGGGGTCTCTCCAGCCCCATCAATAGCCAACTTTAAAGCCCCAGGAGCAGATCCTGAGGTAAGGATTCACACACAAATAAACAGTCTATTTGGGAATGGACCCCAGGAATCACCAGCAGAGAAACAGTGGAGTGAGAGGGAGAAGTGGGGCAGCCGGAAGAGCTCACCCCCAGGGGACTTCACCGCGACGGGTGAGATAACCAAGCTTATATTCTCAGTCTTGTTAGGCACTTTTTTGAGGGCTGAGGACATCAATTCCCTCCACTTCCTGATTGCCCAGTGTGGGCTGCAGATGGAGCCTTTAAGCAAAAGGACCTTTGTGCTGGCAGCGGGTTGAGGGCACAGACTGCAGACAGATAGAAGCGCCACCTTCTGTCCTGCGAGCTTCCCTTTCCCAGTCTTCACTCCCCATTTATTGTTTCTTCTTATTATTTTACAGCTTTTTGGTTCCCAATTTGTTGGTTTGCTGGCAACACTCACATGCTCAGAGCTTATTTCATTACTCTGGCAAGACTACCTCAGCGCCCCTTCCAACACCTGGCTAACGGCGTTCTTCTGCGACGCTTTCCCCAGTTAACCTCATTTAGCTCTGGTTATCTCCACATCACCACAGCAGCCCCTCCTGAGGCACCTCAGTGCAGGTGCCAGCGTGTCAGCTCTCTCTACATGCGTTCTCTTGGGGATCTTCACATGCAGTTATAGCCCAGATTAGAGGGAAGGAAATCCATGTAAGAAATCCTGACATGCACAGGGTATGGTTTGTGTCTGTGATAGGAAGTAAGGAGATAGAGTCATGAGGATCAGGGGTTCGCAGTCATTCTCAGAGAAAAAGAAAGAAAGAATAGAAAACAGAGCACCAGGCATGGTAGCACACATCTTTAATTCTAGCATTTGTGAGGCAGAGGCAGGTGAATCTCTGTGAGTTCAAGACTAGCCAGAACTACAAAGTGAGATGCTGTTTTAAAAAAAGAAGAACAAAGAAAAGAAGCACCTGACATGCTTTGGGAGACAGAGCAGGTCCCAAGAGACCCAGAGCAGTGTCCAACACTATCTGTTGCTCGTCCTTCCAAGGACAGGCTACTCCTCACGCAGTACAACCTTTCACTGGGATGAAAGGGGCCCTGCTCTCCCCGGCCGGGCTGCTGTGCACGCTCCCCCTGCCCCCAAGCTTCTACCCTATCAATCAGCAAGAACAGACGCTCACCTTGGGCCAGATAGAGGACGGCCCGGGCCACCTTCAGCCGGCGCTCCCTGCTGACCACCTCCAGCCGGTCCAGAAGTCCCATCACATAGGTCTTTTGGGCATCTTCTTCCAACTCCAGCCACTCCTTGGTGTCTTGCACTAGGGTATAAGGCCACACACCAACGTTAGCCGCTGCCACCTCTCCCTGGAAAGAGCCCTGACAACAGACACGCCTCGGACCTCAGCTCCAAGTGGCTCTTCCACCCACAGCCTTGCCTTTTTATTCTGTTTCTTTAATTTTAGATTAATACACAGTTCTTTATTCATTAATTTTTGCTGCACTGAGGGTTGAGCCCTGGGCCTTTCACATGCTAGGCAAGTTCTAACACTAAGCCCAAGCTTTCCTTATTTAGCTAAGAACGCATCAGGGATAGGAAAAGGGCCCCAAATGTCCTAACCTGGACCTACTCTGTACCAATCTTCACCATTCCCACTTGCGTCCACACAGCACATTGTCCTCTGCCTTTCCTCAAGGAGTCCCTCTGTCTCCACCCATTCCAAATCTGTACAGGCCCAATGCATGAGGACCTCCTCCTCACTGAGGGCCAAACCAAAGCACTGCCGCAAACACTCTTTTCCTTTGCCCTGACATCCTGTATTCTCCTCTGGCTGTGGCTACATTTGTGCTATGCACATCTCTGCACTGCTACCAGACTAAGCAGCTTACTTGAAGAAGCTACAAATGGCCTCCACCTCTGCTTCCTGTATCTCTGACACAACAGATACTCAACACACACTTGAATGAAAAATTAAATTGCCACTGAGAAAGTAGTGAAACAGATCTTGAAGGGGTCAGAGGAAGGACATGGAAACTGCTATGGAAACCAGGAGAAGCAGAGGGATGGCTCAGCAAGGCTACTCCTCTTGGCTCTATGGCCAAGAAACGAAGGTGTGTGGCTGTGAAGGGAGCGGAGAAGCCAACTTTGACTTAGCCTTTCAGTACATAGGTGGGAGACAGCACGTCTCTGTGCGTGAGGACATGGCATCACCTTGAGTCTTGAAATCTTCTTCAAAGCACTTCCTGTTAGTGGTGAACTCCAGGTTCTCTGTGTAGCTGTACAGTTCTGTAGCAGAAAGACAAACCAGAGTCACATTTAGAACCCCAGTGAAGAAGTAGAGAGGATTGCCTGAAGGCTCCAGCATTCTTGTGTCTAATTCAATCTGGAGCCAGCTCCCTCCTTTCAGAACAGTTAAAAATAGCCACATGTGTCCCGGGTGATTAAACTATCAAACCTGTCCCCCTGCCAGATGGAAGACAGCCTTCAACACTTGATAAGGGCAGGAGGAGGGCTGGAGTGGAGGGCAGGAGGAGGGCTGCAGGTCAGTGCTTCTGCTTCTCGGGGCTGCAATCCACTCTGTCAACCCAGGCTAGCACCAGCCCCACTGTCGAGAAGGATTGGGCAACAACCCGGGGTCTGGGAGGCAAGATTCTATGATGTTTAGGACGCCAGGATGAGGGCTAAAAAACCATGAGCTGGCTGGGGCCAGTCTGTCCCCTCCACGCTGAGCTGCCTTGGAAGGGACAGAAATGTAGGTTCCTACATATGGCCGCTTGGACAGATGACGTGGCAAGTCATGTGGACAGCTGTTGGGTTTTTGCTAGGATTTTGTGCTCAGGAAAATCTAACATTCCTGATCGTAGTCTGACCATAAAACAGGGTAGCAACGCCCCTGCCCCAGAACATTCACTCTGCTCCTGCACTTTACAATCAACGAAAACCAACAGATTATCTCAAAATCTATTCCCTCTGTACCATAAAGCAGCAGAAATTCACGTATGCTCCAGCCAACTAGCTAAAGGTTGAGAAGCACTTGGGAGTTAGGACTCTCAAATCTCCCGTCTCAGAACAGGGGTCAGCAGAAGGGTCAGCAGAGACAAACCTCAACTTTAAACCTTAGGTATGTCAGTCATTACTTCACTAATGGAAATGTGATTGATTATGTCTGTGTATGCACTTGTTTATTTAGTCAGGAAAGTCAGGCGAGGGAGGCAACAGTGCTGAACTTTGTCCTCATTTTTAAAATGTTAGATAACGGAATTTCATATGCAGGTAATTATAAGATACATTGAAGATACCCATGTATCTTTTACTCAGGCTAAACAAATATAACATCTGTCATATAACTACTCTCCAGTGTTATTCCTTTCTCTGGAAGTATCTACTGTCACGAATTTGGCATGTATTCCTCACAGGGTCATTTTTAGATTTTTATTACATATGTATGTGTCTAGACAACATCCCCGGGCAGGAGAGATGGCTCTTGCAGAGGACCCAGTTCAATTCCCAGTACCTGTTTGCTGGCTCGCAAGTACTCATTACCTCAGGTCCAGGGCACATGTGTAGCGCACCCACAGACGCACATACAAAACATTCATACACATCAAAGAGAAATAAATCAAAACATTTAAACAATGTATCTGTGCTGCTGTTCTATTTTTGTTTTTTGAAGAGTTAATTATTATTAATATAATGCTCTGTCTGTATGTACACCTGCACACCAGAACATGGCACCAGATCTTACCAGAGATGGTGGGGAGCCACCGTGTGGGTGCTGGGAATTGAACTCAGGACCTCTGAAAGAGCAGCCAGTGCTCTCTTAACCTCTGAGCCATCTCTCCAGCCCCCTGTTCTGTTTTTACTCTTAACATCATCCCAATTGTATTAATTCTCTTGCCGTTTCTTCTTTGCCCCGGTTTGGTTCTGGGCATTTAGTCACACTGAAGCGTGTGGACACAGAGCGATTACACTGATGGCTATATGCGCGCTGTGCTTATATGCTGGCCTATATGTTGGGGATTTTAGGTTGTTTTCAACTTTTCATAATTAAAAACGAGGCTGAAATAAACTCTTGTGCTCGAGTATAAAGCTCCTTCGGTGGAACATCTAGGAATAAAATGATTGCGTCATAGTAGGTGCAGATCTTCAACTTGACCAGCTATGACCGAATCGCTCTCCAGTTCAGTACTCTGCCCTTTCACACTGCTACACACGCCGTGCAGAAAGATGCTCATCAGGCTCTGAGGTTTGAAACACCGGATGAACTAGTCAATTGACTGTGTGCATGGCTCTGTGCGTGCCACACTGCAGAGGTGAATGTCAGCAGATAACCTGTGAGCTGGCCCTCCACCACCACGTGGGTCTGAGGCTGGCACGGGCACGAGGCAGCAGGCGGCCTCACCCGCTGAGCCACCGAGCGGTCTGATGATTGAGAAACAATACTGTTTTTAAAAATACTCTTTATTAATTAATACGCCCAGGCTGAAGAGACGGCTCAGTGGTTAGGAGGCCTGGCTGCGATTCCACAGGCCCTGGCACCCACGGGGCAGCTCACGCTGTCTGCAGCTCAGGTTCCAGAGGCGCAGACACCCTCACACAGACACACATGCAGGCACAGCACCAATGCACATAAAGTGAAAAACCCCCCACAAACCCTTGACCATCGTTTAGACACACACACACACACACACACGCACACACACACACACACGCTCTGCTGCGGCACTGTGGCTCGACTGAGAGCCTCAGGCATGCCCCTTCATACATTTACTGGCTTTCTGGTTTTCTCTTCTGGGAGTTCGTAGCTTTTGCCCACTCCTCTGTATCTCTTCTTCTTAGTTGTCTGTCTACCTCTCTTCTTTCTCTACACATATTCACATTCTAGATTCCAACCCTTTGTTCATTGTTAAACCCAGCGATTTCTGTCACTCACTGCAAAATCTATTCCCTGTGCTTATTCACGAGAACTTCTGCAGAAGCGTTTGTCTTTTTCTCTGAAAAAGCATGCCTCAGAGTGTCATTTCCATGTGACAGAACATTTAACTTTCACACCATCCCCACCCAAAGCTCATTGATTAACAGCTAGCATTCACAGCACGTGTGCTCTGGAGGCCCTCAACGTGAGGAGAGCACGTCTGCCCTGTTCTAGATTCCAGGGAGGAGCAGCCTGAACTGAGAACGGGATCAGTCAGCCGCAGTGCCCGGTCCCTGCCGCAGAGCATGGCTGTGACGGCTGCAGGTGGCAAGCCCAGCCTTACTCGGCCAGTGACCACCCACAGCCCCCTTAAGCGTGCCTGGAGCTTTACCAAGGGCAAGATGGTAGACAGAGGAAGATAGACAGACGGTGATAAAGAAGGGTGGCGGGGAGAACAGGCATGCGCACACACGGACTACAGGCAGCGAGGTGAGTAGGGGAGAGTGGAGAGAGCTGATTTCAGAGCGCAGCGGAAGAAACAGAATTACCAGGAGAGAGGAAGGAACCAGCACTGTCGAGGAGAAGTCACGAAAGTAAGTGTAGAAGAGGTCTTTGTTTTGGGGCTGGGGACAGGCACACAGTGGTGACAGCCCTTGTTCAGGGCTGTGAGGGAGATACAGGCCTGGCCCCTGGCCCCCACCACACCACTCACTGCTGACGGCCTTTCATACCTGACAACTCTGCTGCATGGCTGTCTGCGTCTCCATATTCAAACTCCAGGGCAGGGCAGTCCACAGAGCCCTGCAATAAAGAAAAACTGTGTAATGGGAAGAGGTTGCCAAAAAAAGACTATACCCCAGTTTCACCTTTTTCCCCTCTTGGAGGCCAAGGTCGAATCAGAGAGGCATCTAGAAAGTCCTAACCGGCCCTTTCCTCTGAGAGACAACCTCCCCCTTCCACGCAGAAGTGTGAGGCCCGGTGCAGGGAAGGGCCAGGGATTCTCGCCCAGAACCAGGACAGGGCTGTAAACAGGAGTGGAGCTGCCATCTGAAGTGAGGTGCCGACATGTGCCTATGATGCTCTGCTCTGGGGGCTGAGGCAGGAGGAGCCATGTTTAGGGTCAGCTGGGCTGCACAGTGAGACGCTGTCTCAGGGACAAACAGGACTGCAGGTGATGTTTGCCTAACGTGCACGAAGCCCTGCGCTTGATCTCAGCACCTGGCAAACAGGGTCTGGTGGTATACACCTGCAATCCCAGCACTCGGCTACATGGCCAAGTCTAGTCAGGACCGCATAAGACCGCCTCACAGAACCATCCCCACCAACAGAAAGAAAGCGGTGACTGAGCCTCCATCCACGAGAACAGACACCAGGGAGCATCTAGTTCACGTCTGGAAAATATAGGCAGGAACTAAAAGGAGAGACGGAGCTGGCCCCGATTCTGTCATCACCTGAATGTGTCTTGTGCTGGCGATCCCTGGCCTACTGAAAAGGAAAGAGGTTTCCGAGCGCTCACCCGCAACACCCAATTACCCACAGTTGCTGTAAACAAGGGAGCACTTACCTCCAAGTTGCTTCAAATACTCAATTTCCTATGGTTTCATGCATATAATCCACTTTAAAATATTTTAGCACACTCTCACTCACTAACCTCTTAAGATTTTACGAGTATCTCCTTTAGCATACTCTATATGGACTGTTTCTTTAGACAACGCCTGACTGCAGACACAAGCCCCCACCTTGTATCTGAGTTGCTGGGCATCAGGGCTTTCCACGTGCTAGGCGGGCACCACGTGGCCAAATGCGCCTCAAACCTAGCCAACTTTCACTGTTGTTTCCTGAGACAGGGTGTAATTCTATGGCCCAGAACTCCTGTACTCCAGACCGGCTCTGAACTCAGCTCCCAAGTCTGGGATTTAAGTTAGGACTCACTGTGTACAGCCCATATGAAATTTTTTCCCATATGAATGTTTAACATTCCGAATTTTGCCAGCATGATGGTACAAGCCTTTACTTCTAGCACTCAGGATGTAGAGGCAGGGGGATCTCTGAGTTTGAGGTCAGCTGGCCTACGTACTGAATTCCTAGTCTGCCAGAGCTCCAGAGAGACCGTGTTCCACAAATGAAGTTCTCTGTCTCCATTCTGCTAGTTTGTGTGATCCTGGCAAATGTGCTTCTCCACGTCTCAGCACAGCACGAGGCACGGTCTTTGTGCTTGGTTCCTAGCACAGTGTCTCTAAATCTCACAAACTTCTGATGGAGCGTATGTTACTCAGGGGCCATCAACTATACCAGAATTAGGGTCACTGCGCCAGCTCACAGTGGACCTTACACAGGCTAAACAAGGGACTGGAGAATAAGCAAACAAAACAGAACAACAACAACAAACAACCAAATAAACAAAAACAAAACACCACTAAGCATGCTTTGGAGTTACACACTGCTCCTGTGAAGACGGAGTGTGGACCCGATTGAGTTCAGTCAAGGCCAGTGGCTTAACCGATCCCTATCATGCCCCACATGAAAACCCTGAGTAGGGGGCTCAGGGGCTAGCTTGGCTGGGTAGTAAAATTCTTGCTGTGCACGCATGAGGCGCTGACAGTCCTTAGAACCCATGATACGTGTCTGTAATCCCAGTGCCCGGCCAGCTTAGGCTAGTTCCGGAGCAGTGAAAGACTGTCTCAAAAACCCAGGCGAACGGCTCAGAAGGACACCTTCCTGAGCTTCCCCTCTGGCCTTACACAGATGCACATCCGTGTGCACAGGAGAGGGCTGGGGAGGGTGAGAAGAGCCTGAAACAGTGACACGCAGCTTGGTATTGATGGAAAAATGGCTGTGCTCAGGCATGAGGGTGCACGCCTTTAATCCCAGCCCTCGGGAGAGGCACAGGTGGATCTCTGAGTTCAAGGCCAGCCTGGTCTACAGAGTGAGTTCCAGGAGAGCCAAAGCTACATAGAGAAACCCTGTCTCCAAACAAAACCAAACCAAATGGCTGCACTAAGAGGGTGGTGACCTCAGAGGAGCAGAGTCTCCATACCAAATCCAAGTCCACACCCGTCAAGGAGTCTCTTCTAGTTGGTTGTTTCTGCTTTGCACCTTTTATTTAAAAATTAGACTCTTAAGTATAAACACCTCTGGGTTTAGTCATTTTAGCAAATTATCAATCACACTTGAAAGGGGTAAGTAAGAGTTTGCAGACGGCAAGTAGGAATATGTACAACCTAGCCACATGAAGGGGACAGTCTTGTGTGTGCACTAACTGGGGATTTAGTGCCAGAGCTGACTTCATGAGCAGGCCGTTTGGTTAGCATCAGTAACTGTTGCTGGAAAACGCTTCGCTTTCTCATCCATAAAATGAGGACAACAGTAAGACTTTCTTCGCGGGGTTACTGTAAGGACTAACGAGTCAGGAACAAGAACGGCCCTTGGCGTACAGCTCTCTTGATTTGTGCCAATGGTTGCTGTCTTCTAGCAGGTTTTTCAGAAGTCCTGGAAAACCATCTTCTCTAAGGACTGCCCTCTGCTGGAAAGCACAGAGGGAAGGAAAGCGGACCTGGCCCTGCAGAGATGGCAGGGACATACTGACAAGCATTTCCTCTGCAGGGAGGGTGGAGGTAAGGCTTTTCTGCCAGCACGGGGCTTGGAGGCAGTGAGCCCAGAGCGAGGTCACTGTAGTCGTTCATTTCCGAGCGTGCAGAATGCAGCTGCAGAAATGCGGCAGGCAAACAGCAGTACCCCAGGAAAAGTCTGGCTATCAACACTGAGCTCCCTGGCAAAAGCAGAGCAGCAGGAGAGCCTTCTCCTGAAGGGAGATGTGGTAGTAAGCACGCCTCTACCCCAGAGGGGAGACCGACTTATCACTGGGCAGTCGTCTCGCTTATGTGCACAGACTCTGTCTCGCCACCCTTCCTAGAACGCTGGCTTCTCCCTGACACACCGTCAGCACCTAAGGACTTCCTTGTCACCTCCTCAAAATATTTGCTCAAGAACACTGTCTCCCTCCCTCTGCTTTGTGCTGCCAAGACTTCCCCTCCTCCCTCACCACCACAGAGACCTCTGAAACCAGGAACCCAAATAAATCTTCCCTTCAGGGAAAAGAAGACCAATGTCTCTCTTGGGGAGGTGCAGGTACTTCTAAAAGGAAATTCCTCGCAAGGGAGCCTTGCCTGTGCAAAGGTGTGACTTTGGGGGTGCCGGCCCTGTACTTTTAGGTTTTAGAAAGCTGGAGCTGAGGGTGAACCGTGGTTTGTAGGACTCCCTCTCAGTGATAGCGATGACAGTTCTAAGCCCCGAGCAATTAATTGTGTGAACTGTGCTAAATGCTGTATGTTCAATTATCTCAACTCTCTGAGTTATACAGTGTTAAGCCCCTTTTACAAACAAAACTGGAGCTTAGGTTAGTTAATTTGCCCAAAGCCACACGGATGATAATGAAGGTGCTGGAAAAAACAAAGAAACAAAACCGAACAAAGCAGACAGAGATGTGGGGTTGTTAGACACACACACACACACACACACACACACACACACACACACACACACGGCCAGGTGTCTGATCTCAGCAAAGCTGGTTTCATCTAATTCACTCTCTATAAACGCCCTGCCCAGTGTCCCCACACCCAGGCTGGGGATCAAGTTTGTCATCTCGGGAAGGTGAGGCAAGCAGGCCACCACTGAGCCCCAGCCCCAGCCTGGTGTCTGTTACACAGTCAAATGAATGGGTTGTGTTCACCGTGGCGGCACGCGCTGTAATCCCAACACTTGGGAAATGGAAGAGGAGGAGGAGTTCAAGGCTCTCCTCAGCCACGCTGTGAGTTCAAGGCCAGCCAGGGCAAACGAAAGCTTGTTGTCAATGGACCGTCTCAAATGACTAAAGAAGGAGTCAAATAAAGTAACGGCTAAACCAGAAGGCCCCCACGCCCCTTCCAGGACGCCGTTCGGCTCTGGGTGAGGAGACGGATAAGGGTGCGGGGTGGGGGGGGGGGGGGAGCGCTGTCCCTTCGCTGTCCTAGTTACATTTTTTTCAAAGAAGAGGAGGAAGAAGCCGAGCAGCCACCCTCTCGCTGCATCCTGGGACAGCTGCACTCGGTGCCGCGCCGGCCCCAGCGTGGACCGCCGCTCGGGTGAGGTGCGCGCGGAAGGCGCTCCCTAAGCCCGGGGGCTGGGACGCGGGCGGGCCGGGTGGGCCGCCGCAGGGGCCGCGCCGCCCGCCCCCCGGCCGGTGCCCGCGC
>NW_026590663.1:8739239-8786971 GCF_907164565.1 Psammomys obesus | reverse complement strand
GGCTCTTTCAAGGAATCGGCGCCCCGCGCCCCCGGCGTCCGCGGCCGCCCGGACCGAGGCTTCGCGCCCCGCGCCTGCGGCCCCGGAGCCCGGGCGGTCTGCTCCTCCCGGCGCGGCCCCAGCCCCGGGGTCCGGCCCGGCTCCGCCGCGGCCTGCGCTCCCGGCTCCGGCCGGCCGGTGGCCGGAGGACCGGGAGCCGCCGCCGTGAGCCACCGCTTTAGGAGGGCCGAGGGGAGCGGGCGGGGCTGTGCCGAGCACCGCAGCGTTTCCCCGGCCCCCGCCTCTCTGCCGGGTTCTTCTCGCCAACCCGATTTTTACCGAGGAGGGAGTCCTGAAGCACAGGGGACGCCTGCGCTTTCTGTCAGCGAGGTGAGTATGCTGTTCTAGGAAAGAAACCCGTTCTTTGGTTTAACAGTCTTAGCCTTTCCTCTGCTGTGATAAAACACCAAAATAAATAAAGTAAGATAAAAAGCAAATTGGGCAGGAGAGGACTTCTTTCACCTGATAGCTCACAGCCCGTTACCGAGGGGAGCTGCGGCAGGACCTACAGAAGCCTTGAGGAAGCTGCTCACAGGCTTTTCCTCACAGCTTGCTCACTCTTCCTTCCGCCCTCCCTCCCCTCCCTCCCTTCCTTCCTTCCTTCCTCTCCTCCTCCCTCCTTCCTCCCTCCCTCCCTTCCCTCCCTTCCTTCCTTCCTTCCTCTCCTCCTCCCTCCTTCCTCCCTCCCTCTTTCCTTTCTCCTTCCTTTCCTTTCTTCCTCCTTCCTTTCTCTTTTTTTCTCTTTCTTTTTCTTTTCTTCTCTTTTTTCTTTTTCTCTCCCTTCCTTTCCTTTTCTGCTTGCTCGCTCACTTGCTTTCTTATACAGCTCAGGACTGCCTGCTCAGTGGCACTGGCTACAGTGGTCCTGACCCAGGACCTTCCACACCTACCACCAATCAAGAACATGCCCCATAAGCTGGCCACAGGTCAGTCTGCTCAGTGGAGGTTCCCTCTTCCAGGACTCTGGCGTGTGTCAGGTTCACACACAACTAGCCAGCACAGCTACTGCTCCTCAGATCCTACTTAGGACCCTTCTCCTCTGGAAAAACTGTGTGTGTGTGTGTGGGGGGGTCCTTACTCCACTCAGCTGTGTTGCTGTCAAACCAACTTGGCTGGGATCCGAAACTGTAGTATTTGTATTCTCCTCAAACAATGACATTTCCCTCCTTTCCTGTATCTTAGGGAAAGTTCTATTCTTTACACGAGTCTCACATTGTAGCCCAGGATAGCCTAGAACTGTAGCCTAGCCTGGTCTCTAACATATGGTCGTCCTGCTTCACCCTCCTGAATACTGGTATTGTAGACACCAGAAACTGTGCATATCTTAATACAATTTCTTTCTTTTTTTTTTTTTTTTTAAGATTTATTATGTATACAATGTTCTGTCTGCATGTACACCTGCACGCCAGAAGAGGGCACCAGATCTCACTATAGATGGTTGTGAGCTGTGGATGTGGGTGCTGGGAATTGAACTCTGGAAGACCTCTGCAAGAGCAGCCAGTGCTCTTAACCTCTGAGCCGTCTCTCCAGCACCCCCCCAATTTCTTAAAAAAAGCTATATTACTTATGTTTTGTCTATATGTATGTCTGCACACCACAGGCCTTTCCCTGGGACTGGAGTTACAGGAGGTTGGAAGCTGCCACGCTGGCCCTGGAAACTGAGCTCGGGTCCTCTGCAAGAGCAACTGGTACTCTTAACCACTGCGCCATCTCCCCAGACCCTCAACTCTCTTTCTCCCTTACCTTTGTGTAAGTTGGTAGGTGGCAGGGGAGGGATACACTGAACAAGACCCCATTCCTTGGAAATTTCTGGGTACCTCTCCTGGCCCCCAGTATCTCACGAGCACCCCAGTCTTCCCTCCCTGCTCTCGCTCTACTGTGAATGTAGGCTCCTCTGGAGGGCTAGGCTTCAGTGTGGTCTTGAGTTTAGTCAAGGGCTCACGTAGCTCGGGTCAGCTTCAAACAAGGTTTAGCTGAGCATAGCCTTGAACTCCTGACCCGCCAGTCTCCAGAGTGCTGGGATTACAGGTGTGCACCACTATGCCTGGCTCTTCGTTGGCTTTTGCAGCCACATTTTGTATGTTTAACACAGGGGTTCACAAAGTATGTGCTATTGACATTTTGGGCAGAAAAATTATTATTTAAGCTGGTCAGCAGAACTTTTGGCTGCTCCTAAAAGATGCCAGTAGCATTTTCCCCTTAGTTATGAAAACAAAAAATATCTTTTAAACATTGCAATACGTCCCCTGGGGAGCAAAATCTCCTGTTGTAATACTGTGGCTTTGTAAATAAACTCATGTGAATTTCCAAGAAAGTCTGAGGCTCAAGGCACAACTACTCAGTTTTGGAATTTTTCAGGGTATAATTTGTTAAACTCTTAAAAATGTACAATCTACATTAAGATTCGCAACCCACGCCTCCTTTCCCCCGCTTCTGTGTGACAGACTTGCCATTAGCACAGCTCATCGGGTTCTTTCTAAAGAGTTCATTGCATGCTCCCTCCTGAGAAGCCAGACTCTGGGACTGACAGTCCCAGCAGTGGTTTCCCTGAGAGCCCAGCCAGTCAGCAACAGCCTCACAGGCGAGGTGTGAGGGCTTCTTCCTCCTTTTGCTTGTCCTGAGGGCAAAGGGCAACAATTCTGCTGGGGGTGGGGTTGAGGCACTCCCCACTTAGAGCTCCATCTGGCTCTGCTTCCAGAGACGGGACTTGAACATGTGAAGACTGCAAAGGATCTTGTGGATTGGAAACCAGCAATGGCTGGACATCTGTCTGCTCAATGTGAGCCCGCACGGATGTTCAGAACTTTCCATGAAAAGGAAGTTGTCTGAAGAAAAACTGCATGAGGTCACAGGAAACTTCAATCGACTGAAAACTGAGACGGAAGCTTATTTGTTCACCAAAGAGTGACAGTCGTGGGTGCTGCCGGCCACTGAAGCACCCAGCAGCACCTGGGACGGGCTGTCAGGCTGTCTGTGTCTTTCCATCTGCTAAGAGCTGCTGCCAGCATTGTAAAATCTAGACTGCTAGAGCCAGAGACGGCTCAGTGGTTAGGGGCACTAGCTGCCCTTCCAGCACCCTAGCAGGTGACCAGCACTCACTCGCACACACCCACACACAGATACATAGCCAGAATCAGTCTTTAATAATAAAACAGCCCCAAACACTATACTGCCAACTTCCCTTGTCCCAAAACTCAGGTTTCACTTCAAACTCAGGCTTCGGACAGAGGGTTGATGGGACAGATAGAAGCAAATTCCTTTCTGCACTTAAGCACTGTGACTCACGAAGGTAAAACACTCCGTTGGATAGCGCCCGGCACTAGGCTTAACAAGAGGCGGCAGTCTTCAACGCCTCGTTTTCAGACAAGCAGGCAGAGAGGATAATAAAGAGCTCGTGTGGGGTGTGGTGAGAGCCCTCATGGGAGACCCAGAATGGGGGGGGGAGGCGGGGTACCCAGAATCAGCATGAGCGTCCGGGGGCCGGGCCGGGGCCTCGGAACTGTGCTACACACACTGGCCGGTGTCCGGGGCCTCGGGGAGAACAGCCAGTGCTCTTAACCACTGGGCTATCTCTCCAGCCCTACTTTAAGCAGTATTTTTTAATGTAACAGACTAATAAAACATTAACATAAAGTAATACACAGTTCACAAGCAAGTAAACTACGAGAAAATCAGCCCCAATGGCTGCCCTACCAATGGGTGAGACAGACAGGCAGCTGGACTCACGGTCCACTTACTGACTTAGAGATTAGTCCGCTGGACCCTCTCCCTCTTTGCCGGGGTATACCCAGACCTTCGGTCCCATCAGCAGGGCAACGCAGCGGTACTGGGTGACCTAGAGCCACGCTTTAGACTTTGTTTTTAACTTTTTAAGATCTTAACCTCACAGTTCTCACCTCCTCGAGGTTGTGCTTCTGAGGTGGGCTCCTTGCACAGTCGGGTGGAGGTCAGGGTGGGAGGGGCAAAGCACTTGTCAGCAGACTGTCTCAGTGTCAAAGACGACAGCCTGGCAGTGGTGTGCGCACCTTTACTCTCAGCTCCTGGAAACTGTGAGTTCGAGGCCAGCCTGGTCTACAGCGTTAGTTCCAGGACAGCCAACGCTGTCAGAAAAACACTGTCTCGAAAAACAAACAAATCAAACCAAAAAACCAAGACTCTCGGGGTGCCGGTCACTCCAGCACACCTGCTGGAAACTGCATCAGCTTTTCCCTCCGTCCGGTGGCAGGGAGCCTTGCTGGTCTGTTGCCCGCATTGCTCGCATCTCTGCATTCCTAGTTCACAGAAGCAAGTGATGGTCTCAAGACACAGATGAGTTTTAAGAATACTTTATTTTTTGAGATTACATAGTCATTATTGCTGATCTAATACAATCACTTAGACATAAAGATTTCCAAGAGCTTCTCAGAACTGGTGATCCTTAGCGGTTTCGTTCCTTTCAGTAAGATGACAGTAAGAACTAGATGATTATTCATATAGATATATAGATATATATAGATATATATAGTTTAGACTTGTCAATATAGAATTTGCTGGTGTTTCCTATTTTCTTTCCATAATTTTCCTTTATTAAAAAAGCTTAATGCAACAATGCATTCTGATTTTTTTTTTTTAAACCATGACAAAGTTAATTCTGAGGAAACCACAGGAGCAGCAATTTTAGATCTGTTCAGAGAAAAGCCAAGCAGCAAAAAAGCTTTGCAGGAGTGTGTGGCTGTGGGGAGCCGTGCTCTGTGCTCTCGCAGGAGGGAAACACGAGGAGGGCCGAGGGAGGGTAGGTTAGAGGCATTTGCTGAACAAGAAAAAGAAACAATATTTCCAGTGAGAAAGCGACAAGGCCCTGCAGCAGCACAAATTCACTGTAGATAAATGGATCCCGTGGGCTAGGGCCACACAGCCAGCCAGGCTCACCTTCTCATCCTTGCCTCCCGGCAGCCAGGGTGCATCTAAGAGGAGGAGCTGCAACCTGCTGCCAGCGTACAGGACAGACAGACAGGAGCAGGAGAGTGTTAACACCCTAACTCCTGGATGTGAGTCCTGGGCTGCCTTCCCTCTCTCCCCAGCTCCTCAGAAGCCCTCTGTCCTGGGGATTTGCTAGGCCCGGCACATGCTAGTCAAGTATCTGTCACTGCCTACATCCCTATTAACATCTGCTTCTTAATGACTGATGACACAGAAGTCTCCAGAGAGAGGAGAACAGATGTCATCTGACACGCACAGGCAGATACCTCAGCATGGGCAGCCGAGTGCAAGCTGCCCAGCTCAGGAGGCCATGTGGCCCCTTCCCGACTTGGAATGGTCTTGTCACTGGCTGTGGCAAGGCACACTCTAAGTGCCAGCCGCAGGGAGCTGCAGAGAGCAAGGCTCTGCTGAATACCGGCAGGTCATGACGTGCGGCCACGCCAGACGCCCGCCTAACAGAATCCGCTCTGAGTGCAAGATGAGGCACAGAGCGCTGAGGCTTTTGCTAAAGAGATCCAATTAAGAGGCAGCCAGGCATGCCAGCACATGCCTCAGGAGGCCACGGCAGGCGGACTGCCATGAGTTTGAGGCTAGCCTGGGTTACACAGTGAGACTATCTCAAAACAGCAAGAACAGAAAACCAAAACAGAGGTGGTAGTGGGAGAGGGGTACCATCAGCTATTAATACAAAAGTGAGAATGAGGCAAACAGACTAGAGGGTGTTGCTGGAATCTTCGGCCTTTGTGATCTTGCCTACAAAACAGAATGCAGTCATAGATGATGCCTGAGAGGAAGCCATCCTCTGCGCTAAGCCTGTCCATCACTTAATAAGGCCAACAGCCACCTACCCCAGCTCTGATTCTCTGTCTTCAAAAATAAGGACACTTCCAGACTAGCTTCAGGGTACACACCAAGACCAGGGGACACTGCAGACGGTGGTGGTGGTGGGGGATGGAAACTTTCAGGGCTCTGGGTGTCCTCTGTCTGAAAGACCTTGGTCTTGGACTTTGAAGCAGAACAGTATAAGAAATATGTGGGAAACAAACATGAGACTTGTAAATAGGGTGGGCCTCGAGAGAGACTCATTCAACAAGATTCCTAGGGTCACTCGATTTTAATTCTTGAAACCAGTCAGTCTGTCTCCAAAGGAAACCCAACTCTTGGGTGGAATGAGAAAACCACAGTTTACGTTACTATTTTACACTGCTGGAGTTACTTAAGAAACAGAAGCCTTAAGCAGAAGGGGCCAGATCATAAAGACACAGCAGCAGCAGGGAAAGATGAGCCACCCGGCTGTATATCTCACTCTCACCAACGGCAACAGCCAGAGGCAGGAATGTCTGATGAAGTTCCAACTAGTTCCCATCCCCGTTCCCAGCTCAGGGCCAGGCAAGTGCTCTGCCGCTGCGCCATCCCAGCCCTCAAACTAGTCCTCACCGCATGGATGCTCTTTAGAGTCCCCGTTTTCTGCAGGCAGGCCAACAATCTTTCCTGGAAAACAGGCAGACTTGATTCTTTAGGACATCAAGGTGTACCCCCGCTGCAAATCTCCACCAACCACCTTTGCCAGCGGGGTTCGAGAGGCCGTTTCAGGCAAGAACCCAAGTGTCAGGAAGCACTGCCCCTTCAAGCCCCTTCTCTGAGACAGGGCCTCCTAGGAGACGGCCCAGTTAAGTTACAAGGAAGCAAACTATGGGCCAGTGGAGCTGGTCCCCTACTTCCTGAGCAGAGGTTAGTGGGGTCAGAAAGCAAAACAAATGCCTGGCCAGCACCAGAGCTACAAAGATCATGGAGGCACAACCCTCTTGGAACCAGGATGCATTGAAACGGACATAGTATTGACGAAAGAAGCCTGGGTAAGACAAGAGACCCCAGTAGGCACGGACACAGGCACAGCTGAGCTCCTGCTGCAGCTTCGAGATCTTCCCACTCCTACCTCACTAGCCTTTTTATCAGGAAGGCAGTGACAGTAACTATCAAGGCCGAGACCTGACTTGACAGTCAGGTCCTGTCAATTCAGCGGCTTCCGAAAGGCCTCACCTGGGAAAGGACCAAAGCTTTGAGAAAGGCAGCTGCTGAAAATTTATTCCAGAAAACCCTAAGTAACAAGGAGTCTGGCATCCC
This sequence comes from Psammomys obesus, assembly GCF_907164565.1. Classification (NCBI taxonomy): domain Eukaryota; kingdom Metazoa; phylum Chordata; class Mammalia; order Rodentia; family Muridae; genus Psammomys; species Psammomys obesus. The sequence goes on along the minus strand of NW_026590663.1, from coordinate 8,779,849 downwards.
TGAACTGACTCCTGAGCCCAGAAAGAAAAGCGGTCATGGCTGAGGACTCCATCAGCGGGCAATGGCGTGAATGAAGCACTAGAAGATCGGCTGGTTCCTTCCTCCTCAGCCTGTCGTCTGCGGCTTTCGGGGTCCCAGGAGAAACCGCGCTCTGGGCCCTGGCTACAGGCACAGGAATCTAGATTTTAATAAATAAACATCCTAACACAGGGTGAGCACGGCGGGCAGCTGGCTGCTTCTTCCTTGGAGAGCAGCTGAGAAAAGGCTTGGTTCTGCTCCCTAACGCGTCCAAGGGCTTGCATTACAGGAACTCAATACCTGGTGGGAAAAAGGAAGATGAAACCGATGCTATCTGCTGGTGAGGCTGGGACAGAAGGGGCCTGCCCACAGCTCTAACAGGGACCCAGGGCTCTTCTAGGGCACGCACAGACATCATGGGCCAGCGAGAAGGCTGAGTGGACACACGCGCCTGCCACCATGCCTGCCACTCTCCCCGGGACTACGGGAGAAAGAGAACTCACTCCCACAGGTTATCCTCTGCCCCCTCCCCCAACACACACACAGTCACAAAATGAACAGGTAAAGATGTAATTTCAAAAGGCTAATATTGGTGTGTCTGTGTGGAGACTGCCAGTGTTTAAACAAGTTCTCAGAATATTCTGAGCTGGGAGACCAGTTTTTCCAAGTTCATGGAAAGGTGTGTGGTAGAACATGCATGGATCAGCTCTTCACCCCCCAACCTTCCCTGGTCTCCGGAGCCCAAGGCACCTGTAGTAGTTGGGCTTGAAGGGCCCGTTCTTGTTGAGTCCCAGATACTTGGCCTGCTCCTCTGTCAGCTCTGTCAGGTGGGCATCAAAGGTGGGCAGGTGGAGGCTTGCCACGTACTCATCTGCAGAGACCACACCAGTCATGGGGTTAGCATGGCTCCTGTCTGGCTGTTCTCCTCAAGCTAGCCTCAAAACATTGGAAGACATTTCTAGTTCTTGGAGATAACGGGAAAACGTTTGACTTTTGCTCTTAGGCCTTCAATTCTAAAAAATGACTGCCTTCAGCTTCAAGTCCAGTGACTTTCAAAGCCAAGCATTTCTTCCAGTAACTCTTTCCACCCTGAAGCTTGTTCCCCAGAAAAGAAAGGGATAATGGGATAGTACGGGACTTAGACATGGGAAGCCCCACCTTTACTTTTGCTTCAATATCTGTATTATATCATGAAAATACTAGAAATGCTAAATATACATTCCAGAAAAATTAACACCCATGGGAATTGGGGAGAAATAACTAAAAAGGACCTAAAACTGTGTGCTTTGCTTTAGTAATTTTACATCCCTCGAATTCATTGTATTTACAGCCTCATCATAAATCCAAAGAGGACAGACTGACTGCTCTGTTCGTGTTGTAGTCTTCCAAACTGTGGTAGTTTTGTTTTTTGCTTTTTTCTTTTTTAGAGACAGGGTTTCTCTATGTAGCCCTGGCTGTCCCCAAACTTACTATGTAGACTAAGCTGTCCTTGAACTCACAGAGATCCACCTGCCTCTGCCTCCCCAGTGCTGGAATTAAAGACCTGTGTCACCACACCAGACCCATCCAAACACTATTAAAGAGGAAAAATTGCAACTTGTAATAGCAAAACCAGAGCTGATTTACTTCCTGAGTTTATAAACACAATGCATCCCCTACGCGCCCGAGATAGGCTCTTTAACCATTTAAGACAGTTTAGTGTTTCTATTACACCAAAAACCACATAATTAATTCATTACAGGAGCCTGCATCCCTTCAAAGAAGAGGCATTTAGTATCTTAGAACTGAAATAAGCTGGACATCATGAGGCCAGAGGTATTCTCTTTTGGGGGGAATATTTTTGCCCTCCTTTGAGATTTTTGCATACATGGTATCTAAAAAAAAAAAAAAAAAAAAAAAAAAAATCTTTAAAATTGAATTGGTAGGCCGGGCATGATGGCACATGCTATAATCCCAGAGAGGAAGTAAGAGTGAGTTCAATGCCAGCCTTGACTACATGGTGAGACCCTGTCTCAAAACATATAATGTGATGCAATGTAATAGGGTATAACAAAATAGTTCTCATGTAGGTATTCTAAATCGCAGCAGAACGCAAGAACCTCTCTAGAAAAACCTATGTGGAAAATTATACACATCACCTTGGAATAGAGTCTAGAGGCCAAGCTCCTACTCTTTATGATAAGGATCTATTTTCCTCCCTCCCTTCCCCTCCTACCCCACGGAAAGTCAAAACCTCCCAGCCTCCTCAGCTCCGACAGTGAACTTCTCTGGTAAGGAAGAGCAGCTTACCCATCTTCTTGGGCAACAGGTACACATCCTGCTTATAGCGTCCCTCGGGAGCGTTGTAGAGCTCTATCAGGGCGAGAGCCTAGGGAAGCAGAGAAACGTGCACTATTACCTTCCAAAGCCACGGGACCTGCTTGTTGGAGCTCCTCTTCAGCCCATCACTGTCCTGCTGCAGATCTTACCTGAGTGGTAGCAGTGATGGAGAGCACAAATGTAGGCACTGTGGAACAGCTCAGATTCAGCAGACGGCCCTAGTGATCAAAAGTGGAGACAAAGGGCATTAGGACACTTGCTGGCCTTTGAGAAAGAATGGCTGCCAAGTTCCAATTCCTTCTCAACAGGGCTTCCAGACAAAGCAGGTGCTCAGAAAAAGAATTAATTCATAGCCTTTCTTTTTCTCCTGCCCACCACCTCATTTTTTTGAGACAGGGTCTCTCTGTATAGCTTTGGCTGCCCTAGAACTTGCTATACATAGCTGACTGACCTCAAACTCACAGAGATCCTCCTGCCTCTGCCTGCCAAATGCTGGGATCAAATACATGAGCAATCATATTTTAAATGTTTTAAAAATTTTAATCTAAATTTTATTTTTTAACTGATATATCAAGACAAAAATTATATACATTTATGGGGTACCACGTAATATTACCGCACAAGAGTACATGTATCTATTTCCTCAAACAGTTGTTTCTGTAAATCTCCTCTTGCAGCTTTTTAAAGTGCCCAGCATATAACTGTCACCTACGGCCCCAGCATGGTGACAGTACGCCAGAACTATTTCCGCTCCTAGCTACATGAAACCCAGCATCCGCTGACCAACCTCTCCCCAATACCCCCCAGTTGTGGGCCTCTGGCCACCACTGTTCTCAGCTGGAGACCCACTGTGTAATCACAGGCTGGGCTCTAAACTCTCAATTCTCCTGCCGCAGCCAAGGCCGACCTTGAACTGCTAATTCTCCTGCCTGTCTCCTAAGTGCTAAGACTACAGGCATGCACGGCTACTTCTGGCCGCATAGCAGATGTCTTTAGCTTACACAGGAGGGCTGAGATTATGCGCTGCTTGTCTTTCTGTGTCTGGATGACGCCACATGGATAACGACAGGAGCCCATCGCTCTGGCGGAACATACCCACTGTGTGTGTCCTTCAGCCAGCCCCACCACATGGCTGAGGGGAGTGCCTGTGATGGGGAAGGCGGCACAGTGTCTGACATACTGCTTTGAGGCCTTTAGATGTCTAACAACAGGACCACTGGACACACAGCACTTCTGTGGTTAAGCTGTGAGAAGCTCAGACTAGTGTTCATAACTTGTTATCTTTTACCTCTTTGGAACGTGGCTTTATTACCATTTTCCTGACGATCAGTGACGCTGAATACTTCCCTTTGTTAGTTGGCCATTTGCACATCTTCTTTGGAATTAACTGATATCCAAGGGAAAGCACTGAAAATTTGGTAACTGCTCTACTTAAACAATTTCTGGGACTATATAAAAGAGAATAAGGGCAGTCTTATGACAGTGCGGAATGTGAAATTCTCTCCATTTCCCATTCCCTAAGCAAAATACCCTTCTCCTGAGGGCTGATCTTCCTTTGCCTGTCTCAGGCAAGGGGAAATCTCCAGGCTGGGAAGAGAACAACGGTAGATTTAGGAAGCTGCGTTTTTCTCAGTTTCTCTCTGCTCCAAAGGCCTTGAATTCTGGGTGTACAGTAAGGACAGTAAAGGAGTGAAAACCTGTCCCATGCTGGCCTTTCTTGCTTTGTTTCCTAGGAAGCCTGACTACTAAAAACACCTTTAGTGCCTACTTTTGTCACCAAAATTGCAGAGAGGGACCTCCCAGGGCACTTTAGAAATGTTGCCAGACAGGGGGCTGACGTCAAGGCTATTAATAAACATTTAACAACCTGTTCTTTTATCCATACACATGCCTTTCTAGACATGCCCTAAAGCATTTAAGAATGTTAGCTAAGTTAAGGGCAAGGGAGAAAAAGAACAGTAAGAACAGGCAATGTTGGCCTTATGTGCCTCTAAGTAAGGAGATGATACTTTACATTTTCATACTCAGTTTCTTCAATGTACGAAATAAACCGAAGGGAACTGAAACTCAGGAATAGTCTTTTTATTCCCTTGATATCAGGAGTTGTTCCTTGAAAGAGAAAGCTTCACGGGAAGAACAAGAAGCCTCCCAGCACCCAGGAACCCCGGCCAGATAGGCAGGGCCTTCACTACAGGAAACACAGCCAGCAGGTAACCGGTACTTGCTGCCCACCGATCTGATGACCTCATTTTGATCCCCAAGACCCACACGGTAGAGAGCTGACCCTTGCAAGCTGCCCTCTGACCTCCACACGTACAAGAGAGAACATGCACGTGACTGCCCCCTCCCCACGCACTGGAAACACAGCTCAGCGGTGGAGCTCTTGTTGCCCATGTGCACATGTGTGAGGACCTGGGTTCAACTCCCTGCACTGGAAAAAAAAGCAGTATGTGTGGGCTCGATGAACAGGATGGGGAACTACCCATCAAGCAACACTAACAGAATAAGCTGGGGTCCTACCACACGCCTGGTCAGCTCATCAGTTCAAAGGACACTGAGAGAGAGATGCTGTCAGTGAAGACTGCCCCACAGCTTCGCAAAGACAGCCTGAGTTACAGCCAGGAGTACCTCTGTGCTTGCTGATCCAACCCCACCAAGGACCCTCTGTGAGCTCACGGGCACTGACTATCTGCTAACTCCTTCCACGGGTAGCCATTTCCTGACAGCCTGGAGACGACACGGAGGCAGGAAATTGGTGAAAAGAGCGGGACCAAAATAGTTTCTTAACTGCTGAATGAAAGGACCTTTCACATCAGAAGTAAATTCTGGTAAAGTAGTTGAAGTTGTGCTGCAGAGACAGGGTTGAAGGATCAGGGAACATGAGGAGGAGGCAGGCCGGGAATGGCAGTGTCTCCTGTCAGTGAGGAGCTCTCTCTCAGCTTCAGGCTTACCTCTGCCAGCAGAACTATCCTCTTGCCATCAGGCCATATCACATGGTCAACTTGGGATCTGACTCTCTCCCAGGTCAGCTCTGGGGTCCGCAGGCTCGCCTGGAACATACAGTAAGAACATTATTGGCTGTGGCAAGCCCCACACTGGGGACAGAAAGATGCTGCAGGAGCCATTTCAAATAGCAAGTCGAAAGAAGCAACCAACATGCCAGATGAGGAATACCTGTCCTGGGCTGGTTAGGACCGTTCCATTTCAGGGAATTTAATCTTAGGCTCAGCCAGGGAGGGATCACTCAGGACGCCATTCCACAACATATACTGTGCGCCTGCTCTCTGCTGAGCACAGTAAAAGGTGCTACGGGAAATACAAAAGAAACCAAAGGCATGGTTTCTGCCTTCAGAAAGCTCACATTTCAGTTGGGGACACAACAATACATATGTGAGAAGAAAGTACAAAGCCACATGCAAACAGGTGCAGATTAATATGGTGCAAACCGAACACATAAGTGCTAAAGAGACAGGGAAAAAGAGAAGAGCAGAGCCAGGTGGGATTAGCTGAACGTCCTAAACACGGCATGCTGGGGACCAAGGCTCTGCCCTCTTGGCCCAGGGTTCCGGTCACACCTCCAAAGGCTGGTTTACTCTACAGAAGCTCTGTGCCCTAAGTGCAAACGTGAGGTGGCTTCGTCAGGAACACCAGTGCTAGAGTGACGTGCCTAACAGCTCACCCTCGTTCCACTTCTGTGCAGTGTGTGTTCAGAGGGCAAAAGAGGAGATGGTGAGTTATTATCAGCAGCAGCAAAGGACAGTCGCGGGTGTGCAGACTTAGGACAACTACTGCCCTCTTCAGTAAGCAACAGCTGAAACACAAAGGGAGCCCAGATCCAAAACTACCCCATCAGTTCATCTGGGAAAACTGAAAAGCTTTGCCAAACACTAGTCCTCAGACAAGAGAAACACGTTGAGGTACACAGAATTCTAGGCGCTGTAATAAAGGACAAACACTGAGAGGAGAAGATGAGCAATTTCTGCACACAGACAGTATCTTTTCATTTTTAAATCTCCAAATTGTTTCTAGACATACGATGGGTGCTCAGTTAGATGTTTAGACAGTCACGGTCCCTGCCTCTGAGGAAATGGCGGCCTAATGGTGCAGGAAGGCATGTGATTACACTGTAGTGTATTCAGGGCTGGGTCTACTCGCGGTCTTGACCATCATTTCTTTATTAGGTATGTTGGAAAGTAAAATTTGACACATAAGTTTCATAATTTGTTCACTCATTCTTGAGAGCTATTTCACAGTAACTACCAAAATGTTATAGGTATATAATTCTCATCAATTAATTTAATTTTAGAGTCCTACAACAAATATTTATTCAAGTCAAGAATTTAAGTGCCTAAGAATTTTAATTAAGGTGTAGGGGTGCATGCTTCCATTCCAACCCTTGGGAGGGGGAGGAAGGAGAATCCAGAGTTCAAGGCCAGCCATGGCTAGAACAGAACTGTGTCTTAACAAACAAAAGCAAAAGCAAACCAAGAATGGCCATTCTAACATTATCTATCATAGCAAACAAACATAAACCAACAAGGGAATCACTAAGTCAGTCAGCTCCAGCGGGTTTATGTGATACGCTAAAAAGAAACAGCAGATGAAATAGTAGTAATGGTAACAGCAAGTGTCACGACAGTGACAGGTTTGGTACGTCGCTCGGCGGTGCTGCTGGCCAGCATGTGCGAAACCTCGGACCTGACCCTCCGCAGCACAGGCAAGTACACGGTCCGTAAATGATGTGAACAGGGCTAAAAATAAGTGAAGCAAGCAGACAACTGGAGAAGGCATATATATATAAAATAAATCCTTTAGACTTTGAAAATACCACATGGAGGCATGGGACCGCCTCTGGCCATACATGCAGCTCTGTGGTAACTCAGGCATTTCCTAATGAGACAAGACGTTAAGGAGTTCAATCTTGGTGATGGGGGCAAAGAGCGGACAACAGGACACTGAGAGTCTACCATCTCAGGAAGTGCTCCCTGGGAGGAATATGGTGAAACCACGGCATGGGCAAGTGTTTATGAACATAGGAAAACGGTCAACGGTGAGAAGAGGCGGCATATGAAAAGCGCAGGAATGGCTGCTCTACAGGCAAAACCCTTGATAGTCAATTTAAAAGGAGGTTTAAAGAGAAGCTTGGCTAGTTTATCTCTACCATTTTCCAGGGAGGGTCAATGCTCTGACGATGAAGACAGCTACTTGGCAGCACTCCCTGCCAGTGTTTCCGACCCTACAATTGGCACAATAACTCTAAAGTCAACCAGCTGGGGCTGGGAGAGGAGCCCAGTGGTAAAACACGTGCTTTTGGGTTCAGTCTCTGGAACCACCACTCTGAAAAGGGTGGAGCGGGAGGAGCACTAACTTGGCTTTGCTGTGCACTGACACTCAGCACTCTGAGGAAAAGGGCTGCTCAGGCAGACGCCCTCTCCCACAGTGGGCACACCCCTGGACGTGCACCGTGCCGGCACACGCTGACCTTCCGTGGCTCTCGGCAGTGCACAGTGCTGCCCCACCGGGAGCACAGCATCGACAGCAAGGCTTAGTCAAAATCATTGTTTGGTTGGAAAACGCCCTTGAAAGCATGTGTGTATAATGGTTTGTCACTTGAAAGAGCTGGCCAGCAAGTAGGCTACTGCAGATTCTCCAGTATTCATAGAATTCAGTTTTCTGGAAAGAAAAGTACAGCTTTCTAAATGGCTAACAGTTTTCATGAACTACTCTTTCCTGAAATATACAGCAAGCAACATCTCAAGGTTAGACAAAACCAAAAATTCCTACCCAAAAGAGGAAAAGAAAACCTAAGAATTTCTGGGGAGACAGCCTCAGGGGCTCTTCCTGCACACAGCCCTCCAAAGCCTGGAGCTCTCCAGGTAGCCCAGGCAGGCCTCAATCCCAACCTCCTCTCACCTCAACCCCCAAGAACTAGGGGGTTGATCATAAAACTCTCTGGCTGGCCAGCAGGTGGATCTCTTTGAGTTCCTATAGAGTGAGACACTGTCTCAAAACAAAGCAAAACAAAATACACACCTGGCTGGATAACTATTCTATAGTAACAGTCTAGAGAGTTTCTCCTCTAAAGTTTGGTTACAAAAGATCAATTATCTGTCTGAGTGAGTAAGTCAAGAGAAGTCTAGGTAGCAACACTAAGGTGATCTCTGGAGAACCCCCTTTCTCCCCGAGTGAGCAGGCCCCCTGGCCACAACCCTAAGTCTCACCCCTCTGCTGTTTGCCCCCTAAACCCACCTGCATCCCAAGAGCCTCCTGCTGTCCCTACACTCCCTGAGCCCAGAGGGGCACCCTTACGCAAGAGCCAGGCTCACACTTTAAAAATACACCAGCTACATTTTTTCATCCACTTGTTCCCAACTGTCCAGCAGCCTCTTTCCTATGTAGATAAAAATCTAGTTACTATGAGCCCCCAGGCTCTGCCTTACCCCTCAGCTCCTCGAGCTGCCTCCTCCGCCCTCACCTCCCTTTCTCTCTACTCTGTCACTGTCACCAGACTTCATCTTTCAAAGATTCCATTTACTTCCCCATTGATCTACTTATGCCTCTTTGTGTGTCTGCTGGTCCAGACATGGAATGTGTGTGGAGGTCAGAGGATCATGCATGTACAGGGATTGGTTCTCTCCTTCACGTGGTTTCCAGGGATTCAGCTCGGGTCTGCAGGGTTGGTGTTTTACCACTGAGCGACAGCCCTGCCTGACCATTCTCTCTGAATATACACTACTCAGATATCTTGTTTTATCTTTCATTCATCTTTCCCCGTCCCCAAATATTATATCCACAAAAATACCTTTCTTGACCATTTCAGTTAGAAGAGTGTTCTCAACACCCTCATCATGTTTTTTATTCAATACGGCACAGAGAGTAACTGTTGACTTATTTATCATCCATCTCCCACACAGGAATATAAACTCTTCAAGCAGCAAGATGCTGTTCAATTAAAACTTGGGACTGAGCAGGCCAAGTATTCAGTTTACACTCGCTAAATAATGAATGAACATCCTGGTTCTAATTATTGGCTGAGTTTGCTGTTTTCTTGTTTTGTTTTGTTTGAGGTAAAGCTTGTTATGCAGCCCTGGCTGGCCTTGAATCCCCCCCCCCCCCCCCGCAGCAATCTGTTGTAACATTCTGAAGTGTTGGGATTGCAACCAGGAGTTTTCTATTACTTTACATTTTGTTTTACATATTCTGTGACATACCATCAAACACTAATAATTTAACTTTCAAAAACCTTCTGAGCGGCATCTTTTCTAGACCATTTAATCTGGCATATACTTTATGCCATAAAGAATTCAGAGAAAAGAGAGAGCTGTCTCTTGGCTCCTGATGTAGCAAGCATGGGGTCTACCTAGCAGTAATGGCAAATGCAGGCCTCATTTCAGCATGCTGTCCTGGGTGGTCCTTCTGAAGTAACGCATCATACTGACACTCGCCAACGTTAGACACCTTCAGGGCTCCCTGTCTGTTTCCTGGGACGGGCTGGAAGGCCCTGAAAGGCCTGGCCTAGTCCTCCTCAGCCCCCACCTTCCCTTCTTCCCTCCTGTGCTCCTTTCATCCCCAGACACAGCAGGGTCCCTTCTGCCTCCAGACATGTCCCAGCTGCTGCTGCTGAAGATCCTCCCAGCATCAGGCCCATAGCATGACACTTCTACCAAAACAACAACGTAGTGCTCCGTCCTCTGCCATGCTCTACTTCCTTTTCCTGCTGTCTTTTTACTTTTTAATCATAAGAATTTTGCTTACTTATTACGATTAGTTTTCTTCCCACTTAAACATGAACTCTGAGGTAGGAATTTGTTGTGTTCATGGACTCTAAGCATCCGCAAGTGCGGCTGGTGTATAGCAATCACACAACAATGGTTGTGATGCAAGGAAAACGGCTTTCGACCTTTATTCTGAGCAATTACTCATGTCTGGCCTGTCTTTAAATGGAAAACAAAGCTTTGGAGTTGACACCTGAAATCTTTTCTTTTTCTGAAACAGTCGTAGCTTATCATTATCATCATCACTTTCTGGGTGGCCCTGGCTGTCCTGGAACTTGCTCTGCAGACCAGGCCAGCTTCAAACTCAGATCTGCCTGCCCCTCCCTCCTAAATGCTGGGTTAAAGGTGTGCACCGCCACACACTCCGGCTCAAACACTGGAATTTTGTGCTTGAATTTTATTTTGCATCAACGGTTTGGCTTATTAGTGTATTACTGTCCGTGCTTCCCGGTTTAAAGTTCAGATAACTCCCCACAGGGGGGTCAAAGCCGGGAAGGAGAGAAAGGGGAAGTCGCAAAGTTAGATGACTGTGTGAGAGATCCGCAGAGCTCCCTGTGGCTGTAGAAAGACAGACTTTCCCTCCCCCCATCTCTGATCATCTAGTAAAGGTGCCCTTCACTCATGGCACACAGGTGAGACATAAGAGGATCCCCACCGACCCTGCTGCCAAGAACCACCTATCAACTGTAAGCACACTACAGTGACAAGATGGAGTGATGGCGGACGACCTTAGGAACCCCAGGCTGGCAACAGGCTTTGGCAGGTTAGCTTGCTGGCTATGTCCTTCCTTCTCTTTGGTGCTGGGGTGCAAGGATTAAGCCTGGAGCCTCGTGTGTGTGTGTGTGTGTGTGTGTGTGTGTGTCCAACACTGACACAGAGCTACATCCCCAGTCAGCTGTTTCTAAGAACAGAAGAATATGACATAGGGCGACAAGGAAAAACCACAGAAAATGAAGATTATCCAACAAGGCTCTCAATGTCAGCTGGCCCTTACCTGAAATGCTGAAGCTCAACCACAGCAGCCCTCAGTGGAGATGAAAGCATGCTATGGTTGAGCCATTACCCACAGATATAAAGACAGACCTGTCATACAATGCCACAAAAACTTAATGCCAGAGTCAAAGTCACACTGAGAGATACTTTGGTGAATCTGAAAAGAGGTCAACGCACCCCTATCGCCTGTAATTTGTGAGCGGCTTGGAGGAGCATGATCAGGGTGGAGAGGAACACTGACAGACCCCCAGGTTAGGGACGCCTGCCGTCACACAGGGGCTCTGGGCGGAAGGCGCTACCTGCACACGCAGCTACTCCGACTCGAGAGGGATGTTAGGACAGACCCAGGCCAGAAAGAAAAGGCGAGACCGCGGTGTCTAACAGACACGGCCCATCAACGGCAGTGTGCCCATCTGAGCCCACAGCTTTCTCCCTGCAGTGTCTCCCCCGGACTAGCCTACGCATCTTTATGTAAAACTGAGCATCCCCAAATACTGACAGCCGCTCTGAATCATGCTGGGTTCATCCAGCTCCCAACTCTTCACACGGAGAGAAATGTTTCACAGTGCGGTAGGCAGTCAGCCTGGGTGGAAGGAGACAGTCACCTGAAGAAACTGCAATGAAAAGCTTTTCTCTGCCCCTGAGCACAGGCTGTGTGGCTGCTAAGTGAACAATACTCTTTTTCCTTTAGGCTAGCTGGTGACCCTGCCTTTCTTCTTCCGTGTTGTTACCCGGGAAGGAGGATGGATGGAAAGCGATAGCAGTGGTCTTACCACATCGATCTCGGTGTTGGAGTGCCCCATGTTACACACGATGCAGCTGTTCTTCATGCGGTCCAAGTGCTCCCTGGTCACCACGTTCTTGTTACCTTAGCGCAGAAGAGAGGCCACACGAGGAGAGGCGAAGTTAGACCCCTGCCTCATAGGATACACACACACACATATATAATGCAGTGTGTAAAAATAAATCCCATATTCATCATATTATTAAGAGCAAAAGCTATAGAATTCTTAGTTGTTTACGGAAATCGCAGAGGAGTCCTCGTGGCTTCAGGTTTGGCAACACTCTACTCCCACACAGCACTTTAAACATAAGCAACTGAAGAAGACTGACGACATCAATAAACACACAAGTCCTTGCTGTAAGTGACCCCACTAAGGAAGTGTTTAAAAAAACAAAGGGCCTGAAAAGATATTTCTCTGGAGAAGATACGAATAGCCAAAAAGCACAGGGATGAAGGGAAAACATCACCAGCCATCAAAAGCATTTACTTCATGTTCACTGGATGGAAAAACTAATAATAAGCTGGGTGTGTGGCTCACACCTGTCATCCCAGCACTCAGCAGGCAGAGGCAGAGGCAGGCGGATCTCTGAGTTCAGGTCCAGCCTACAGAGTGAGTCCAGGACAGCCAGGGCTACACAGAGAAACCCTGTCTCAAATCTCTCCCCCATTACACACAAAACCCCAACAAAACAAAAACAAAAGAGCCCACAGTAATAAACTGTTGAGGGTGCAGAGGAATGGAGAGCCTCAGGCACGGCGGGCCTAACTGTGCAACTGTGCTGCTGCGTGAACAGCAGTTTGGCCCTGAAGAGTTACCACACGACAGTAGTTTTACCCCTGGTTATACAGACAAGAGAACTGAAAATACGTCCCCACGAAGACTTGGCTCCAATGTTCGCAGCAGCATTATTTACAATCACCCCAAAGTGAAACCAACCCAAACATCTACCTATATTCACCAGACAAAAGCTGTGGTAAAGCCGCAGATATTATGTGGATGGAACTTGGAAGGAGCATGTTAAGTCAGAGGCCAGTCACAAAAGACTACATAGGTAGGACTTTATCTCACATGGACCGTCCAGAAAAGCAAATATGCAGCCCGAAGGGTAGTGGGTGCTCATGTTCACAGGTGTGTGAAGGAGGTCATAAGGAGTGACCATTTGGACAGAAGGCTGTGGGTGTGATGAAGTGTTCTAGAATTAGGTAACAGGGTGCTCCATGCTGGTAAAAGCCGCTTCGCTGTACACTCTTCAAAGGCAAACGCCGCGCTAACAAACTGAACTCCAACAGAAAGTTGTAACAGTTATACCACCCTGTGGATTTCTTATGAAGTACTGAATTTTGGTGCTGGCGATCAGCCCTGGCCCTCTGAGCTCCAACTGCAGACAGAGCTGCACACATATGGGTGGAAGCCACATGGACTCACATCCCGCTCACGCTATTTAAAATAAGTTCATTCAGTCCCTGGCACGGGGAGGAGGGGAGCCAGGAATGAGGAACGGAGCAGGCGCTCCCCACAGCCCGTCCTCTGCTCCCAGTTCCCGCCGAAGCTGTAAACACTTATTTCCTCTCTCGAAGAGAATTATATAGAAGAAAACCAGTATTCCTGTGGCTTATGGTTCTAGTATACAATTATAATACGCTTCTCAATCTGAAAAAAACAGCCATTTTCAACATTGCTCCCTAAAGTTAAAAATCTACCTGTTTTAGAATTGACTCTGCTTTTTCTAACCATGAAGCATTTTGCTCTTTCTCTGTTATAATTCACAGGGACTATATATATGCACATTTGCTTTGTTTCTTCGCTTTTGGAGACAGAGTCTCACTATGTAGACCAGGTTGACCTCAAACTCAGAGATCCTCCTGCCTTTATAACCCTAGTGTTAGGATTAATGGCGTGTGCTTTTAGGGTAAAACAAAAGCTGACAGGATGAGACAGGAGCTCAGGGGCAGAGCACATATTCAGCGTCCCGAGGTCCTGGTAGCAATCACTGGTGCATGCTCCTCAGTCTGATTTCTAGCTATGCCTAGGAGGTCAAGGCAGAGACCCAGCTAGAGGATGGACAGACACTTTTCTGTAGGGATCACTTAAAGGCCTGTGCTCGGTAGAGTTCTGTGTGGGAAAAGGAGACAGCGAGACTTTTTTCTTTCTGTTGTCTGCACGCGTGCCTGTTGTGTTTGACTCCACAGTGCTGAAATCAGGAGTGCACACCACTGTGTCTGGTGTTAAAAACGACCAGTTATTGTCTGTGTTTCGGTGTTTTCCTGCCTGATGTACATATGTCCAGTGCCCACGGTCAGAGGAGGGTGTCAGATCCCCTGAACTGGAGTTATAGACAGCTGAGAGCTACCATGTGGGTACTAGGTCCTCTGTGGGAACCTGGGTCCTCTGCAGAGCAACAAATGCTCTTAACCACGGAGCCAACTCAGCAGCCACACAGGCCTGACCGTTTTACATGCGTTCTTGGAATTAGTAAGGCAAGTATCTTACCAAATGAGCCACCCTGCCTTCTCAACCCCTACCTCTGGCTTTATCCTCAATATTTTCAACCACTTTTCACTTGCTCCATGGAAACATTCCTAAGCCTTGCCCCACCAGACAGAGCACATTGTACCTGTACAGGTGATGACGATGTCCACTAGTCGGATGACTTCAGTCAGCTTCACCAGCCGGAACCCGTCCATGCTGCAGAGATAAAGCGGGGCAGTCAGCTCAGCCAGGAGATGGCCAGTCTCCCCCCAAAGCCATCTCCGAGTTCCTTAGGGAGCCACGGTGTCACTGGGCAGATGGCTGGAGTGTTTCCAGGCTGGCCTCAAAATCAGGATCCTAAGCCTTTTCCTCTCTAGTGCTGGAATTACAGGAACGCGTTGCCACAGCTGCCTGGGGCTTCCCATCGTCAAAAGTCCAAATCCTCTCCTTAGTTTATGTGGAGGAATGTAAAGGCTCCCTTTGCACCCCTGAAACTATTCCTTCCTAATGAAGGGAGCCAGGTAAGGACTGCCATGAGACCCCAAACCAAATTTCTAGAAATTGACCTGTGGCCATTGAGTGAGTCTATTCTCACTGAACCTGTTCTGTTCTTGTAAGGTCGTCAATTAAATTCTGAAACAAAAACAAACAGTTTTTCCTTAGTGCCTTATTGTATTTGATGTCTCTCCACATTGAGCATGATTCAGTTTCTTAAAGCCTAACTGCCTTCTTTCTGTAGTGCTGGGGACTGAGCCAGGACCTTACCCATGCGGGGCACTTGGCTCCATTCTCAGGCTTTCCCCGTATTCACACGGGTGCTGCGTGGGGTCTTCGCTGGACTCCTCTCTGCTCTCTCACACCCCTGCTTATCCTGCCTTTGGCTGTTAATCATCACTCACATGGCAGGCACATATGCCTCTCGCTCCCAGTGTCGGGAGCTCGGCAAACAAGGCAGAGCCTATCGCTGAGCTACGCCAAGGACTAAACATTCCCCTGGATATCTCAAGGACTCCCTACAAGGGCCCCAACCTTGTCTGAGAATAAGCTCAGCACCCTCTCCACACCCTCCTGTTTTTCTTCTATTTACCCCGAGCAATAGCATAATCCAAGAGTATGAGCCAAGTAAAGTAACCGTTTCTTCCTAATTGAAACTGTGGTCGAGTCTTTGTGATCCTTTTTCTGAGTTCCTGAAGTCTCTTGAATTTATAGCCCCACACAACCTTTTTGGTGTTTTGAGACAGGGTCTGAACTTACTGTGTAGAGCACGCAGCCTCACATTTGAGGCGATTCTCTTGCGGTGTGCGATTGCAGCGGTGTGTGCCACTGTGCCTGCTTTGGCCCCTTTCACCCACACATCCTGGCTTTGCTAAGTTCAGGCCAGCAGCACGTGGCCCATTCTCACTGTCTCTAGGTTACATCTCTCAAAGTCATTTTGCAGAGTGGTTTCCCTAAGTGCAATTTGGAACATACCATTTATGTGCTTAAAATACTTCAGGATAAGAGGTTGTCATGTGACGCTGACCTCGGATATCTCCGCTCCGCAGCTCTATCCCCCGGGAGCTCCCTAACTGCGCTGTGCTGGCCTCTATTTGGAGGCTGTGCGCTTGCTCCTTGCACAGGAAACATACTTGTGTCTACAGTGCCTTGGTCTGTGTCAGGACACTCCTTCCGTGCATGCTGCCCACAGTGCTGGCCACACAGCACAAGGATTACGTGTGCGTGGTTAAAAGCAGGGCCTTGGCCCTCGAGGCTTCTGCTCTCATTGCCCCTGCGCACATGGCCTGGGCCCACAGGAAGGCACTGTTCGTGGCCGTGGGACAGCCTGTGCTGCAGGGCCATCGCGCCCTGCTCAGGTTTCTGTGTGGAGCACACAGTCCTAGGAAGGGGATGGCCCTCGGTTCTGAAGCCACCCACAGAAAGCCAACGACTCTACTGCGGAACTCTGCCTTGGTGCTTCCGGCTGGGCTCTGTGAGTGGCAGGACAGATGGAAAGGCTTTGCTCCAACCTCATTCTATCTCAGTATCCTTCTTCCAGAGGTTTGGTGGTCAACAGTGTACAGAAAACATAAACTATAGAGACACACTACATAAACTTGGACTTTGCAGTAGCTTTTAGTGGCCATGGCACTTTTCACTCGGTAGAAGGTAGAGTTAATTTAGTAACAGTTATCAGTTAGGATCCGTTCTCTGACCACAGCTCTGAGCCCTGTAATATGCTTATGACTTAATGTATGATAGCATCTAAAAATTACTTGAGGTAAGGATGATCGTCTGCATTTTATATTTAGTTGATTATTATTATATTTTAGACAGGGCCTGACTGTGCAGCTCTGGCTGGCCTGGAACTCACTATGTAGACCAGGCTGGTGTTGACTCATCCTTTTGTCTCTGCCTCCCAAGTGCTGGGATTAGAGGTGTGCCCTGCCAGGATCCACATTTGAGAGAGGAAAAAGAAACTTAAAAAAAAAAAATTTAAATTTCCATTTGAACCTCAAGAGTTATAAGAATACTGCCCACATATTCTTCATGAGAATTAGCAGATTTTGCTGCAGATGGTGGCGCACACTTGTAATTCCAGCACTTGGCAGGCAGAGGCAGGCAGAGCTCTGTGAGTTCAAGGACAACCTGGTCTACAAAGTGAGTCCAGGCCAGCCAGGGCTACACAGAGAAACCCTGTCTTGAAACAAGAGTTAGCAGATTTCACTCTTAGCTTAGATTTAACTGGTATTTTCTCAGATTCCCACTGCACACTTTTGGGAGGACAACCACAGAAGTGTTTTTAGTGTAGTAATTACATCAGAAGGTCTCTGACATAGGCAACTGCCTTTCCCTCGTACTCTCCCTCCTGCCAAAGCCTGACCCATGTCCAACCTCAGCATACGCTCGAGCCAGTCTCTGTTCCTCTCTCTTCCTGGCAGGATCTCACTCTGTAGCCCCGGCTGGTGAGACGAAGTCTTACTCTGTAACCAAAGCCTGGAACTCACAGTCTCTCTACCTTAGCTTCAGGAAAGCTAACATTACAGGTATGAACTTAAAAATGTGTGTGTGTGTGTGTGTGTGTGTGTGTGTGTGTGTGTGTGTGTGTATGCGCGCACACTGGTGGAGGTCAGAGGGCAGCTGTGTGAGGCGGAGACTGACTTTAGGGCAGCAGCCAGCACCTGGTCAGGTGAACAAGCCTCTGGGCCTGCCTTTTCAAAGGGGCAGGGATTACATAGGAAAAGAGGCATTAATGGGATATTTGTCCCTCACATCAAAGCATTCCCCGATACTATTTCCACATGAATTCTAAATTTTCACTTTTCTCAGAGCTGAGCTCCTCGCCCTTGCAAGCCAGAAGCTCGGAGTTTGCAAGTTCCCTGGGGACCAGGTAAGCCGTGGCATGGCAGTCCCACAAGGCAGACACGATGGAAAGGAGGGCAGGGCGCCCTTGCATGCTTACCAAGCTTGCAGGGCGCAGATGGGGTCGATCTCGGTCACGTACACAATGGAGCCCATGGCTTTCAGGGCAGCACAGCACCCCTTTCCCACCTGAGCAGGAAAGAAAAGAGCACACACCGCCAAGTCAGGAAAACACGCTTCTCAATGTTTCTGATAAAGGACGCGCACCCTCTTCCCTCCCCACAAAGCAAGTTTGTTGAATAGATTCGTGCTTAGGGAACAGCAAGAAAACAAGTAAGTGTAGTTCATAAACAACCCCCGGCCCCTGCTCAGCACATTCATATGCACGAGAACACCCACATTCGTGACTTATAACCAAAACACGAGCTAAAAGAACACCACAAGCCATGGTGGGGGAACAAGTCAGAAAATCAACCTGAGAAAAACACAAAGCACAAAGAAAGGTGCTTAACTAAAGCCACGTTCTCATCTAAGGCGGCACGTGAGTGTACTTATGCTGCACATAAAACCCTCCAATATTTAAATCAGAAAACACTTCCGACATCCAGCAAGTAAAAGGTTCCTTACCTCTCCATAGCCACAGACCACCACTTGCTTCCCACCAAACATCATATCTGTTGTCCTTTTAAGCCTGAGGGGAACAGAAACAAACCCAAACCATCGTCAGAAAAAAAGTCTTCTGTTTCTACCCGACGCTTGTGCTTTTGTTTTGACTTTTTTTCATTTTTGAGAGAAAGCAATCCCGTATGCATTTTTGTCCATCTACCCAGCTCTAGCTCTACGTGACTTTGCCCCATCTTTAATTTTCCTCTTTCTGGGAGTGCAAAAGGAAGGTATAGATTACCCGGTAGCTTGAAAACACAAGAGCAATGTACACGTTTATATTTTGAATAGCGATGAGGAAAAAGACACAAATACGGAGGAAGTATGAGAGTTGTGGCGTAGTGGAAGCATTACACTAGCTTACGGTTTCAGAGACACCGTAAGCACTCAGCAGTGTTAGAACGGCCAGTGGGTCCCGCACTGACTCAGCAGGGAAAGCACGGGACAGTGGCGCAGAGGCCTTGAGGCCTTCTGCAGCTGATGCGGAGCTGGTACAGTCTACCTTTGTATCTGCTTCTCTAAGGGCTGATCCTTGCGGTCTCAGGGATTTCTGGAAAGAATGTGTAGGAATGAGTTCCATTTTCTCTTTGGCTGCAATGAGATTACTTTTTCTGAGAATCTTGGTCAGGACAAAAGGGTTTCCAGTAAAATCCAGCCTATGTTTGGATACATATTCTCTCCAAACACACGTAAAACTTCCTACTTATTTATCTAGTTAGGCGCTTGCCCCCTCTGGCGCAAAGGGTCTATGATGCCAGAGGAAAGGAAGAACCCATTTTGCTTAAACAGTGATTTGCTAAGTCTGCTCCACTGACAGCTGCATGTACCTTGCTGGAGCTCATCTATACTTGAGCGTGAGGATGCTCGCTCACGGCTGAAGAGTGAGTCTGCTAGGCTACCGCCACTCACAAGTCAGGGTTTGCAGAGCGGTCTCAGGGTGGTCAGCGCAGCAAAGAGAACCGAAACATCTATTTCTGGGCCTCCTTCCTTGGACCACTCTCCTCAGGCTCTTCCTCACCCCTCCCTGGGGAAGCACCCTCTCTTTGGAACTACACACAGCTCCCTCTGCAAATGACAGCCAGGCTATAGCCATGGACGGATTCCAGCTAGGCAGTGAGTTTTCCTGTGAGCTCAGGATCTTCCTCCAGGATGAAGGACAGAAAAAGACTTCATTCAAGGAAGGACTGGCGGGAGCAGTAAGGAGCTGTGGAGGAGTCATGAGAACGAATGCTCTTAACTTCTCTCGGATTCTGCCAGTCCCAGAGTCCTGGACGAGCTGACACCCTACTTTATAGTTTGGAGCTCCTGTGCAATCTCTCTTCTTCCTCAAAGCAGAATCTCAGCACAGCCCAAGCAGGAGTCACAGGGCTTCCCTTGTGGGTGTGATGGAGAATCGTGATGTCAGCATGATGGGACTGAGAACCGCCATGGCACCAAACCTCTGGACATTTCTGTGAGGGGGTTTCAAGGTCAGGTTCACTGGTGTGGGACCCCCAGTGCAGGTGGCCCCACTCCATGGATGGGGTCCTGGACCGTGTAAACCGGAGTGAGGGGGCGCCAGCAGCCACTTCTTTGCTTTCTGCCTGTGGAGGCGACATGATCAGCAGCCTCAAGCTCCTGCTGACACGTTCTGCCGTGATCTGACAGTACCTAATGACCCCGCTGCCATGTTCTGCCGTGATCTGACGGTACCTAGTGACCCCGCTGCCATGTTCTGCCGTGATCTGACGGTACCTAGTGACCCACCCTGAGTGGTTTTCACCAGGTCACTGGCCCTAGCAACGTGTACAGTAACTAGCACAACACGTGACCATCTCAGAGCTGTAGAGGAGTAAACATTAACACTTTCCTCGCGTGGATGTTCCCTTAGCCTCTCCTCTACGCCCCGCTCTTCTCTTTCTGGTTTTGAGACAGGATCATATACAGCACAACCTGGCCTCAGATTTGTTACATAAAGAAGACTAGCCGGAACCACTCGGTTCTCCTCCCCAGCCTCCTGAGTGCTGGGATGACAGACGTGTGCCACCGCGCAGCTTTCTTCCTCTGGGGCAGGCCACTGTCCCGCTCCCTGCTCTCATCCCTGCAGAGGGAACGCCCGCCCTGACCCGCTGCAGCTTTGCATGGCGTGCAGGTTCCAAGGCGCTCTCACCGCTGAGCACTTGGCGCTGCCCTGTCTCTTCATTGTGAGACTAACTCTTGCTCTTCTGCGTGTCTCCTGTAGCTTCTGTACTTTCTGGCTTTAAGAGACTTCTTACCTAAGGAGCCAGCTACGGCTGGGAGGGAGTCTATCCACTTTCTGAGCTAGGAGCTATCTTCGTGCATCTTTTACTATCCTGGTATAGGCCAGCTTTAGCTTCACAGATCTGGCACTTGAAAAGTCTAAAAGACAGTTGTGGGTAGACCCACACTTCAGTGAAATATGTACAAGTTACTATAAATGTGGTCAGACCTGAGTTATCTCTCACAGTGACCCTTACATGCAGACACTCGATGGCTGACTACTGGGCTAAGAACTTATTAAAACGCTCAGTCTAGCCAATACTGTTGACTCCACGTAATATACTTGGTAACAATAGTTACAATGCGCATTGAACATTCCACCACATGGCAACAAAACAAAACAGCAAAAACCTTCCCCAGATTCTAACTTAATCCTAACACTTTCTCTACAGAGGGTTCTAGAGAGACAGGCAAGGCCGCGCTTGGTAGCACAGGCCTGTATTGCCGTGGAAGATTGAAAGAGAAGTGTGCTACTGAGGCCATGGGCTGTGCATCAAGTCCCAGGTCAGCCAGCTCTCCATAGCGAAATACGGCCCCTGACTTTTCTGAAGGATGAAGGTAACACTCAACAGTTCACCTTGTCTCATTTACCCCTTGCACTAACTCTGTGGAGTAGGTCATGAAGCTACCATTTTGCAGATGAGGAGATATGCAGAGGAGAAACAAGGAATGAGGTCAGTGAATAAATAACGGGGTAGCCTCTGAGCTGAGGTGGCCTCATCACCCAAGCCGAGCAGTCAGGTCAGGGGTGCACACTCTTCCTTCATTCTTGCTGTTAACCCGCGTGTGGCAGGCACACTGCACGTGGCGCAGCCGAAGCTACCTTGACGGTTTCCTAGAAAATCACTTGGGGGCTATGATCTGGATCTAGAATGTTCCCAAAGGTTCATGTGATCAAGGTGTGGTCCCCCTGCTAGAGTTACTAAAACACGCTGAGAATATAAGAGCCTAGTGGGAGGCTCCCTACAAACTGGAAACACTCTCTTACAGGCGGAGAGGGGGCGCAGCCCCTCCCTTACTCTCTTCATGCCCCAGTCAGAAGGCAATTGGCTTTGCCTCATCACGTGATCCTATCTAGCCACACGTTGCCCACAGACCAACGCCTCTAAAACCCTGAGCCAAAATCAGGCTCACTTTCGAAATCCGACTACACGTGGGGTCTCCCTGGCAGCAATGAAGGAAAGCCAGAACACAGCAGTGGGGGCGGGGCTGAGCACATCAGCCTGGCAGCCCTCACAGCACAGAGAAAGCAGAAACGCCGCCACAAGTTTCTAGATAGTCAAGAAGTTCCCTGACTGAAACAACATTAAGAACTACATGGTATGTTATGAGAACCATGGCCTGAAACAGAATCACCTGAACCCTCCTTCAAAAATAATCTTTATGCCATTTTAATAACACAAAATACGAACTCTGCTTACCAATAGCACCTAATCGCATTTCTTTTTTAAAATTTTGGTTATCTTTATGTGTACGAGTGCTTTGCCTGCATGTATGTTTGTATATCATGTGTGTGCCTGGTACCTGTGGAGGCCAGAAGAGGGCACCAGGTCCCCAGGGACTGGAACTACAGGCAGTTGTGAGCGGCTATGTGAGGGTGGGAATCAAACAGGCCCTCTGGAAGAGGAGCCAGAGCTCCTAATCACAGCCATCTCTCCAGCCCCATGAAAGAGATTTTCTTGTAATGGTGATAGCAACAGAGCTCTGGCTTACAAGTCCTGGGTGTGATGTGGTGAAACATGAAACAGTTCCAGAAATAACTAAAACCAAAGAAGCTGGAACCTTCAGTCAATAACCTAAGATCACCTCAAGGATAGCAAACATTACCCGTCAAGAATAGATTCGCGGCAACAGTAGAGGTTATCAAATTTCTGTTTAGTGACTGAGTCATTGACATTCATGGCTGGAACACACAGCTTGCCAGCTTTGGACAGTTGGTACAGCCTGGGAATGAGAGAAGGCAAGAAGAATGGAAAACAATGAGACACTGCAACCCAACTGGTTTTATGTCTTATCTCTGAAGCATACTGATGGACATGACCAATTTCATCCTAGAAGACAGATACTGAGAAACAGATTAATTTTTATTTCTGGAGGCTACATATGGCTTTGCAATAAAGCTCACATTCAAAAAATCATGTAGACAAAATCTTTTATCCAACTAAATTTCCAGATCTTAAAGGAAAAATTTAGAGTACATATAAATATTTTCATTTTTATTTTTAAAGACTGAGACTTCTGTTTTGAGATAGGGTCTTACTGTGGAGTCCTGGCTGGCTTGGAAGTCACTATGCAGACCAGGCTGGCCTTGAACTCAAGAGATCCACTGGCCTCTGCTGGCATCAAAGGCATGCATCACCAGGCCCACTGCAAGACCGAGACTGTAAACATGTATGAGTGCTTACTTGAATGCATGTATGTGTAACGCATGGGTTCCTGGCGCCTGTGGAGGCCTGAAGAGGGTGTTGGAGATGCCAGGGGGATGCTGGGGTCCACGCCTGAGTCCTGTGCAAAGGTAGCAAGAGCTCTCAGAGCACTGAGCACTCTCTCCCACCACCATATACATTTTTATGGCTTTTACTGGGGTCGGAGCAGTGGCTCAGTGGTTGGCAGCGTGTTTCTGCTCTGCCAGGAGGCCATGTTGGTCCTATCAACTTGCTTACTCTCCAGCTTCAGGAAGTCTACCCCTCATCTGGTCTCCATGGTCACCCAAAACACAGCACACACTCACATAAATACAAAAACACAGTAAAAATATCTTAAAAAGAACTAATTTTAGAAATACTGAACTAATTTTAAAATAGTGGCACAATCCCACTACTTTGAGGTACCGACTTTGACTCTTTTAAAGATGCATTTATTTACTATGTACACAGGGCTCTGACTACACGGGCACCTGTACGCTGGCTCTCTCCGCAGACGGCTGTGAGCTGCGGTGTGGGTGTGGGGATTGAACTCGGGGCCTCTGCAAGAGCAGCCGGCGCTCTTCTGAGCCATCCCTCCAGCCCCCTAACGACTCTGACTTTTCAATAGTTTCAAATTCGTAACAACATACAAACCCATCCATCGCAAAGCTACACATACACAAGTTCAAAAACTAAGTCCGTTAGAAATAAGCAGTATTTGTTTTATTAAAAATTCACCCCTGGGGCTGGCGGCTGCACAGTGGGTGAAGGCTCCCGCCAAGGCTGGCAATGAGTTCAATCCAAGGAGCCCATGGGCTGGAAAGACTAAGTTCCACAGCCCTCCTTTCCTGTGTCCACGCCTGTGACGAGCAAGTATGTGAGCGTGTGGGCACACACACACACAATTTAAATATGTACCCATTCTACGAACACAGACGCATGCTGTAAACTATGTGTGTTTGGTTTGTCCATTTGTTTGTTTGATGTGCACTGGTGTTTTCCCTGCACGGATGTCTGTGTGAAGGTGTTGGGTCTCCTGGAACTGGAGTTACAGACACTTGTAAGCTGCCATGTGTGTGCTGAGAATTGAACCTGGGTCCTCTGGAAGAGCAGCCAGTGCTCTTAACAGCGAAGCCGTCTCTCCATCCCCAAGCTATAGTTTTATGTATTAAGAAAAGATTAGAAAATATTAAAGTGGCCATGCTGGCTTGTTCAAATGGATTTCCCTAAAAGTTCTTTTTCAGACTTTCAATTCCTTATGGGTGAATAAGACTAACAGAAATGATTTCAATGTTATCCAAGGAATCACTGCTCCCTTGTGATGGGACCCAAAGCCCTTGCTGTCTGTGAGACCTGGCGCTGTGAGGGCAAAGGTTTTGTCTACCGTGGGTCTCTAGCACAGAGCAGGACCTGGCTCACTGTAATAGCTCAATGAATATTTACTGAATGAATTAAACTTGTGCCAAAAGAGCAAGGAGCCAGTGTATCGATCAGAAGAAAACACGAGGACGCTACTCGCTTCTCCATCTGAGCGCTCACGGTTTCAGGTTTGCAGTCTGTGTCCTTAGTGTCCAGGCGACAGCCCTCACCTCACGGACAGCTCCATTTGTAGCACAAGTGAATGTGTTCTACAGGCCTGTGAGTCAGAGTGTGCACCCGAGGCTCCCGAGGACGGCTAAGCCTCACCTGTGGACCCCAGTCACGCTCTCCTCCACGATGCCTTTGATCTTCTTAAACATGTTGGGGTACTTTTTATAAATCCAGTGAGTGAGATCCCCTCCATCATCCAGGATCTGCAACACAAGTGTCAGAATGCTACTTGTCTTGCTGAAGCTTCAGACAGAGCCTGTGAGGTCATCTATCCCAACTCCTGATCACCAAAGTACAGAGATGCAACATTCCCACTTTGTGATGCAAAGGAGCTTGAAACCAGAGTTAACACAATTCCTACCAAATGACAGTCACTATATTCAGAGAAAAGAGCAGGGGAGAAGGGCCAGCTCCCAGTCGCTCAGGCAGATGACCCTGCCACAGATCTACTTTATCAGCCCACAGTTTTCTGATGGAGAGAAAGCTCAGGAGGCCACCAAGACCTCTCCTCTAGTTCCAGAGTGCACTGTGGATCTTCAGAAAACTCCGCTCTAAGCGCTGATTTTAGCACTTTAAGGTTTAGCTTACATAAGAGGACAGATAATTAGTCTCCCTCTCTGAACAATGGCTCTGAAAGCTGAAGTTGTTACTTCTCACGAAGCATGGGCACTCTTCCCCAGTGGATCAGGCAGCGCTGGCGGTTCTGCCCAGCTCCACCTCGCACTCTGCCTTAGCCAGATTAAAAATAGCTGGGACCCGTGCAGCATGCAGGTGTGCAGGCGTGCGTCTCGACAGCTCGTCACTACCTCCGCATGGGACTGGAGAAACACCAGGCTGAGCCCACTCCAGCTGCCACCGGCAGGGAAGCCTCTGCAGGGGGCATCAGGACTTCTCCAGTCCTGGAACACCACCACACAAGTCCGTCACCCTCTGCTGGCATTTCTTTTTAACTTCCAGTGTATCAGCACTACAAGGACTACAAAACGCCACCCCAAATCCCAGGGCACACAAAACGCCCAACCTCAGGCCTGTCATCTAACCTGCTGCTTGAGCTCCCACCATTAATCCATCTTGTCTGACTCAATCAAATCTTGCTTGAGGGTAGGGACCAAGGTAGGACTCTCTTTAAGAACTCTTAGCCTTGCTACACACCTACAAACCAATGTCACCAAGAAATCCAAAAGAGAGGTTAAGGGTACAGGTCAAAGGTATCACTCCTCTCCCTGGCCCCCTAAAAGGCTAGGGAGACAGTTTAGCTAGTGAAGTGCTTGCCTTACAAACAGGAGGACCTGAGTTCAAGCCCCAGCCCCACACAGAAAGCCAGGCATGGCGCTGCAAAGTCTGAAAGCAGCCAGCGAGGCGGGGGAGCAGTCCAGCTTGCCCGTGGAGTGCTAGGTGGCGGAGGCCCCGTCTCAGCGCACAGAAGGCTGCTGAGGAGAGCAGCCTCCCGGCCTCACAGCTGTGCGCACACATTTATGGCCTCCAACTCTCCCCACACAAAGGAACAAACCAGTCGCCCTCCGCTGCCCTGTGCAGGGATTCCAGGAGTTCCCCTTGCTGCCAGTGACCCTCCACACGAGGAGGAACAAACAGGGAGTAGTTGGAAACTCTGTGCCAAGTCCCGGTACGCTCGTGTATGTCTTCCTTTATTATTTATTTTTGAGACAGTTTCACGTAGCCCAGGATGGAGGATGGCCTTGAACTCACTGTGTGTCTGAAGATACTGAACTCCTGTGTGTGTGTGTGTGTGTAGCACACTTGTACACGTATGTACAGAAGCCGGAGATCTGTGCTGAGCAGCTTCCTCTATCACTCTCTACCTTAACATTTTTTGTTAATGTTTTTGTTTTTTGAGACTTTTATTTTCGATGTGTGGTGATCTGCGTGAAAATGCTCCCCCACTGGCTCATGGAGGGCGGCACTATTTGAGAGGTTACACCTGTGGCCTTGCTGGAGCAAGTGTGTCACTGTGGTGGGCTTTAAGGCTTCAGAAGCTCAGGTCAGGCCCGGCCTCTCTTCCTGTGGCCTGCAGATCACTTAGCTCGCCGGCCCGCTCCCCCATGATGGTAACGGAGGGAGCCAGCCCAGGAGATGCTTTCCTTATGGAGTCGCCGTGGCAGGGGTCTGTCGGAGCAGCAGGCACCAGCGCAGGATGGCAGGTGGGGTGCCTCGCGTGTATGTGCATGCGTGCACACCACATTTGCTCGCTGCCTGTGAAGACCAGAGGAGGGCAACAGAACCCTGCAGCTAGTTACAGACGGCTGTGAGCGGCCATGTGGGTGCTCGGAACCAAACTTGGAGCCTCTCCAAGATCAACAAGTACTCTTTATTATTTAGTCATTTAGTTAGTGTTTTGGGACAGGTTTCTCTGTGTGGCCTCGCTTTGTAGACCAGGCTGGCCTTGAACTCAGAGATCCGCCTGCCTCAGCCTCGAGGGCTGGGACTACAGGTGGGTGCTACCACACTTGGCTCAACAAGCGCTCTTGACTGCTGAACCAACTCTCCAGCTCCACCTTCCGCCGTGCCTTCTGAGACAGGCGTCTTAGCCTGGAGCTGACTGGATCAGCCTGGCTGAGGACCCTAACTCAGGTCCCGGGTCTGGGCGGCAGCCTTTACCAGGGAACCATCTCTCCAGCCTGACCTGCGAGTCTTGATCCTCCTGCTGGGAGCTTAGGTGTGCATGGCCATGGCTACCTCACACAGTGCTGGGGTCAGAGCCAGGGCCTCGTTCGCGCCAGCAAACACTGCCAGTTGAGCTATGTCTCCGTGCTACTTTCCCTTCGTACAAAGGTATCTGGCACAGGCCAGGAGCTGCTATTTATAGGAGTTATTTAATGACTAAAGCCTAGAAACTCCCTGTGCTGTCCTACTGCACAAAGTCAGAAATTTCTTGGCCTCGGATACCCTCCTCTTCCTGAGGTTGTACCGTAAGGAAAAGTGCTAGGTCTCGGCCAACGACCCCTGTTTTGTGAGGCCACAACTACCTTGACCCTTGCAACTGTCTTCACTACCTTCTAGCAGCTGTGCAGACTAAAGGCTCTCTGGGTACAATACACAATCTCTGTGTTCATGACTATGAAATTAGATTTAAAGCCAAGAGATATGCACCCCCTCCCTTCCCTCAAGCTAGTACTTGGTGTCATGTGACCTGGACCACAGCTTCAGCAGAACCGCTTCTCTGCTGGGCACCAATGATGCCTACTGCAATTTCTCTCTTTTTCTCTTCCTTTTTCTTTTTTAGCTGATTCTCTAATTTCTTAATAATAATGAAGAAATGTTGGTAAAGCAAGAAATGTATCAGATTTTTGTGCATATATGTATATTTAAAAAGTGTAAAACCAGGGCTTCGAGCATGCCGACCAGGGCTCTCCCACTGAGCTCAGCCCTACATTTAAATTTTTTAAAAATTCTTTGGTGCTGAGGCCTAAACCTAGAGCTTTATGCATGTTGAAGGCTCTGCCACAGAGCTACACCCACAGCCCCTCAGACTGGATCCTTTAAACAATGATGCAAAAATGAAGTAGAAATGAAATCTTACGAGAGAGAGAGAGAAGACATTGCACTTGAAAGTGCTCCAAGCACCCTAAGCACTCAGTATAGGAGTCCAGAAAGCTCAGTGCCTCAGGAGCCGAAGGCGGCCATGCCTTCCCATGTTTGTTTGTTGGTGCTGATGGTGACTGTTAGGGAGCAACTGTGAGCAGCAGCCGGGGACAGAAACGTGCCACCTCCGCATTTAGCCAGGCATGTGAACAGTGAGCAGCAGGAGGAGACAGAAACGTGCCACCTCTGCATTTAGGCAGGCACGTGTGAACGCTGGCTGGCTCTTGAGTGTCACTGACACATGCAAGTGCCTCCAGGTTGGCCTCAAACCCGTGACCTGCTCGTGTCAGCTTCCTGAGGGTAGGGATCCAGACGCACACCCGCCCTGAGGAATTGAGGAGTTTGGTGTCTAGCGGTGTCCTATGCACACTCACTGGGCTTGGCTGGACATCCTCACCCGCGCCATCTTTCCCGTATCGTGCCCGCCCCTTGCGCTGCAGTAGCCAGTGTGACCCACCATGTTCGGCTGCCAGCCCTCCACGTTCACACATCTGTCGATGCACCACCAGAAGTCATCTTCCGACTCTCCCTTCCAGGCAAAGACGGGGAACCCTGAGGGTGACAGAGGGAATCCATTAACATGGACGGCAAATCCCGCCCGGGCCAGACTTCCTCACTTTGCTGTGTTTATGGACTAACTTCTTCCCCGGTCAAGTCCGTCCGTCTCCCTGTAGTGGCTACTCTGCTCTTCCCGGCTCAGGAAAGGACAAGAACGAGGCGGGAGCTGCTGACAATGGGGGCAGCAGGGAAAGGCGAAGCGCCAGGGGCGCTTGGTCCTTCAGGCTGCCAGTCTCCTCATGTCCCAGACCCCTTGCTCCTTCTGGGACAGCTCACTGGAGAAAGCTGTCACTCTTGTCTAGTGACACGCTTGCTCAAGACTTCAGCTGAGCACCTCGTCCACCTTGCAGCAGCTTAGCTTAGCTGGTGCGAGCACAGCAGCCTGAACTCGGCTAACGCCATCATTATGACTGAGGGAACGTACAGTTACTTATTTTTGCAGTGTTGGGGAATGAAGTTGGGCTCACAGAGTATACTAAGTAAGTGCTCTCCACGAACTTCACCCCAGCCCTAATCATTCATTCATTCATTCATTCATTCATTCAGGTCATTTTGAGATATCTCCCCATGGAGTCCAGGCCAGCCTCAAACTTCTGGTCATTCTCATGCCTCAGCCTTCTGAGGGCTGGGATTGTAAGTGTGAGCCATGATCCCCAACTTTCTTTTTAAAATTTTTTATTTTAAGACAAGATTCACTAAGTTTCCCAAGAAGTCTTGAACTATTATTCTCTGGCCTCAACCTTCCTAGAAGCCAGGATGACAGGAATACGCCTGGTCTTGAATATGGGTTTATAATCAGTTGTGGCATTTTGTCAAACTGGTCTTTTATTATCATTTATAAACTTTCTGAGAGCAAAGACATTTCTCATTATTTCTTAAGAGTCAATAGTCATTTGCTAGAAAAGAGAAAGAAGTGAATGCTTACGTAGAGTTGACTGGATACACATTTAACACTTGCATAACTTTCTATCATATACAAGCAGTAGATTTTTGTAAATAAGTTAAAGAACTGAGGAAATGCCCTGAGCGCTAGTAAAAGGAGAGGGACATGTGTTCCGCAGGGATTTCTCATCTCCTAAGAGCTCAGAAGCAGTGCTGGCACCCAGATCTGGGGGCAGGGCTACTCAGCGGGAAAACAGAAGGCTGGCAGAACCCGAACTTCCCTTTCTTTTGTCCTTCAAACCTTAGCGGATACCGTGGTCACGTACGCTCGCAGGCCGCTCTCTGCCCCTGCTGAAGCGGACTGCACATTAACGCAGGGCCGGCCGCTGAGTGGACTGCAGAGCCGCACACTGCAGCTCAGGCAGATGATGTTGCCTTAGCGGGAGGGGTGCTCACTGGCTGGCTACTAGCGAGCCAAAGCCAGTGATGACTAGAAATCAGACGGTGGCAGCTACCTGCCAGCCCTAAGAGGCAGGGCTAACTAGATCACGTCTGACAGAATTCCCAAAGGAAGCAGGCTCAGCAGTCAGAAGTCAGCAGTCAGGGCCCTTTCTTCAGAGGCAGCTGCCTCTCTGTCAGCCTTCCTTAAGGCTTCCTAAGGAGCACTGGAGCTCCCTGAAGCTCTGCCCTCGCTCTTACCGCTTTCGGCGAGGGCGGCGGCCACCTCGTTGAGCGTGGAGTAGATGTTGCAGGCCGCCCACCGGCACTGGGCCCCCAGGGCGCCCAGCGTCTCCATGAGCACCTGTGGACGGAGGGAGGGAGGCGACAAACAGGCCTGCTCAGACAGCTGCTCAACACATGCTTCACCTTTGCTTTATTTCCAGACAGGGTCTCTGGTAACCCAGGCAACCCTGTCCTTATGTCCCCTCCCTAAGTGCCACCACTCAGGACCAAGTCTTATCTTTGATGATATGGTATACACCAAGTTGTGTCTTATAAAACGTCTTCAGTATTTTCAACACGGGGCAGAGAAGCAGGTCCATTAGGACTCTATATTTTCCCCAGTAAGATTTAATTATGAGTTTCAGAGAAAAAAATACTTTAAAATCAAAATACACACATCCAGCTCTGCTTCTACTCAGGATACAGAAGGCAAGAGTTCCAGCATGAAAAGCCAGGTAGGGCCAGGGATGCAGCTCAGCTGGTAGAGTCCTCACCATGTATACAAGAAGCCCCAGGTTGACTAGATTCCCAGCCCTAATCAAACCAGGTTGCTGTGGATGTAAACATGTTCTGGTCCCAAGTGTGGGATGTGGGCCTGATTCAGATGGTCCACAGCAGCAGACCGTTTTCCTTGTGTGGGCTCTGAGAGGAGCTCCTGGCCAGCTACAGATAGATTAAATCTGAGGACTCTGGAGAGAGAATAAATGCCAGAGCCCAGAGAATGTTGGGGAGCTCTGAGAAAGAACAAGGCTGCTGCTGCGTCTCCCTTGCAACTTCCAGTTGCTTTTGTGAGACAAGAAGTTGGAGATCTCCTGAAACGAGGATTGGACTGGCTCCAAGGAACCTGATGACCCTGACCAGCAGGAAGCAGCTAAGAGAACTTCCTCCCCTCTACCACTAACCCTTTCTCCTACCTCGTGTTGGATGTTGGAAAGGAGTGAGGTGGAGAAGGGAGAAAGAGCTATAAGAAACATAAATAAAGGAGTTTTTAAAGAGTACGCCAACACCAGGCACAGTGGCACCAAGTCTGGAATCCCAGCACTGGGTAAGCGGAGGGAAGATAACCAGAATATTCAAGGCTGTCCTCGAAAGTTTGAGGTCAGTGTGGAGTAGGAGACCCCGATGTGGACTATTGGTTTGTTTTCGGCAAAGCACAGGTGGAAAAGGTAGCTGCGTTTGTAAGGTTGAGAAAAATTAGCTAACATGTAAATTAAAGGCCAAATGTAAGGAGAACTGTGTAATTTGGAATTTCCTGTTGCTCCGACTAGACACAAGATTTCCCACTCACAGGCAAGCTCCGCTCCGGGAGCCTGCCCAGTCCTCACAGGGAAAACTAGAGTCAGGGGCTGACGCCACCACACTAGCCTCTCCTGGGAGGCAAAGGCCTTGAGTGACAGGGCGTAGTACTGAAGCCTGGGATGAGGGTCAGAGACTCACTCACTGCTCATGGAGAGGAAAGCAGAGCTGGAGGGCCAAAAAGGCCTAGGGTGGGTCACTTTTATAATAAGAAAGATCCTCTCTTTCCACAAAAGACAAGAGAATATCTTCTGCTAGACCTACTAAAAGAAAGAAAGTGGCCGTTACAGAAAGCAATAGGGACACTAGGAAAGTCCTGCCCTCAGAGGCCCGCTTAGTCCTGGCTGGATCAGAAGATTGGCGACTCTCACTTGCTTTCACCAAGAAGGCTTGCCCTAGCACACCGAGACAGTCCACAGGTAGGGCAGGCTCCTGAGGAGTGCCCCATCCGTGGCACGCTGGTGTGCAGCAGCTGAGAGCTGAGGATGAACCAGGAAACACCAGGGCTGCTCTTCAGGAACTTGGAGGCAGCCTGGGTAAGCTGCAGCATGCATCGCCGCCCAGGAAATGTGAAGCCGACCTCACGCAACACAGCCAAGGTGCCCTGCCGCTCATGACACCAACGGACTAAGAAACCAAAGACTTTCCAGATGTGAAAACAAAAGTTGGTAGTGATTTGCTTAGCATGCTTGCAGCACTGGATTGGTCTTTAGCCCTACGTAAGTCAGGTATGGTGGCACATGCCTGTAACCCCCGCAGAACTGAAGTTCATGGTCATCCTCAGCTACATGCCAAGTTCACCTTCAAGGGCAGTAGGCTGCACTGAGACTGTCTCAAAAACTAAAACAATGAAAACCATGATTGACAGCAGATCCTTCTGTGAACAAGAGATAAGAATATTCACAAGCAGGGAAGTTAGCACAGAGATGGGAACTGGAGAGACAAGTAAACACAAAGGCCAGAAACAAACATACATAATTTAGTGGAAAAGCATATATGGTGCGGAGACTCCCTATAAGAGTCTTTCCAGAACGGGCCCTCTGAAGTCAACTCGAAGACAGCAGAACAGATTACAAAGTAAAATGCAAACTGAAAGGAGAGCAGGAAAACAAAACCAAAGCCAAGAAGCAGGGCAGACCTCCCGAGATGAGCGGGACGCTGTCAGACACGACACATGTCACCAACGTCCCCAAGTAGAGATGGAGAGAGCAGAGCAAAAGAAGTCCATTCAGAGCTGGTGAATGGACACGTTCCCGGATGAGGAGGGTCCGGGACAACATCTGAGGTGGGCGAGACCCTCAGAGAGCGGCCTCAAGTCCCTAGAAAGGCCTGGCTCCAAGGTGAGGGAGGGCAGGAGTGGGCAGGAGCGCAGCATCACAGAGCAGAACAAGGAAACGCTCGAGGAAAGGACAAAGAAGGGCCGGAGACAATAAACGCAAACCTCGCAAGCACGAGGGCCCAGGCTCGGTCTCCAGAATGCGCTTGTAAAACAAAGCAAAGCAAAGCTGAGGACAGCAGAGCCCTGAAGCCTGGTGACGGGCTAGCCTTGCCTACTTGGAGAGCACCAGGATAGTGAAGTGACCCTGTTTCAAAACTCAAGCTGGTGACTCTTAGGGAAAATGACGTCTGATGAAGTTCTCTGTCCTCTACACACATGTGCACATACAGGCAACTGTGAGCACACACACACAAAGTGGGGTGGAGAGATGTCACTTTAGGTAAAGTGCAAGGATGTCAGCACACACTTAAAGGCTGGCAAGGAGGAGTGTCCCTGTAGTCCCAGCACTGGGAGGCAGAGCAGAAAGGCTGACGCTTGCTAACAGACAGACAGCTAGTCAAGCCAGATCAGTAAGCTCTAGGTTCAGTGAAATTTTACCTCAAAGGACACACACAGAGAACACACACACACACACACAGAGAACACACACACACACACACACACACACACACACACACATTTTTAGAAATTTAAAAAATAAGCCACAGAAGCCACATTTGGGGATTCTTTTGGCCAAACTGAGGATAAAATAAGCATCAAAATATTGAAAATAATATATTATAACTCATTAAATAAGATGAGGAAACAATGGGTCTCCTATTCTTCTTTATAATGGGAAGCATGGAAGAAACGCTGAGGGAATGTCCAGGAATTCTGGCACAACTGTGAGCTTAACAAACCCTGAGAACACACACTCAAGCGCTCAGCGGCGGTGTGGCACACGCTTACAACCCAGCCCTCAGGAAGCAGGGGGGGGGGTAGTGAGGAGGCAGCTGGGGCCACCCAGGCTGCTTTGGGTTATATAGGTAGTGAGACACCTACAAAATTTAAGACAAGGAACCAGCAAGATGGGTTGATCAAGCAAGAGGGTGCAGCGCCTGCTGCCAAGCCTAAAGAGGGCGAGGATGCCCCGGAGGCCACCAACACAGAGCTGAGAGCCGATCCCTGCTCCTTTGCAGGAGCAAGCTCTCTTCGCTGCTGAGCCATCTCTTGACTTTAATTTTCTTATCATTTAGAAGAGGCAGCAGAGAAGTTAGGTTGGAAGAACTGTGGAGGTGCACCTGGATTAGGAAATGAGTAACTACATCCTAGAAGGGTGTGGGAGACTCTTCCTCCCTCCCCCCTCCTCGCCTTCGTTTGGGAGGGGCAGGGTCTTATGTAACCCAGTGCCCCAGGCTGGCCACCAGCCAGCTCACTATGTGGTGGAGGATGGCCCCAGAATGTCTGTTCTTGCCTCGGCCTCCTCAGAGCTGGATCACAGGCATGTACCTTCATGTTGGCCTCATATGGTGCTGGGGATCAAACCCAGGGCTTTGTGGTGCTAGGTAAGCATGCTCCTAACTCAGCTGCATCTCTAGTCCTCAGCCTTTGTATTTCTATATTATATAGGGGTAATATTTGAATATTCTATAATTATCAAGAACATATAATTAGAAAAATTATAGAGATTAAAAACAAAAAGAAAACTCCTTTAGGATAAAGAAAAAATTAGGGTGAAAATAATAAAACGATAGTTAAATTGGTAAACTAATAATGATTAATTCGTTCAGGGAGGCCCACAGGGTGCTGCTGCTCAGTTAGATAAAACTTAGCCGCAGTAAGTAGAGAAGCACTTCTTACTTTAGGCTTCCACACTGAATCTCCTGTGAGAGGCCCAGGAAAGGTTTAAGCATGTTTCTGCCTCAATTCAGTAGCCTGTAGCTCCAAAAAGAAATGACGTTTTAATTATTGTATCAATTTTAGGAATTCAGGGTTCTCGTGTCCTCGGAGAGCACGTGACTCAGCAAGGTCTTGGAGGAGATGCAGACGCTCTCCCGTCTCATGGAGAGTCACTGTCTGCCCTCCACTAACAATGTGACTGTGGAAGTGTGTGCTGGCGAGAGCCTCCTTCAAGTTGACGGGTGTGCTGGGGAGGCGCTCAGGGACAGCATGCCTGTGCGGTCTGAGGCCCTGGGTGCCGGCTCCAGCACTGAGGAGACGGACAAAGCAAGCTAACTAGCTAACTAAGTAGCTAGTTAACCACCTCCCTACCTACCTAACGGGTGTGGTACTAACTAGCTAGCTAAGCAGCTAACTGGGCACGGTGCCCCGAGGAAGGAGGGGCAGGAAGATCAGGTGTCTGATCAACAGCAGCTTCTCCTCCACACAGCAAGTCCAGCCTGAGCTTGGGAGGCCTGTCTCGGGAGGAGAGGGAGATAAAGACAACAGAAGGCTGGAGACACAGTGGGAACACGCCTGCCATGTGAGCACAGGGGCCTGAGTTCTCATCAGCACACCCGGGGAACGCTGGGCAGCCCCGGCGCGCCTCTGGGAGCTCAGGGTGGCCCGTGGCCTGCCCTGCAGCTCCTCAGCAAGGCGTCCCCACCGAGGAGAGCAGAAGAAGCAGTCCTTCTTTTCGCAGCTGCTCTTGGTGACTAGGCAGCTGTAAGCCCTGTTCTCTCAGCTTGAGGGTAAAGTAGGCAAACTCTGGAGACAGCTCCCCAAAGGTCACAGTGAGGTAAAACAGGTCCCCACCCATGCCCACAGCCTGCCTCCCGGATGGACTCTAGCAACACAATGTACGACATCTGTGCTGAGGTCAGTGTCCTCTTCCTGGCCGCTGAAGGCAGCTCTGCGGGAAGCCTGCCTCGGGGAGGACACCGGCCAGGCTGAGACGGGGAAGATGCGACTCTCCTGCTCAACTGACACACGCACGTTCTCATGGAGCTGCGCTTTCCTAGCTATATGACCCTGGACAAGTTACCCAAGCATCCTGGGCCTCAGGTTCCTTGTTTGCAGAGTGGAAAAGGAATACCTGTCTACATAGCATTCCGTGGATTAAAGAAATAATGCCGTTAGCCTGGTGCTGGCCGGCTGCAAGCAGGTGCAATTATTCACCGGTATTGACAGGAACAGAACTCACAGCGGTCTGAGCAGTGATGTGGGTGCAGCCCACAATCTTGGCTCCAGCTAGAGGCTTTTCTCCTTGGGCTCTCTTCCTCAAAGCCATCAGGGCAGGCATCTCTGAAAAGGCCCGACACAGAATATTAAGCAGAGGGGGTAAGGGTTAAGGAACAGACATAAAAACGGCTCAGGCAAGCTCCCCGGTCAGCTGTTAGCTGGTGTTCTGAACGTTCTCTGCGACTCTTGCAGAGACAAACGCTCCCAGTTTCAGCCTCCAGTGCCCATCCTTCTCATGCAGGGTTTCCTCCAGAACCGGCAGAGCTCAGTCCCGCAGTGTTTGCTAAGCCCAGGCTCTTCCACATGTTTGTCAGGAGGAGACATGCGGCCTCACAGCTACAATCCCAGCACTGGGAGGCTGACAGAGAACTGTCTCAAATGCGAGGTCGGCCTCAGCCAGTGACTCGGTTCAGGTTAATAAGCAAAAACTATGGTCTAGACAGGCCGGCTGGCCCAGGATCATTACCATGACAAAAGGACAGGCAGAAAAAAGGCATGTGTTCTGTTACCCTGCTCAGCAATTTCGATCTCTCTGCGCCCAAACTCAGCCTGCTTGATGTTCTTGACGCAGAAGTCGCTGCTCCCCTTGGAGTTCTTCTGCTGCTTGTCCCTGGGGGACGTCTCGTCGTCAGAGCTGTCCGTGTAGGAAGCGGCTGCAACACAGAGGCCGAGACCAGTGTCAGGAAAGGACGGCTTCTGCCAGCACGCCAGCACAGCGCTGCGCCACTCCTCGTGGCCTGGGCCAGGCACACTTGCAGCTCAGAAAGAGCGAGCCGAGAGGGCTGCACAGGCACTCTCTCTCCGCAGCGCTCATCTGGAAGCTAGCACTGGCTCTGTCTGCGGGGCACGGGCGGGTACACGGCACATGGATGTGTGTCAGGTTGTCCTGTGAGAGCCACAGGCTAAAGTTCCTAAGCAAGGCAGCTATTGACCGAAGGGTTCCTAGTTACCACGACCCCTGCCCGCTGCTTAGAGGCCTGAAGTCATTGGCTTTGTGGTACAATAACCACACAGATAAGACCTAAAAAGGAACTCATGGGAAAGCAATTAAGAGCTACACAAAAGGAGTCTGTCTGACATAACAGCGCTGTGTCTCTCAGCACTGGCTCCGATGAGGCGGAACTATTTTTGCAGACCCAATTAGACACTGACAATGAACAAGTCAACGTGTTATCCTCCTCACGGCCTCCGTAAGAAGGGGCCCTCAGCATTCCAGGCTCCCTAAGGAGCAGAGAAATACCCTGACGAGTCAGTGGCAGCACCCTACCGCAGAGGCTCTCGACCTCCCCAATGCAGCAGGCGACCCTTTAACTCGGTCCCGCACCTTGTGGCCGCCCCGACCATAAAATTAGGCTCGCTGCTACTTCCTAACTGTGATTTTGCTGCTGTTATGAATTACGGTGTGAATATCTGACATTTCCGATGATCTCAGGTGAGCCCTGTGAAAGGCTGGCACACTGACCCACAGCCTGAGGGTGAAGGCCACCCTTGACTGTGGCCAGCAGACAGTTATTGCCGAATTCACAGCCTTCAAAGAGAGCTTTTCAG
Source organism: Psammomys obesus (assembly GCF_907164565.1). Classification (NCBI taxonomy): domain Eukaryota; kingdom Metazoa; phylum Chordata; class Mammalia; order Rodentia; family Muridae; genus Psammomys; species Psammomys obesus. The sequence goes on along the minus strand of NW_026590663.1, from coordinate 8,742,168 downwards.
TTTTCAGATCTGCCAGTCATTTGCTCCATGATCAGAAGCTCTTTCTTTCTTGATTTCTAACAGAGGGTAGTTCTTCATAATCCCCGCAGTTTCGGGAGAAGGGAGGGCATAAAACATGGCCCGGAGAGAATTTGCACCTCTCAGAGCACTTAGCACCAGAGAGAACCGCAAAAGCCCAGCGCGCCTGTGGGCCTGCTCTGAGCCACTCAAGTCTAGCGCATTAAAGCATTTCTGGGATTTCTTAGCAGAGGGTCTGTCCAGGTCGGGGGGGGAGGGGGGTTACACTGGAAAGGCAAGTCTGACCTTGCCCAATTAATCAGGCACAGCGGGACACACCATGGGGTGAGGGGGCTGAGGCTCTCCCTCTCTCTGGAAAACTGCTTTTGAGCAAAGTCCTACATGAAGGCACAGGAATGAGTGTGCACAGCAGGGGAGGTGAAGGAATTAGTAAACTCCAAAGGGACTTTTGTTCTTACACGGAACTAATCTGTATAAAAACTTTCTGGTTCCCCTCCTAGGGTAAAGGAGCTCAAAGTACTTTTGGCAACGGAGCCGAAAACGGCTTTCTGGGTTTGTCTGTTTCATCAGTCAGTATTCTGATGGAGCTAAGGAGTTCCAGGCTTACGGGACCATGCTTCCAGCACCCAAGAGAAAAGACGACAGCAGCTTCCCAGTCCTGACCCAAACCCACAAGGAACCTGAATTTGAAAAAAAGAGTACATTCAGAATATTCTGAAGTGTCAAATCTTTTTTCCAGAATCTGGATGATTTTTCTGTCTCTAGTGGCACACACTAACCAGCAAGACAAGGCATGTGCTCAGGTGACAGAGGCAGGAAGATCAGCAGTTCGAGGCCAGCTTGGGCTATAGTTGGAACCATGTCTCAAGCCTGAAAAACAAAAGAGAGAATAAGGAGGCCAGGTATGACAGCGGACACGGGTGGTCCCAGCATTGGGAGGCATGCGGCTGTCTGGTGGTCAGCCGAGAGGTTGAGGCTGGGGTCTTCCTCTACCCTCACCAGCACCCTGTCCTAAGCTTTGTCAGCTCTCAGGGTTGACTCAGGAGGAGGAAAGCAAACTAACACAGACAAAACAATATTCCCTCAAGAAAAGCGCTCCATTTTAACAGTTTTGGTTTGGTTTGCTTGTCTTTGAGACTGGGCCGGCCTTAAACTGGCAGCGATTCTCCTGCCTTTTGTCTCCCAAGTGCTGGGAATAAAGGTGAGCGCCACAACAGCTGGGCTCCAGTTTCTGCTTGGGCTTTTGTTTTCAATTTAAAGAACAAAATGGTTACGTCACTTCCTTATTTTAAAGCTGAGAAAACTAATATTTTGCTTTCTCTTCCACAGGGTCTCCTGCGTAGCCTTGGCTGTCTTACAAATATCTACCTGCCTCTGCCCTCGGGTGTGGAGGCACGTGCCCCACGTTTGTCCAGCTTTAATTTAAGGTGGTCAGCCAATGCTTTCTCCCCTGAAGTCTTTTAGACCGAGCTATGGTTGTTAAGTGCAAAAGGCAGCAACTGTCTGCACTGTACTGTCACGTGGCTGCAACAATGCCTGGCAAGACAAGCCCGTGAACTCGGCATGCATCTGTTTGGTTTTGAACACACTCATTTTCGCCACTTTTTTTTTTTTTTTTTTTTTTTTTTGGATAATTAGCACTACGAAGTCCAGGGTAATCTGCATGGGCTGGCCTTGAATTTGCCTGCTACCGTCTTCTGACATTGCTAAATATTTTGCACTCATCCGCACACTCTGATGCTGTCCTTGGCAGTGAGCAAGTGGCGCAGCGCGGGTGGCGCGGCGGTGAGCAGAGCCGCCCCCCCCACGGAACAGAGCCACCGCCCACTGCAGAGGCTCGCTCCATTCCCAGCTCGGCAGGGCAGGGTCGGCTCTCAGCTGTCTGAACATAAGGCGGGGAGGACAGCAGGCCCCCCCCCACAGGCTCACCTCTCACCGTACCACCGCCCACACAGAGTTCACACTGAGGTAGTCCCTAAAACGGTTCAGTTCCTGGGCAGAAAATAGCACGACCTAAGAGTACACCGTAATTTGACTATGGGATGTTCTCGTTAGATTTTCGAGAACCAAGACAGTTTGATGAGTCACTGACACACAGTGCACCCGGTCCACACACATGCTTGCACACGGCCCTGCTTTTTCCCAGCACCTATGAGGCTCTGCGGCCTGTCAGGAGGCAGGCAGGCAGGATCCCCACTGAACGAGCCCTATGAAACTAAAGTCAGGTGACTCCTCGTGAGCCCAATCTATCTATCTGATAATGGAAGTAACGGTGGGACCCGTGCTTGAATATGAACGGACTGCACTAATGAATGACTTGGGAAATAGGTGAGAAGTTATGTTAGCAGCTCGGCACAACAAAATTTTATTATTTGAAAAAAAAAAATCTAAAAACCTCCTAAATTTCTAAGTGCTGTTAAGTAAAACACTTCATCTGTAGCCAATTCACTCATCAGAGACAACATTTTAAAACTGTTATCACTAAGAATGGCCTAAATCTGAAGAAACGGTTGTTCTGCTCATTTGCTTTTAAGAGTTTTACTGCTTAGGAGAAGATTTTCTGAATTTAAAAAGTGCTTCCAGGCTGCAGAAGCATGTAGACCTGTGACGGCCAGCCTTGTCTACACAGCAAGCTCTAGACAGCCAAGGAATGCGGAGGCAGCCTTCAAAACAACCAGCCAACCAGCCAACCAAACACCAACCAACCAACCAACCAACCAACCAACCAACCAACCAACCAACAATGAATATGGAGGTGGCCTCCAAACCAACCAACCACCCAACCAACCAACCAACCAACCAACCAACAATGAATATGGAGGTGGCCTCCAAACCAACCAACCACCCAACCAACCAACCAACCAACCAACCAACAATGAATATGGAGGTGGCCTCCAAACCAACCAACCAC
>NW_026590663.1:8723829-8739139 GCF_907164565.1 Psammomys obesus | reverse complement strand
AACCAACCAACCAACCAACCAACCAACCAACCAACCAACCAACCAACCAACCAACCAAGTTCCTGAAAATAATACTTCCTGGAAGTCAGCCCAGAAAATATCCTGACTACTACAGACATAGACAGTATTTTTAAAACATAACCTAGATTATATGCAGGTGAGCTTAACCAGGGTAGTGGACTATCCTAAAAAGATAGATAATAAAACTGGTGAATTTTATTTCTAAGTAAAATATTTAAGCAGAGATTAGTCGTTAATAGAGATTATATAAGGGCTGAAGCTTATTGGAAAACGAGAAACCAGCTAAGCCAGGTGACCCTGACATTTAAATGCTCTCTGCGAGGCCAGATGGACATTTCCAGGGACGCTGTGCTCACACAGACAATTCCAGCATATCATATCTCTACTTTTGTTTCCCAATCACTCATCAATGAGACACAGACGGCACTGCACACCCACTTGGAAACCAAGGGATCCCCAACACTCCAGGGACACAGTGTTTTCAAAGGTCGCTCCCTGCAGGAGGAGCCTGGGAGGGAGGGAGGGAGGCACTGGCTTCCTGTCAGGATCACAGATGTGTGGCTCTGGCTGTGTGGGAAAAGAATGTGCTGGAGTTAAAAAAATTTTAAACCCTGAATATTTCACACTGATCATTAGCTAACGTGCCGAACACATACCTTAAATATTACAGGCGACATGACAATTCACTTTCACATTATGGCTTCCAGAGTTAAATTAACCAGTTCATGAATTTCCAACCCAGTAACTTCAGTACAGTAAGATGAGTTTCAATTTCCCCATCTTTAGATAAAAACCACAGACTTTTCCCATTGCACGCTCCTCATTTTCACTACATTTCCACTGCACACCATTTCCAATTGTTATAATGTAAATAATGTGGACCAAACTACCCAACCTAAAGGCTATGCTTCCCGACCAACCACTCATTAACTGTACGGAAGAGTAAAAACTCCTTACCTGTGCGACAATGAATACAATTTTAGTTATGATAAAAGTTCTCTAGCAGAGGGGTAGTGTACACACTTTTAATCCTAGCGCTTGGGAGGCAGAGGCAGGCAGATCACTATGTGTTCAAGGCCAGCTTGAGCTACAAAGTGAGTCCAGGACAGCCAGGGCTACACAGAGGAATCCTGTCTCAAAACAAACAAACAAAACAAGTTTCTAGTATTACCATTTACAGCTTTAAGAAGTAACCAGGGCAGACTCCTGGCTCCCTACCACATTCTAACAGAAGAGCAAAGTAAAACAGCTCACAAAAGATCAGACTCACACTAGGCCACTGTGTTTACAAGCAGCTAGTGCCCGAAGGGCTCCTGCATGGTGATAGTGACCTTGGGTGGTAACTGGTCCTGTCACCGCAGGAAGGAGTAACACGCATTAGGGTGTCAAAGCACCCGCTCACCTCACAGAGCAGCTTGTTTCTCAGGGCAGTTATGAGAATCAGAAGTTCGAAGTCATTGTCAGCTACACAGGGAGTTAGGGCCGAGACCCTGTCCCCACCTCTCCCTGAGAAAGAAGCGGGAGCGAAGGAACAGAGCACTTCCTCAGCATGCAGAACACCCGGATGGGTCCCTAGTCCTGGCACTCACGTTGCAAGTGCCACCTGGAGGGAGAAAACCACCACCCTAACCCCTAACCCCCTCCCCCCTTTTTAAGAAAGGAAAAGAATAGTGACTGTCTTTCTACATGTCACTGAGGGAGGCGATCGGTGAATGCACGTTCTCGAGTAAATCAAAGTGCTCAAGCTCCTTCCCCATCCTTTTTTGCCTCTGTCAGAATCTGAGGCCTCAGGAAAACTCAGCTCTGAGTTCAGAAACCCAGAATTTCTGTCCAAAATTTTGGTTTAAATTTTCATTCAAAGTATTTTTGTCAAGGCTTATTAGCAAAAATGACTGGTCTTGGACAGATGGGAGTTCTGTTGCAAATACCAACTAACCTCGACAGGAAGGTTTGGGGCCCTCAGCACTCACCAGAGCTGTAGCTGTCAGTGGACGACTGAGAGATGGAACGGGACAAAGAGCGCCGTCCAATCTTGGTGGGCCGCTTGTTGAATTCCTGCTTCTGGTCAGCAAACTGGATCTGCTGAGAAAAAGACCCTCATTATAGGAAGAAGAGGAACTCTAGTTATACAGCTTAGTCAGTCAGGGAGCACTGACACCACAACCAAGGTTGAACTGGGGCCTTGTCTACCGCTTCAGAGGCTAGTTCACTATCGTTGTGGGGGGCACGGCCGAGTGCAGGCAGGAATGGCCCTGGAGCCGCGGGCTACACCCGGATTCACAGGCAGAGAAAGAGGGGCCCACCACAGTGACAGCTTCCTTGACAAGGCCACACCTCCCAATGCTTCCCAAATGATACCTGAGCACTCCAACACGCGAGCCTTCGGGACCACTCTCTTTCAGACCACATCATATGAAGAAAACACACCCCTATTTTGAGGAAGTGATTCATTAAGAGCTTGAATTACTATAGATGGTTACTTTCCTGCGAAGTTTATTTGCTTGAAAACAAACAGCAGGACGACTCTTTGGGGCTGGTGATGTGGCGTGGTAGGCTCAGGACTCGTCTTGCATGCACCAACCCCTTGGTATAGCCCCTAGCTCCGCATAGGCTGGGAGTGATGACACACCCCTGTAATTCAGCTGAAGGTAGGGCAGGAAAACCTCAAGTTCAAAGTCATATTCAACTACTTAGGGAGTGTAAGCTCTCCATCCCTCAGGAAGCTCAAGTATAGAGCTTTCTTAGCGTGCACGGAGCCCTGGGATGGACCTCTAGCACCAGGAGGGGGAGAACACTTCTTTGGTGGTACACCCTTGTAATCCCAGCTCAGGAGGCCAACGCAGAAAGAACACAGAGAGTTCAAAGTCTCCTTGAACACAGTGAAAACCCTGGTCTCCAAAAGCAACAAAACAAACAAAAGGATTCTTTTAGAAAAAAGCATAATTTTTCAATCTTTACCAATTTCTATCAAATTTAAGTCTTTGATTGAATGACTATATTCTTTGTACATTATAACTGAGACAGAGAGAACAGAATTATGATTAAAGTTCTAGGAAGGCAAGTCATACTCAGAAACACTTTCTATTGTTTCGCTGGAAAAAGAAACCTTTGGAATTCTCTGTACATCCACATATCTGGATGAGAAAACAGCAAGACACAGAAAAACTGGCTTGCCTTGAGCTTTGAGATTCTCAGCGTGGTATGCTTATTTTGAAAAAGGTTTTACATTCACATAGAACATTCTACATTTCACTGACATCTCGGCTATAGTATTCTCAAGGTTTGCAATGTTGGTTATGATGAGTCTCTGAACCTCTTTCCGTAAGAACAACAGAAACAAAAGCATGTGCATCACAGCTTTCAGAGAGGGCTGGGTGACACAGTGCACGCGTGCGTGAGGCACAGCAGCAGGTCTGCCAGCTCGCTAATTCCTCCCCACAGCAGGTCACCACTTTAGTTTGCTAAAGAGTGTCTAGAATGTTCGCTGTTTAGAGGCCAGTAAGTAAAGGAAGTGCTAACGCTCAGTGCCACCGTCACTTTAAAAGCCATGGGCTTGGTTATTAAACACACCCGCAGGTGTGGCAGGAGGGGATGACCCAGCAGCTGCGGTCAGATCTCACTCCTCGGGGGTCCTGTCTGCAGTGTGTGACAGTGCCCTTCCTGTTAACTCTGTCTCCTGCTGCTCCGCTTCACCCAGCAAGGCTCCTATCACCTACTCTATTAATAGGCTTCTCCTAACCAAACACTTACACAGTTGCTTAGGTGGTTCTTCTGGACCACAGTGGTAGAGAGAAAAGTTTACAGAAGAGGGAAAGCTGACACCTGCTTCGACCTTCAGTGATAAAGACACGATCCTCCCTGGGCGGAAAGAGGTTAGCAAGGTCTTCCTGCTCCTAGAGGTAGCTGAGTCACAGAGACTAGGGCCCAACGGAGGCTTAGGGCTCCTCCTGCCCACAGCTACTGCAGCAAAGCACGCTCAGCGCTTCAAACGCGTGCACAGCGCTCCTGAGGTCACCGACCGCCCTCAGTCACAGGGCCAGCCACTGCAGCAGAAGCTCACTGCGGGTGGAAAGCGGCCTGCTCGGTTCTTTTGCTAAAGTAGTGATTTCATTCATTCCAAAAAGGACCACCTCAGATACACACCACTGCCTCCTGTTTCAACATACACACTGGCATATCAGCTAGCGGTGTGTGTGTGTGTGTGCGCGCGCGTACACAGGCACACGTGTGCAGATCGACCGCCAGAGGGGCCCGTGGCTCCCCAAGGGGGCTGAAGGTGGCCCAGCAACAGCGCCCCGCAGGAAGGCAGCAGGAAGGTCATCTCAGGCAATGTGCTGAGGCTGTCACCATCCCTTCGCCCCTCGGGCTCTTCAGCCAGCAAGAAAGCAGGCCTCACGTTAAAAATAGGTCTTGTGACATCCAAGCCACCCCTCCAAGTTTTTAATACACAAGAACAGTAGTGAGAAACCACTTAATATCATAATTTATGCATTTTCCCAATTAGGAAGTGTTCAGTTATCACTGATAACCGAACTGTGAGTCCCGAGGGGCATCTCCGGGCTTCACCAGTACCCTCCTCACTCATACACTCTGTTCTGTGAAACAATGATCCGGGCCGGTCACAGCAGCTTGGCAGCCTCGGCCACAATCTGCCTAACTTTCCTACCTTGTGAGAAGCCAGAGTCCTTGCAGGCACCCTCCTCTTCCTCGGCAGCACTGCCCACCATCAAGGCGAGGGAGGAAAGAGCCTGGCAGAAGTGGGTGGGAAGGCTGGAGGCTGGGCAGGAGGGGAAAGAGGGTGCAAGCAGCTTGCCTGGGACAGTGATGGCCGCCGCAGCCAGCCTGGCAAACAGGAGCTTGGCCTCACCTGGGCTTTAATCCCAGAGTTGCTATTGACAATGTATTTCTTCTTACTGCTCAGCATGGCGGTGCTGACAGTGGTTAAGGCGGCAGGCCACCTCTGTGGTCCAAGGACCCTGTGCTCCGGCTTTTAAACCTTCCTCATCAGCAATTCCGTTGGCTCTGGCTCCAGCCTGCTCTTTTTTTTTTTTTTCTTTTGAGGGGGGTGGCCATCTCTGAAGCAGCTCCAGCAACCCTCTCAGCCGTACAGCAGGGTTTAATGCGGCGTGCTCTTACTGGCTCACCGGCCATTCCTAACTCTGGATGTTTTGCTTTATTATTATTTTTCCTAACACATCATTATACAGCTCCTTTGACCTCTAAACCTTAACAAGGCCCAAGACAAGGCCCAGCATGCATGCATATGTCTATGGAGTCTTTATATAACCAGTGCACTTTTCCTGCTATAATTAACTTGCTAATTAGGTTCCCTTTTAACTTTACCTCCTCCTTTCTATGTCAGATGGTTTTATTTAACCTCATCTCATTAGAAAAAAAAATTAACTACAGAGCCACTGGAACAATGAGGGGCTTCGAGAGAGAAGAACACACGTTAGTGGTGGGGGGTGCTCAGGCAGCCTGGTCTACACTCTCCTTGGATTAGGTAGGCAGGTGACTCGAGCTGTCACCAAAACATCACTTCTTTACTCTCATTTCTTTCCTTCAAACTTATTTGCACATTCATTTAGACACAATCTCACAGTGCAGCTCAGGCTGAGACCCTCCTGCCTCAGTCATCCAGATGCCCCCCCCCACACACACACGAGAGGCTACGTTTGCACACTTTCCAGACAGGTTTTACATTCAGTGTCTAGTTTTATCTCAAGACTGATGCTTACTGAGTGCTGAGTGATCCCCTTCACTTTTTTCTTAAAAACATAAAAATAAAAAGCATGCTCTGGGGAGAAGGCAAGAGGCCCTAGGTTGCAGTCCTTGATACCAATGCAGAAAGGCAGGGTGCTGGGCATGGCTGTGTGCACTACCGCCCTAGCACCCTGTGGAGGGCCAGGAGAGCCAGGGCTTCGCGGCTCACTGGGCAGCCATCCCCTCGGACATGCCCAGCTTCCAAGCTCCTGGGCCAGTCTCAAGGCGACACGGCAGACAGCCAGAAAAGACGCCAACACCCTCCTCTAACTTCTGCTTGTGCACACAGTGATCATGCACACCCGTCCATTCACGCGCACACACATGCACACGCCACAATGTAATGTACACACAAAGTGAGTTTTTCCTGGAGGGTGTGCTCACAGGGGAGCACTTATCAGCGAGCTCTCAGAATCACAGAGACCTCATTACACGCCAACTAAAGATGCAACCCAACAGAAACAGAACTGTCCCATTTATTCTAAGTTCTGAAAGGAGCCCAAGGAATGTCCCAGATCTGGGGGGGGGGGGGCAGAAGGAAGGACGGAGAAGGGGAGGAGAAAGTGCTTGCTGAGTGTGAAGGCCAGAACGACTGAGAGCCTGTGGTGCAAGGATAGTCTGTGTTTCCAGAGAAAAGCTGCCTGGTTTCTCCGGGGGAAGAGGCGGTGTGCTAATGTGTTTCGTGTTTCACACACCCACACGTCACTTCTACTAGTGTATGCAAGGCTCTTTTAGAAGACTTTTTGTTACATTCATTTCATGTGGAGCTGGAGTCAGAGGGCAGCCTGGGGCAGAGTCTCCTGTGCGGTGAGGTCTGTGGCCACCCTCCAGCCCTCAGCTCGGACAAGCTCCCTGTCTCGCTGGGCCGCCTTGCTGGGCAGTGGAACAAATCACCACGTAGGCCCTGCTCTCCTCACCTGACACACAGCAATGTGGATCTGCTGCCAGGTGGTGATGGGAACTAAGCTAGAGCCTCTGGCCTCACAGGCAAGTTCTCGTGCCTGAGTTACTTCAATTCCATCTCCAGAATTCACATAAAGAGCCAGTGTGGTAGCCAAGTTTTTACTCCCAGCACTCGAGAGGCAAAGCCTCGCAGATCCTTGGTCTTACTGGTTAGCCAGCCTCGCTCACTTGGTAAGTTCGAGGCAAGGAAGGCCTGTCTAAAAAAGAGGTGGACAGTGCTTGAGGATCACTGGCCAAGTTTGTCTTCCAGCGTGCGCGCGCGCGCACACACACACACACACACACACACACACACACACACACACACACGAATGTGTCCAGACAAAATAAGGGCACAAGAAGGTTTTGCAGACTACATAATGATATGCAAATCTAAAATATTAGTATTTCTATTCTTTTAAGGCAAAAGTTCATCATCTAGAATACACAGATGCTATAACCCCTAAAAGTGATAGCAGAGAAGTTTAGGTTTCATTGCCAAGTACAGATAGTTCAACTACTCCTGCAGACATCTTCTTTTTGCAAACCAAATGAGCAGTCTGAACAGATTCTTTACCTACAAAAGGGATCAGGTTTAGCTCAAAGAATACTGCAGGAAGCTGGCTCTGTGCTCAAGAAGAATAAGCAAGCAGATTTCGCATGGAAAAATACCAAGCACTGCAGAGAGAGTGGGCAGGAAGAGAAAAATACTAAAATGTGAAAACTTAACAATCTTACTGTTAGCTACGTGGATCCAACACAAGGTATTTTACCTGACAGGAGGGCTTAAAAATTATCAGAGATAAATTAAAATATTGAAATAACCCTTTACAGAATGAGCTCCGTTCTCCCTAGCAGTTTGACTGCTTGGTTAAGGATAAAGAGATACTTCACATGAACAGAGCTGAGTAGTGGAGGCTGCAGTAGGAATCGAGTGATGGGAACGTCACCAGAAAGGTCGACCTTGTCAGTTACTGAGCTTGGGGTTCTTCATACTCTGTCCTGGCTTGTATTCCTGCAAAGGCCCAAGAAAGATTGGCAAAGAGTATGGCCTGAGCCCTCTCCCAATCTCAGGCAACACAGCCCCCTGGGCTGGTGATCACCAACAACGGATGGGGAAGAGGGCTCCATTTTCCCAGGAGAGCCGTGTCAGAGGCCTCTGTGCCCTTTGGAGGCAGGTCACCGACTGCTGAGTTCATCACACCACTGTATACACCGAAATGTACGGAAGGCATCTGGCGCCCTTCCCTGCTCTTCTGGCCCCTGTGGGAGCTGGCTCCAGAGTTTCTGCTGGGAGATTAAAAGGCACTTTGAGGCCTGCAGTCGAGATCTGGAAATGTATAGGCAAGGCAGGGATGGCACACAGTGGCTGACTGCCAATAAGCAGCTATCAGGATCACCTCAGCCCAGGTCAGAAGTTAATGCCCTGTGTGGTATCTGTAAGAAAGTCTCAAAGTCAAAGAGAGATAGCAAATGAGCTCAGGGCACTACTGAAGACAAGCCTCTCCCTACTGCTCCTCCTGGCTTTCCTCTCCTGGATTAAAGGCCTTTTCCTGGCTTTTGAAATAAAGGCTAAACACGAGAGAGTTAGATGAAAACATTTAAAATGTTCTCCACACAGTAGGAAGCCCTAAGTCACACCCTTCAGCTACAGTCCTAGGCCCCTCATTGGGGACAGTGGGGACCATCCCTTCCAGAATGTCAAGTGAAGGGACACTGTTCGAAGAACAGTGGTGCGGCTGTGCTCAGTCTCCTCCTTCTGCAGTTCTCCTTTTCACCAACAACAACATTTACTGTTTCACTGCGGCCCTTCATGAAACAAAACCAACTTTCCTCTGCTCTCATTAGTACTAAGCTGCTGGAGGCTCGAAAACAAAGAAACAAAACCAAAGCAAGAGTTAAAAAGCTAGCCAGTGTAATTACTCGGATCATCTCCACGAATCTAAACCACTACACCTGAAACAGCCCTATGGATGAGCAGAGTTTTTCTGTCAAGTATCTTTTAAATGAGCACACTGCTCTAAAACATCAAACAGCAGCAGCAACTGAGTCTATAAAATGGCATATAGTAGCCAGGCAGTGGTGGCGCACGCCTGTGGTCCCAGCACTTGGGAGGGGAGAGGCAGGAGCATCTCCGTGAGTTCGAGGCCGGCCTGGTCAATATAGTGAGTTCAGAACAGCCAGGGATACACAGAGAAACCCTGTCTGGAAAAGCCAAAGAGGAGGCAGGGGAGACATAGTACCAAAACAATATGCAGGTAGAATTCTCTACCTGGCCTTTGTTAGATATGGTACATGTTTAATCTCGTTATTTTAAAATTATTTGTTCATTCTACTCCCCGACTGTAGCCCCTTCCTCCTCCCCCGTCTCTCCTCCCGGATTCCTCAGCAGAGGAGAGAGCCCCCCGCCTCACCCATCCCAGTTCATCAGGCCTCATCAGGACTGCCTGCATCCTCTTCCCCTGAGGCCTGGCGAGGGTAGGAGGGAGTGATCAAAAAGCAGGCAGAGTCCCTGTCAGAGTCAGCCCCAGCTCCCCTTACTAGGGAGCCACAAGAACCCCAGACGCCCAGCGGCTACATCCGTGTAGGGCTAGGCCCAGTCCACGCATGGTCCTTGGCTGGTGCTGTTACTTCTTCAAGTCCCTATGCTATGAACATTAAAGAGAACTCAGAATGCGTTACAAAAGTCTAACAACTTTACAATGGGGAAATACATAGACGGGGGCCAAGAAGTCTGATAAAGTCAGAGGAAACCAGCTAGGGCACTAAGGAATGTTTTCAGGTCAACAGGTAAGGGCCTGGAGGTAGCTCACTGGGTAGTGGCTCCTGCTGCCAAACCTGACTGATTCCCAAGAAGGGAGAGTGGACTCCTGCAAGCGGGCCTCTGACCTCCACGTGCGATGTGGCCGTGCCCTGCTCCCCAAATACAATGCAATTAAGAAGTTTCTAAAACCAGCAGTTGGGCTTGAATCCAAAAAGCTACAACCTACTGCCACTATCTGTTTTTGAGTCAGGGTCAGCGATAGCCCAGGCTGGGCTCGAACTCACTATTTAGCTGAGGCTAGCCTACAACTCTTGATTTTTCTGCCACTCAGGCCTGTGCCACCGTGCTCCGAAATGTTTGGTTTTATGTGCTGGTTCTTCTCAACAAATATCAACGTAATAATTATTTCAATAAACTACGTATCATGCAAATGTGGCACCTGAGAGAACTGTGTGAAGAAGTTCGAGCCTTGTAGCAACAGACATACTCAGAGAAGCTGACTGAAGGGAAAAATAGTCAGGAAGGCAGAAATGTTTCAGTTTTTCCAGAAACTGGAACATGCAACATTTTTACAGGCTTTTGTTTTGTGTCTTACTTTCCCCATATTCTTTTTTTTATTTTACACCCAAGAGGCACAGCTTAGCATTAACTTGAAGGAGAACAGAAAACAATCAAAGGATAACCGTGCCCACAGCCAGTCAGCACCCGCCTGCCTGTGGCCTGCCCGTGCCCGCCTGCCCTTCCCTAGCTTCCCTGGCAGTCAGGAGGGACCCAGTGCGTAGGGGCCGATCGGAAGAGCGGTGGCGGCTCCCCAGCTGTCAGAACAGGGCTTTCCCGTATGTAGGGTAGCGCAGCAGGACTCACCATCCACTCAGGCATGTGAAAGGCGGAGGTGCCCTCATTACCGTCCCACTTCTCCATGGCGCAGGCTTGGGCAAGGGGGGTCCTGAGGGGTTGAAGGAAGCTGCTATCTCTTTTCACAGACGCTGCCTGCTCAGACCACCTGGTAAGCCTCAAGCAGTCCACCTCGCAGCCTCCTTTCTGCCCGCTTCTCAGAATCAGAGCGGCTGCACAGCCCTGCGCTGCAGCTCCTCTGGGGCGCCCAGACCACCTCCTCTGTGGGCACTTCCCGAAGCAACAGGCTGGCCTGCCTCTGAGTATAAGGCCTGGTTCTTTTTCTCCTGCCCCTCAGGGCGCGTCACTGGAAGCACTGATACCAAGATCAATAAAGACCGAGGTCAAGCAGGCACGCCCCTTTCTTGAGGGCTGCTGATTTGGCTCAGTACAGTAAACAGGCGTTTCCTTGAAATCAGAGTTCCTTATGGTTTTCAAGTTCAAACAGCTACAGAAGCTCCGTGTCCGCTCCCACCAGGGGGCTCGCACCAACACCTATCTCAAGTTAAATTCTTCTTTAATATAAAGAAAGAAGTTTATTATGAAGGAGGGAAGGGGAGGGGGGCACCCCAGAAAGGAAGGAGAGAAGCCCAGGAACTCGGAGAGAGGGGGAGCCAGGGAGAGCTCAAGTTAAATTCTTACTGTCCTGGCATTTGGGTGCAGGAGGGCGCTTTCAGCAAAGTGAAAACACGGACTACTGACAAAATTCAGGAGCACAGCTCCCTCTGCTGGCTCCCCGTGGGATGGCAGGGAGGCCCGCCAACAGCACAGGTTAGTCAGGACCCCCACCTCCCCCGAGGGGTGTGGGGGTACAGGGGGCCCAGGGCGCTCAGACAAGTGCCTCAGGTCCAGTGCTCATCTCCCCTCAGAGATCGGGGTCAGGACCAAGGGCGAGTCTCCATGATGGTCCCCACCAAGTTTTCTCTTCTCTGCACACTTGTGAATTTGGAAATAAAACGTAGGTGAAAAGGTGATTGATTATGTCAGTATATATGCTCAGCAGATATATGTCTTAGTTTATTCCTAGAGGATGTTAGCCAAGAGGAGTACCGTAGAGGCCGGAAACAGGGTGTGGAGACAAAGGCAGGCAGAGCTCTACGACTTTGAGGCCACCTTGGTCTACACAGCAAGATCCTGTCTTGAAAAAGAAGAGGAGGAGGAGAAGATGAAGTCTAGACGGTCACAAGCTCAATGCTACCCTTAGCTCATGGTGAGCATTAGGCCAGTTTCAAGACAACAGAAAGAATATCACAAATGGCGGAGAGCTGGTAGGTGACAAAGCGGTTGTCCAAGGCAGTAGGTTCAAGTCCCGACCACAGGGACCAGCAGCATACACCTGAAGCCACCAGGCGCTCTTTAAAAAGATTATTGCCAGGCATGGTGACACACACCTATGAACCCGGCATGCAGGAGGCAGAGGCAGGCAGCTCTCTGTGGGTGTGAGGCAGCCTGGTCTACATATGAGTTCCAAGCCGGCCAGGGTCTCACGGCGAGAGCCCAGCTAAAGGAAAAATATTCACTATTGTTATGCATGGCTGTGTGTAGGGGAACACGTGCCAAAGCACACGAGTGGAGGTCAGGGGACAACTTTCTGAACTCAGAGCACAGGCTTGTGCAAGAAGCACCTGGAGCCGATGTTAATTTCTGACACAGAGAGTAATTTCTTTGAAGCTAATTAATCATAATAAAATTTGACCACAAGCTTGTTCTCCTTGGGCTTCACAAGTTAAAAGAATGAACGCGTTGGATATGGAGCACAGGAAAGGATGGTAGTACCTAGAAAGAATGCTGGAGGATGTCAGGGACGGGGGAGGACCAGAGCAGCAGCCTAGACCTGAGCTGTGCTTCCTGCTGCTTCCTGGCTGGCCCCATAGGCAGGCTGGTTTTGTAGTCACGCAGCCTCGGATAAGAATAGAGGTGCTACCAGTGACTTGCCCTCTCTACCCCGCCAGCTTTCCAGTCTATAAAGGAAAACAAACCCGCCATCTCCTAGTCTGATGGAGGCTTCAGGAAGAGCACACACTAAGGCCTTTGCCAACACCTCTAACGGTGTCATTACTGCGCCATATTCTCTCCCACCTCAGGCCTCTGCTCGTGGCACTTTCTAAGCAAACTGTGTTTAGTTTGTACTTGTACTCCATCACCCTCACTTATTCGAATTCTTCAAGAGTCAGCTGAAATATCGGTGTTCTCCTGAAACCTAAAATCGGGAATGCCTCTTTCCGTTAATGTTCTTCATGGCCACAGACCATTCCCAGCCTTCCTCATGGGCTGCGGCATCCACGTGCGCACCCTCACGACACCGCAGGCTTTTAGGGACAGAGCCACCTTTGAGTTGACTGTAGCGCCTGGCTTGTAGGAGGAGCCTAAGCAGTTGTCATATACGTCACGAAATTCTGTGTGCTGTGTGTGTATCTCACAACGCTCTACGGACAACCTGCGAAAGTCAGTATTTTCAAAATGTTTATGTTCGCTTTTACAAATTTCGTCCATTATCTTATATCTATAAAGATTAATATTTCTGACTTATTTCACGGTGAGGTTTTGAAGGCATTTAATCCTTAATGATCTCATCTCTGCAGTATGATCTACTCTATTGCTTGATCCGAATCACTCATAAACCATTCTGGTCTGCACTACAATGGAGCCTTTGAGAACAAATCAAGGTCAACAGTCTGTGCTACTGCTGAAGGGGCGCCGAGCCCCTAGAGTTCCGTAGTTCAATGGCCAGCAGATGGCCAGACACTCTTGTTCACACTCACCGCACAATGACCGAGGGCCTTTGTGGGAGCTCAACCATGGAAGCAAGCGACTCTGAAGGAAACTGGGATTAGCAATAAAACCCAAGAAAACACATCACATTGGCATTCTGAACGTAACTTTTTTGTTTGTTTGAGACAGTGTTTCTCTGTGTAGCCTTGGCTGTCCTGTAGCCCAGGCTGGCCTTGAACTCACAGAGATTCGCCTGCCTCTGCCTCCCTGAGTGCTGGGATTACAAGCGTGTGGCACCGTGCCTGGCTAACTTGTTTTCTTCGTGTGGTTTTAACTGAAACAGACTTCATCTGAGAGCTACAACTTTACCACCCCCCTTCTGGACTAGCTCTAAAATGAAAACAACGGCTGTTACACCTGAGAACTTAGGGTACGTTAACTGACCGGAACTGTGGAAGGCGTAACACATAGATGTATGGACCAGAGGGAAACCGGATCCCAGTCTACTCACACTTCGCTGTGATGTGCCCGACGACACCACTGCACAGCACACAATACCAGCTCCAGCCTCTGGAACGGCCGGTGTTACCAACCAACACACTCGGCTACTTCAGGGCCATCTACATCAAAACAGCTCAGAAGAAGCGCGCCTGAACTCCAAGAACGGCCAAGCGTCTTGCATGCCAGCTGTGTGCCTACCAGTGGGGACTTAACAACCATAATTCTGAGGCCAGATAATCCAAAGTCAGAGTGAGCACAAGCCTTCTAGAGGGCAAAGCCAGAGAGGCACTCACAGCAGAGAGGTCACTGTGTGCTCCCAGTGTCAAGAGCGTGGGGCTAGGGGCACAGGGCACCGGACAAGAACCCACTGGGATTACCACTGCAGCTCTATTAGACATGGGCAAGCCACCTGGCAACTTTCAGGGTAAATTAAGGAAAGACAGGGCGGTGAAAGAGCAAAACATTCGGGCCCAACATCCTGTATTTCTGATTCCTTTAGCTTCTCTGAGGCCAAAGAAAAAAGCAGCCATGATTCTTTAGTCACAATGGCTGCTGGTTATTAAAGGCTGAAGTTCCCACCCAGCTCAGCTCAAAGATCAGTCTACTTAGTTATGTGGTTGGTTAGATCTCCTGGGTATGGTTGGCTGTGTTGAAGACTTGTCACCAGGCTTTGACGATGAAGAAGTAGGGGCTTTAGAGGCAGAAGGTATTAAGTATGAAGCTGCTGGGGTTGTGTCTTTGAAGGCGATACTGGGATCCCGGCCCTTCTCTCTTTGCTTCCAGGATGCCTGAGAGAACAAAGAGTGCTATCAGCAGAGGTTCAGCCTCTTGCCCAAAAGCAAAGTGGCCCTGTGAGCATAAACAAAAATCTAAAACAATGACACAAAGTGACTCTCTCCTTTTTAACTTGTTTACCGCAGGCATTTCGTCAGAACAGAACGCAACTATACCTCTGCAAGCTTGAAATGCCAATGCTAACACAATGGCAGAACTAGACCCCTCCCTCCTGCCTCACATCCTCATTCATGGTGGGGAGTCTCACCTCCTAGTCCTTCCATGTCGTCTCAAGTGTCAACACGGCAAAGACTTCCAGCCTTTTGGGTTAGCTCCAACACTTAATGGGCTATCCTCAGGCAAACTATAACCTCTCTACAGCCTTTGTTTCTTCATTTGTGAAGACATGGTAACGCCATTCTTCTAGTGCTGGCTTTTTAAAGTTATTTATGTGCATGTATTTATGGGTATGAATATGCTTGCATGTATGTATGTAGCCAGGGCCCGCAGAGGCCAGAAAAAGGCATCAGATCCCCTGGAACTAGAATTACAGGTGTTGTAAGCTGCCATCTGGGTACTGGGAACCAAACCTAGGTCCCCGGGGAAGCAGTCAGTGCTCTTAACAGTTGAGCCATCTTTCTAAGCCTTCTGTTTTTTAAATAAAGATTAATATGTATGTCTCCATAAACCCAGCAGCAAGCAGCCACTGCCCGAACGAGGTACAGCAGGGTGGCACCACGCTGCCCGGGCAAACCCCTCCACTCGCTGTGCAGCTTGACGAGACTGAGAGGATCAAACACGCCAATCGGTGAACCGCAAAGTTGGGTGCTGGGGCGATCACCCGATGGGCAGAACTGCTTCCTGCCAAGCCGGGCAACCTGAGCCCAGTGTCTGGGATCCAAATGGCGGAAAGACAGGACAAACTCCTGGGTGTTGTAC
>NW_026590663.1:8694591-8723819 GCF_907164565.1 Psammomys obesus | reverse complement strand
TGGGATCCAAATGGCGGAAAGACAGGACAAACTCCTGGGTGTTGTACAAGTACCACTGCATGTGTGATGTGTACACGCTCACACATGCTCACACATGCTCACACCAAATAAACAAAACAGAAAAACGAAAACAAAACAAAATCAAGAGAGCAGAGCTGGGCAAGTGAGACACATCAGCAGTTCCACACTCCCGAGGCAGAAGCTAGAGAACAGAAGCTCAAGGGTAGCCTGTGCTACATGAGCCCTTGTATCAAAACAAACAATGGTTAAAAAGCACTTGAAACAGCAGCACAGCAGAAGCTGCCAGGGCCGGGCGCAGTTTACTGCTATCGCTGACACGTACAGTCTGTTTTCCACGTTTGAAATTTTGTTGTTTGGAGACAGGGTCTCAGGTAGCCCAGGCTGGCTTCAAACTTTCTATCTGCACATGGCTGAGAAAGACCCTCTACTTCTGATTCTCCGCCTTGCCGCCGAGTGCTGGGGCTGCAGGCCGTGACACCAAGCCAAGTTTAAGTGGCTGGGAATCAAACCGGGGCACCTCGGCAAGAATTCTACCAGCCTTGTCCTTGGCCCCAAATCTTGCTCTTCTTCTCACATGTAACGAATCCCTCCATTTAATCAAACCACAAATGTTCATGGCTGCCCATCCTGTGCTAGCACCTGCCTTCAAGGTGTCTACAGCCTAGGAAGAGAGCTTTCTTCTTTATAATGCTCCAAGACTGCCCCGCTGTACTCACAGTCCCATGTCCTTAGCATGTTGACTTGGCTTTGGCAAGAGCCGTGGCTCCGCATGTTCTCCTGCTCCCTTACAGTAAGTCAAGGTTTACAGAGCACATCTGTCTCTCTCATTTCCCAGTGTGGCCATAGCTCCTTCGGCGCACATTTCCAGCTCCCAGTCCAGGTTAAGGATGAATTCTAGTAAGCCTTACTGTACAGGGGATGAGGTCAACCTGGATTACAGAAACACTTTTCTCAAAACATCAAACCAGCAGAGCTGGGGAGAAGGCTTAGTGGGTAAAAGTGCTTGTCATGCAAGCCTGAACCTTCCTTTGCACTCCTGAAACCCCACAAAAAGCTGGGCGCGGTAGTGAGCAGCCGCAATCCCAATGCTACCCCAGAAAAACACGAAGCAGAGACGGAGATCACCCAGGGGCTCGGTCAGCTGCAGGCAGCAGGGCAGCGGCAAGGCACAGGCAGTCCTTGTCTCAGAAGGTTGCAGGAAGCTGTCCTTTGACCTCCCCACAGTGCCATGGCAAACGTGTGTGCGCACACACACACACCCCACGCACACACCCCACACAAAGAGGTTTAGCAAAGACTCAGTTCTGCAAACTGCTGAATAAACCCCTGCCGTTGAGACTCTGGTTGGCCGTTTGTTTGTAACTAGCGTTATAAGCAATTTGTGGTCTGAGATTAGTGTCTTTTTCCAGTTTTACAAGTGTCTGATGTTGAGTGAAGCAGCAGTGAGTGCTGATTCTTCTTGTGCGCTGCTAAGGAGGAGCCACCCAGAGAAGACAATTACAGCGCAGGTGCCTCACGGGGAAGGAAGGCAAAGGGGAACGGGTGTGAGTAAGAGGTGACAAGACAAACAGACACAAGCACATCCAAGCTGTAACTGGCTCAGCTCAGGGTGGCGTCTTGCCACTTACTCATCTAAGCAGCTTTCTCAGATAAGCAATTAAGCAATCAGAGACTGTCCACTTGAGCAGTGAGCTACCGTCTGCACTTCCTGCTCAGACTTTTCACCTGGGAGTGGAGTGTGGACTTAAGCCCACAATTGTCCTGACAGAGCAAACCCAGATGTACTCAGGTCAGGGTGTGGCTCGGTGCACGCTTGGTGCGCGCTCGGCACAGCCAGAGGAACCTGCCTTAGGAAGTCGAGCTTTCCTGCAGCCTCCTCAACCCTGAGAAACAGACAGAGACTCCGCAGTCGCGGCTCTCGACTTCATTACAGAATTGGGCACATCAAGTACAGAGTTTTCACTATATTCTTATCTTCTAATTAAGCCTTCTAGAAGCACAGTTTACCTACATGAGAAGTCAACAAGTCAAGGTTGTGGCTTGGTAAGACTTGAGAAGTCGGTGCACCTGTGCCTCGCTCACAGCTAAGCATCTCTACCACCAGAGCTACCCTGTGTTCGGGCGTGGTGGCACGTTTGGAAGGCCAGGAGCCAGGACCTACACAACTGAAATGGCTAACTTCTCTCGGAGTCTTATATCACTCATTCAGGGGTGGTGGTGGGAATGAAACATCTGTCTGCAGTTTTTTTTTTTTTTTTTTTCCCTTAGATACAGTCTTACTCTGCAGTCTTGGATGGCTTGGCTATTTGGCCAAGACTAGCTTCAAGCACATGACAATTCAGCCTCCTGATCTCCAAGAGGGAGGCACAGAGCATCACGACCAGCTTTGTCTCTGACTTCTGGTAAGGCTTTTGGGGTACATGAAGTCTTTGGAAACCTTTTGTAACCCACATGTATTAGGCAGTTTGCCCCTCCACAGTGGGGGTGGAAACCAGTTCAGGGACCCTCCCTCTCTCCCATGTCAAAATCTGACACATAAACAAATGGCCTTGTGCTTATAGAGACTACACATCTGTTTAATTCATCTCTAGGTGGTTCCTAATAATTACTAAGAAGTAAAGGCTCTAAGGCAGTTATAGTGTGTTGTTTGGGGGAAAGTTAAAAAAAAGAAAGGAAGGAGGGAAAAAGAAAAGATAGGCTGGCTGGATGCCTGGCCTGGTGGACAAAGCTGTTTCAAGCTCAAGATTCATAAAAACCAAGCCAAACCAAATCCAGGCAGCAGAGCACAGGAGGAGGAAGAGACAGAGTGCAGACTGCCATGCCACCCCAGACCTGCCTCCAGCACACTGCACAGGCGGGCACCGACACCGCCTGCCACCACTCCAGGCTGCACCGACGAGGACGTCACCCAGGGGCCTGCTGCGCCGATGCCTCCTGCAGCAGGGCCACACGATGAACAAGCATGTCGTGGTCAGATGGGGGAGAAAGAGATGGAACTGCAGACTGGAGGGTTAGGGCCTGCTGTGAGTGGCCATCCCTGCCACCTGGGGTCATGGGACGTTTTGGCCTGAGCTGCTACAGAGCCATGTCTGGGTCTGTGGCTCATATTAGTGCTACAGAACATGGGGACTCCCACATCAGGGCAGCCACCAGGGACCATAGAGATGTCCCATGGCTGTACATAGCCAATTCTACCCCTCTGGTGGTGCTCTGGAGAGCTGGCCCCAGCTTTCACTGCTGGCAGCACTCAGGAGAGCAAGCCCTGCGCCTCACCCAGGCAGCACAGTGTTGGGGGACAGGGTTGGGGTAATGCGTGAGTCGGCCTCAAGGGCTTAAGTGTGGGAGAGCCAATGTCACTGGTCTGCTGTAGGGTGGCAGTGGCATGGAGGTGACGCTCTCCTCCCTCACCACCTCTGGTCATGAGCTCGGGAGGGCTGGCCCTGCTCCTCTCCAGTTGCAGCACTAGGTAGAGCAGGCCCTGTGTCTTGCCTGGGCAGGAAAGCAGTGCTGGCATTGGTCGATGGGGAGCAGGTGAGCCAGCCTTGCCACCTGTCCACTGTGAGGTGGCATGGGTGAGATGCCATTCTCCACCTCGACCCTCACAATCTGTGGCCCCGGGGTCATGACAGTGAACCATGCACCTCACCTGGGCAGCACAGTGGAGCTGGCCCTGGTGTCGAAAGCATGGTGGGCCACCCCGAAGGGATGAAAGCAGGAGAGCTGGCCCAGCCCCTCACAGGCTCAGCACTTGGGAGACTGGGCCCCTGTGCTGTGACTGGGCAGCACAGTGGAGCTGGCTCTAGGGGTGTGAGTGTAGGTGAGCCAGCTCGAGGACATGAGAGCAGGAGAGCTGGCCCAGCCCCTCACAGGCTCAGCGCTTGGGAGACTGGGCCCCTATGCTGGGCAGCAGAGTGGAGCTGGCTCTAGGGGTGTGAGTGTAGGTGACCCAGCTCCACTCTGCTGCCCAGCACAGGGGCCCAGTGTGGGCATGAGAGCAGGAGAGCTTCCCCTGCCTCCTGCTGATGGCAGCATTGGGTGGTCTAGGCAGATCAGTGCTGGAGAGCTCACCCTGGTGGTGCGGATAAGAAATACCCAGCACACTGACCGGCTCAGCTGCTAGCCAGGCCTAGGCTCTGAGCTGACCCACCCCGAAATCTATATCATCTGTGAATGGTTGGGACCCGTGAAGGAGCTGGCACTGCTGGTCCAGGGCTGCAGAATCTCCACGACACAGGGCAGCAATGGATGCTTTGGAGGAGTCACGGGGAGGAGCCAATACTGATGGTATCACAGAAAGCAGACATCTCACTGCTGACTCATCGCAATGAACGTCTGCAAGTGAAGATGTGTGGACAGAGGGAGGCACTGTGGGACACAGTGGGACACACTACAGCTTCCACCATGTTTTTTCTGCTTTAGGTTTTGTTGGTGGTGTTGGTGTGTGTGTTTAATTTTGGGGGAGTGAGGGTACAGGCAAAGGGTGGATGGACACGAAGAGACAGGGAGATGAGCAGGAGTGTATGACATTTAGCTCTCAAGAAATCAATAAAAAGTTTAGAGAGAGAGAGAAACTAACACAATTTAAGGGTTCCAAAATTGCTGGGGCATTTTCTAATTTTTCTACATTAAAGATGTACAACATTGACCATCTATTAGGAGAAAAGAAAGTGTGGTAGAGAGAACAATGCTCCGATAATACACTTACTTTATTATAGATGATTATGTGTTAATATAGTTATACATAACTGGAGGATAGCAGGAATAAACCTGGACAGCTTTATGGATTTAGTGACAATGTGATGACCCTCCTTCCACAGTATGAATCACAAGACAATGACAGGGCTCATGAGAGGAGGGCTGCAGGGGGTGGACCAAGGGGTGGAAATAAACCCGCCTGAAGAAAGAACTGGGAGGCAGTGGCTGGAGACAGGTAAGCAGCAGCCAGTGGGCGCCTGAGGAGGGCGGCCGTGTCTCTGCAGGACGGTGTGATAAGAAGCTCAGGGAAGGTGGCTTGTGGGTAAGCCAGACTTTGAAGGGAGCACTCTGCAGCCAGGAGTGAGGGCAATGTAAGGTCAACCTCAAAGTGGCGGCAGCCTGGCTCCCCAGACTATAGGAAAGAAAAAGAAATGGCAAACAAGAATCCGCAGAAGGAAGAACCCGCGGGCCAGCACTCCCCATGGGCTGCTCAGGTTCTACCCAGACTCCTCCTGTCTGTGACAGGCGCCACTGTCATCTCTACCTGTCACTCTCTTGTCAGATGGGTCTCAGTATGTTACAAAGACTCATTACCTTTTCAGCTTTCCTTACGCTAACCAAATATACAATGGTCTAGCGCATTCCAGAGCAATCACTCAGACAAAGCCATCGCTAGAAAGTGGCTGGTTTTAGCCATCGTTAGAAAGTGGCTGTTTTTGCACCTTAGGATAAGCTATTGCTTACTTACAAAATAAAAAGACAAGAAACAAAAACTGTTGACTGCCTCTTTAGTTTGCTTTGTTGAGACAGGGTCTATTATGTGGCCCTGGCTGTCCTGGAACTCACTATGTAGACCAGGCTGACCTCCAACACTGCTGGAATTAAGGGCATGTGCCACCACAGCTGGGAAACTGTTGACTCTTAAAGACCTACAAAAGGGCTGGGACGCAGCTTGGTAGCAGAGAGCACTTACCTCACACAGGCAAGGCCCCACGGTTCAATCCCTAGCACTGCAGAAACACTTCAAAAACCACTCACTGTCTAGCAGCCTACTTCTGAAACTTTTCTTCACAAACAAGCTAAAATGTTCGTTTGGGGCTTTAAAATCCATGGAGACAAACATGCAGAGCACACTGACTCTTACTGTTTGACGTAGTTACATCCCATGAAGCTGACAGGAGCAGCTGGGCAGTGGTGACACAACCACTAATCCCAGCACTCAGGAGGCCGAGGCAGGAGGAGCTCTGAGTTCAAGGCCAGCCTGGTCTACAGAGTGAGTTCCAGGACAGCCAGGGCTACACAGGGAAACCTTTCAAAAAAAAAAAAAAAAAAAAAAAAACCAAAAAACCAGAAATGAAAAAAAAAAAAAAAAAAAAAAAAAAAAACCAAAAAACCTGGCATGAACACTAAATTTCACAATAATGAAAAATTGCTTCTAGGAAAAACAGAGTCAGGCACATGTGGTTATTCTGGGAGTAAGAAACTTCTGGTTGTTGGGGGATTGTGTGTGTTTCTGTGGTGGAGACTCAACAAGCGTGTTGGGCATGCTAGGCTTCTATGTACTGTCACCTGACGCACTCCTGGCTCCATGGGTATTTCTGTTTAAAGACATCTTATTTAATATATATATACAGACTCATTAAGCTCATAGCTATAGTCAATAGCACTATATACTTAACACGTTTTCTTTTAAAAGTGTTTTTGGAGGCATTTATGTGTATGCTGTCTTGCCTGCGTTATGTCTGTGCACCATGTGCACCCCGGGTGCCCACGGAGGTCAGAAGCAGCACTGACCACCCTGGAGTGAGAGATGCTTGCAAACCACCACGTGGGGGTTAGGAACGGCAGGCATCCGGGTCCTCTGCAAGAGGAGCCAGCGCTCTTAACCACCAACATTTGCCCAGTCCCAGCATTAGCTGCTGTGGAGACCCAGCTTGGACAGCGGTGCTGCCGGTCTGAGCCCCCAGCCAAGCCCCGCGAAGCCGCCCAAGCTCTGTGGGTGAGTTCAACAGTGAACTGGGGGGGGGGGGGTTGTTTATATTGTTAGATGTTGGTTTTGCTTTGGTTCTATTCTAACTGCCCTGATTCTACTTTTCTCTCTTGGAATTACAAAGTATGTAACTTATATTAGCTTCTACAGGAGCCACACAGTTGAAATACTGACATTTTTAAAGATGTTGAATTTTTAGAGTGTTGAAAAATTTACAGACTACTGAACTTTGCAAGTTGTATTGTGTTTTATATTATGACATTCACAGGAGCTTTGGGGGGACAAATGAAAAGGCTGTGATTGGACAGTGGTGTGTGTTAAGCTGACGAGAGGTCAACTGTGCTGCTCTGAGTCTGTCAACCTGAAACAAACTAGAAGCCCGGGAGAAAGAAAACGCCCGCAAGAAGCCGTCAGCTTGGCCCGCTGCCACCCCTGGGCAGGTGGACTTGAGCTGTGTGAGGGAAGCATGTGAACAGGCAGAAGTAACAGGTAACAAGCAGCACCCTCCATGGTTTCGGCTTCAGCTCCTCTCTAGGTTCCTGTCTCAAGTTTGCGGCCTTGGCCTTCCTCAGCGATGATCAAGTATAACCTGGGAGCCAAATAAACCCTTTCCTTCTCCCGCTGGCTTTAGTCACTTTTACCCACAGAAACCAGGGCAGTTTGCAGGAGAATGGCTCCCTGAAGGCTCGTACCTTAGAGTACTCTGGTCCCACTCAGTGGGACTGGTTGGGAACAGTTAAGGCATGTGGCCTTGCTGGAGGAGGAGTGTCACTGAGGTTCCAAATGCCCTCTAGTCCAGTTAGCTCTCTCTCTGTCTCATGTTTGTGGCCAGACACAAGCGCCCTTGGCTGATGCTCCAGCACTATGGCTGCCGGCCTGCCACCATGCTCCCTGTCACGGTGGCCATGGACTCTAAGCCTGTTGCACTGTGAGCCACAATGAACTTTTCTTCCCTAAATTATCCTGGTCATGATGTTTCCTCACGGCAACAGAAGAGTCACTAAGACGGAAACCAAACTAGGGTAGTAGGCACGTTAGCAAATAAAGATGGAAAACACAGGGGCTGGCTGACGTTACGGCCCATGCTCTGGACGGTCTCAGGACAAATTTACTCAGACGTAAAGGTTATAGCTATAAACTGATTCTTGCCTGACAGGGCTACAAATACCTTGCATGAGGTCCATCAATCATTTTAACTGTTTCTATAATAAAGATGTTCTAGCCAAACTTGTCTGCCATGAGAGCTTGCCTTGCACGCATGAGGCATTGGGACTTTCTCCCCAGCATTACAAAACAAAACGAACTCCTAATCTTAGAGCACTGCTAACATAACATTGCCATACCTAGCTGCAAGACAAGGTCTTAGTGTTGCCCACAGCGAAGACCTGGAAAAACTGTGTTCAAGCCCAAGACCACCCGAGCAGTCACACCTGTGCCTGCGGTGTCCAGCTGCCAGAAACAACTCAAGCACACAGTACAACAGCGGCCGCCCCATCTCCTTACCGAGCCTTTTCTTTTTGTCTGGGGCAGCTGCCAAATGCCATCTTCTCAAATGTCAACTGTAACATCTAGTACTATGGTTGTGTATCAGTGACAGAGTGCTGGCCTAGCATACCAGCGGCCCTGGGGTTGATTCCTGGCACCACCTTGAACCAGGGTAGTAGCACACAGACCTGTAACCTCAGCACTCCAGAAGTAGAAGCAGAAAGATCAGGAGTTCAAATCCATCTTGGCCTCAGCATGGTTCTAGGTGACCAGGGCTGCCTGAGCTCCTACCTCAGCTCACCTGTGACAGCCACCCTTTACTTGTAATCACTTAGAGGGAAAACGCTCTTTCACTTCCTTACCACCAAACCGCACACACTCATGCACATCCGGTCCTCCTCTCCTTTGTTTCCTTTCTGATTTTCCTTTGGAGAGAGGATCTCATTTATTTGTATCCTGGACAGGCGTTGAACTCCTTACACAGCCAACAATGATTTGGAACTTTTGAGCCCTCTGCCACCACCTTCCCAGGGCATGGATTATAGGCATGCGTTAGCACCTCTAATTTCCCCTTCTGTTTCCGGATTAGAGAAAGGGTTCTCTTTTCCCAAACAGTTCTTCATACCAGTGCTCTGGATCAAAGCCTCCCTCATCTTCTAAGGACTATTGTCATCAACAAACTCCTCTCCTGCTTATCCAGCTGTTCAGTCTGTAGTGGATTCTTCCAGTTAGCAGGGTCTGTTAACAGGTTTTTCCTGTTTCCCAACATAAGGTTGCTCCCGTGCACTTCAGCTACTGTTCTCTGCACCTCGCTTCACAGCCAGACTTTTGACTTTCTCAACTGTCAATGTTCCTAGTGGATTCAGTGACTGACAGTCAAGCTGAAACTACCTGTACTGTGGCCACTGAGTCCTGTTGGTAAACTAGGGTACCCTCAGCTTGCCCCACAGCTCTGGATTTTCTACCGATGGTGCCCTCCTTGAAAGATGCCCTTCTCTCAGCCTCTCTCACGCCATACCCACCTTTCCTCATCTCAGGATACTTCCTTTTCAGTTTCCTTTGCAGCTTTTCTTGTAGTCCTTTACTTGGAGGGCTCTTGAAGATTCCATTCTAGTCTGTTTCTTCTTCAAGTAAACTTTCTCTTGCCCAAATCCATCACTTTATTTATTCTCTTTGTGTTGTTTGTTTAGCAGTGTCTCCGGTAGTTTGGACTAGTGTGTTGCTATGTTGCCAAGAATGGCCTCCAGCTGATCCTCTGGCCCTCTGTGTGCTGGGGTTAAAGGCCTGTGACACTATGCCCATCCTTTCATTTATTTGTAATATTCAAGTAATTTCTAAAACACTGTATCTAAAACCTTTGAGCTTTAGTCTCAGTTGATGGCATACTAGATGGCCTTGGTCCATGATGTCCCCGGGAGGCTAGTAAGTAAACATGTTTGCTTTGCTTGCCTTAGCTAGCAAAAGAGATAAAGACATAGATGAAGAAGCAAAGTCCCGGTGTGCACTATGAAGGAAATGGCCAACGTGCTAAAGTATGAAAGAAAGGTGTCCCTTAGGAGAGCCGCCACAGAGAGCATTTTAAAGACAGTAGTATCGAAGGATCAGAGAACACTCACTCTATGAAACAAGGATGCTAACCGAAGAGGCCTGAAGTAAGAAAGAGCATGTTTGTGGAAGAAAAAGACAGTTTGTGTGGCTGGGATTCAGGGGTACCTTGGAGGGAGAATGGAATCACACCAGGTAGCTCACAGCTGCCCGTAACAGTGGCTCCAGGGACGGACGTCCTCTTCGAGCCCACATAAAAGAAATTTTTTTCTTTAAAAGATAAAGAACTAGGATTTGCGGCTTTGACTGTGACTGGGTTGGCAGAGAGCTTACCTGGAATGCAGGAGGCTCTGAGTATGAATCACAGCACCACATGAACCAGGCATGGCGGCACAGAGGCACGAGCCTATGATCCAAGCACATGGGAGGGAGTAGGACGAGGGTCACAAGTTCAAGGTCATCTCAGCTACCATGCCAGCCTACACTCTAGGAGCTTGGGTTTATACTAAGTTTAACAGGTGCTAGTATAGAATTTTAAGCAAGGGAGTGACAGAACAATTTACACTGATGTCAACTGTTGTGTGGAAACTGAATTAGAAACAGGCAAGAAGGGACGCTCGATCAGAACACTGAGACAATAGATCAAGGGAAAGACAATGGAGCAGGCTGGCAGCGATGAAGATGGAGGAAGCAGATGCTGAGGGCACAGCTCCTTAGCTTGCTAACAGACTGGATTTAAGACATAAGAAAATCAAAGGATGACTTGATTTTACACGGAACAATGAGGCTGAGGATGATTTAAATACTGAGTAAAACCTTGGCAGGGTGGAGAATATTTTCATTAGAGAAGTCAAGAGCTCCACTGTGGACTTGTAAAGCCTAGACTATCCCACACCACAGCCTAGGCTGGTCTGTACATCACCCCAGAAACTAGGCTGGTCTCTCAAATTCGTGGCAGCCTTCTTTCTCAGCCTGCTGAGGGCTGGGATTATAGGCCTGGGTTGTTACACTCCGCTTTGCGTGAACCATTTACCTTTCACAGAAAATACGGGCAGATATGACAGCGTGGAGCTCAGTAAGAAGTCTACACTGGAAATGGCCTGACTAGAAGATGGCCAGTTCACAGTGACAGATTTAAGTCCTTATGTTCTAGTTTTCACCTGAAAGCTTTAACTTTTATTGTGGAAACAAAAAACTTTCAGGATTTCTTTGACTCTTGGCCCTAACCACTTACTCTCAGACTTCACTGAGACAGCAGGCTCACTTTGTCCATTCTCAAGAACATGTCTACCAATGCTCAACTGCCTATGATTTGTCCTGTCCATTTTCTTAAGTAAAAATGATATTCCATTTCCAAGAGATAAAGGGGGAAGGGAGAGAAGGAGGGAAAAAAAGACACAAGTTCACTTTGTAAGTCCATCTCACATCTCACCCTCTCACATGGGAGGGTGAGGCAGGAGGATCACACCAACCCGGGCCACGCCGTGAGAGCCTGCCTCAAAAACAACAGACAAAAGCGAAGAGCTGTGAGCCAGAGCTGATAGCTAATAACATTGGTACTTTTAGTTCATCAGAGACAGTCTAAAAGGAACTGAAGAACAGTCTTTAATTTTTTTTAGGTTTTAAATATTTTCATCATCACCAACACAGAAGGTGCTCCTACTGCCTTTACCATTTTTAACTGTGTGCTGTGTGTGTGATACGTGCATGTGAATACAAAGCCGTCAAGGGCCACCGACATCAAGAGCGCTGGGAGCTGAAGGGTCTGAAAGGGCAGTGTGAGTTCTCAACTCCAGCGCCAAAAAGCAGCCAGTTAGTCTGGCCCCACCGCCTCGCGTTTATGCCAAGTCTGACTTACAGTGCTCGCGTGCCAGTACCACAAATGTCAATGTGACAGAAAAGGCGGCGGGCACCACTGACTTCATCGACCCCGGGAAAAGGTGCTGGGACCCCCTCACACACGCTAAGCGACCACAGGGCGGCACGTGGAGAGTCTCTAAGTCGAGCCGCTACATCACTTTGAGGTCTGGAAGCTTAAGCAGGCGCTGTGAAGGAAGTGGGCGTGATGGTCACCTGCAAACATGTGTCAGAAAGGTCAGCTCTTTCTTACAGGCTCACAGCCCGAGCTTTCACTAAGAAGACTTCATTTTTACAACCCGCAGCAAGAGATTTTAAAGGCTTTTCCAAAAATAAAGGTACCAAAAAAGAGCAGACTACCATATAAGGTGAATTCTCTGACTGATGAAAAAAGAATGAACAAAATCTGTAATGAAAATACAATGAAATCTGAGTTTCTCTGTGGCTCTGTGGCTGCTCTAAGTGCAGACATGACCATGCCGGTCTGTTCTTCCTTTCTCCCGCCCTCCCATCCCCCGCATGCGTGGTTCAGCCACCTGATGCACGCAGGGAAGGCGGAAGCGGGAGCTCTGGCCCTGTTCCTGAGACTGTGTCGAGCACCGAAGCGGCCTGTCTCTTCCTCCGTTGCCCTCCACGTGGCTGTGCTGCCCTGGGGCAGGCTCACCAAATGAGGCGCTCACCGTTGGTGAGTTTGGCTGGCCACCCAGAGGGCTCAGGGCCCGCGCCTGTGTCTGCCACCGACACTGGGGTTCCGCGTGTGCCAGGCGGTGGCTTTTCACAGAGGTGCCGGGAGCTCACGCTCCGCCCCCGCCCCACAGGACCCCTCGCCCACTCAGGCGTCTCCCTGCAATGATAAAAGGCCCTCCCCTTTAGCGTTAAAAACTGACTGTGACAAAAGCAATTAAAACAAGTCCTTGCTACAGCAACGTGCTCTGGTGTTACCTGCACGTCGGCATTAACCTAAGGAACCCATGTCTCTCCGTTAGAGTGCGTTCGAACCAGCCTCCCTCCAACGAGGTCCTTCCAGACACCCAGAAGCCAGCTTACTGCCACAGTGCACCAGAAGCACCAGAGACAGGGTCACGGGTGCGCGGGCTCTCAGCACCGACTGAAAGGTCACCATCCGGCAGGGAGAGTGCGGGGTGCTGTGGTTTGCCGTGTCCCTCGGGCTGAAGGGTGAGAGCACTTGTTCTCCAGCTGGGCACTGTCTTGTAAGACTGCAGAAGGTAAAGGCTTGCCAGGAGCGCCGGGAGTGGGGTGGTGGGCGCAAGCCCTGGGTTTTACCGTCAGGCCCGGGTTACCATCCACGCTTTATTTCCTACCCTGCCAAAGCCTTGAGGAGTGGTCCCGCTGCACACCCCGGTGAAGAGGGAATGTTCTTCTCTGCACACTGAACTGTACCCCTCAAACTAAGCTAAATTAAACCCTTCTTCGAGTTCCTCCTTGAGAAGGAAAGGAACACGGCTCGGGCTCACTTTCGGTGAGTTTCCTCCCAGCAAGGTCACCTGTGTTATCTGGGTGACCTTTGACGCTCAGGCTGCCTACTGTCAGGTGCTCATGGTCATCTGCTGCGATGACTAACACATCCCTGGAGTTTACAATGAGCTAATCCAGAACTTTTATATGTCAAGGAAGTACAGGTAAATGAACGACACACACTAAAATAGAATGCCTACAGATTAAAGTTCTCTGCTTATAAAATCCTGAATGAGAAAGTAAAACACAGCTATAAAGAATACAAATTCAAAATGAGGAAATGAATACAAACTCCAAACAACCCACGGAAGCTGACCTGGATGGAGAGGAAAGCAGAGCTAATGTCCAACCTAAAACTTACAAGAGCGGCCTCCTACCTAAGAAATGGCCACGGCAATCAGTATTTCAAGTGGATGGGACTAAGAGGTGTGTGTCACACCCAGGGCCCGGGGAAGTGGCTCAGAGGTCGGAGCACTGGCTCACAACTGTCTGTGACTCCAGTTCTAGGAGGCTGACATCCTGTTCTGGCCTCCCAGAGCAACAGGCATGCATGTGAGCAAACAACAAGCACATACACCGAAGCAGCTGTGGTGGTTCACATCTGGAATCCCAGCACTTGGGGGGTGGAGGCAGGACATGGAACTCGAGAATAGCTTGGACTACATGAGGCCCCCCCCCACAAAAAAAAAGTTATCACTCATCCCAAAGAGCAGATTCCGCAGATACCGGCTCAAGTCCTTCTTTTAGGTCTTCCCTGGTGAAGCTGAGGCCATCATTCTGTACCTACTTCCTTCATTTCTTCAATTAGTCTTCACTACTTGAAACAACCACTCCGTGCCTTCCCTTTAGAATTTAAGCTCCATGAGAACACCTCACTTTCACTACTCACGTGGCCCTGGTATATTCTGATAATATACATCTGCTGCAAATGATACAGCGGCTGCCATGGAGAGCCGAGCAGCTCTGGAGCAAGAGAGACTAACTGAACAAGGCAAGGGCTGGGGACACTGGGAGGCTCTGGGTTCTGGGACACGCTGAGGAAATAACACTGGATTGGGGTTTTGAAGAAATAATGAGGTGTATCTGATTCCCTACAGCTCCAGAAACACCACAGTGCGGAAGAGCTGAGTTTAATAAGGCCGTATGCTGAGAGGAGCCTCTTTATGGAGTGCCTTCGAATACAATGCAGTTGGCCATGTACTACCTCACTTAATCCTTTTAACAACGTACGTGGTAAGGGTTTTCGTTATCAGCATCCCACAATTGAGGAAACAAGTGCAGGCGTGCCAAGCGACTAACCCGAGAACAGAGTTACTGTGAGGCAGCCCTAAGACCCAATCCCAGGTACCTTTGCCCTCTCCACCTGAGAGGCCCTCTCCTATGCTGCGGAATGTGCGTGCTCCTCTTACCCTGCGCTCCCTCAGTGCCAAGAATCCATCTGCTACAGCACTGTGAAGCAAGGGGCAAAATGGCTAGCCAGAGACTAGAGATAAGTGGTTCTGAGAACCTGGGCGAGAAGCAGTGCAAATAAATAAATGTACACCGCAGTGACAGTGTGTGGGTTGAAGTAAATACAGCAGGCCATAATTCTGCCTAACGATGAACAGAGAGAGATAGTAAAGCCAGTCTTATCTGAGTAGAATGTAACCCACAGGGTTGTATCTGCTGTCCTCTCCTTCCATGAACCAGAGCGGAGCGAAGGGTCTGCCTGTCTGTCTCTTTTATGGAGGGTCACCTCTGCCCCACAGAGCCGCCAGGAGCATCTTGGACAGCCCAGTCCCCTCAGTAACCTGGCTTCCCTCCCAGCATGAAGACAAGTCCTGTCTACTCAGCACAGACTTGGATGCCGATATGTGTCCCCATGTGTCTGTGTACAAAATCTACCATTTCATTCCTGGGTTCACACTTAGGCCTTTGCCTACGGGTCATTCTCGGCGTAAGTTTCCTTGGTTACGACAATGGCTCTAATTTTAAAGGCCCATACATGGCAAATGGAGAATGAAGCCAAAGTTCATCCTCTCACTGCATTTCACAGGTAAGCAACCGAGACCCACAACTTCTGTGGTGTGTGCATGTGTGTACCGATGTCTGAGAAGGCAGGAGGAGGCTCACTGGGGCTGGAGGGGGCTCAGTGGAGCGGGAATTACAGATGGCAATCTGCCTGCTGGGCTGGGTCCTTCGTAAGGCAAGAGTTCTGAACCACTGAGCTACTTCATCCCTGTGTAAAATTCAAGGGATCTGCTTTAGAAAACCCAATGAAAGGGAGAACCACCCTCCCCTACTGTGTGACAAGCACACCACGGATACACATGTGACTCACTTAATCCTCTCACAATCTGCAAACTACGTTTTTAAGGTCTGGGTTTTATTGTATATAGTATAACAGAGTTGTGGCACAAAGTTCAAGAGGTTGAGCGTGTACTGTGAGGTCGGTCCATTTCCACCCATTTCCTTCCACAGCTGACTGTTCTCTCTGGAGGGAAGTCTTGTTCCAGGCCCCTTTCCAGAAGCCCCATTGCATACGTCATCTGTGTGGAGGGGCCTGGGTTTCTTTTCCTACACAGACATCGGTATCTCACCATATAGGTCACTCTCGGTTTTTCCTTCGGCATCTGCAGTCTGTCTTTAACTTCTGCATAGTTCTCCATTTTATAGATCGAGCCAGTATTTACTTAACCAGTCACCGAGCCACAGACACTTCAACTGTTCCTATCTTTTACAATCTATGATAGAACGCTGTAACATTCTTAAGAGAATGCTTGGCAGGCCTGGTGGTGCACACCTTATTCCAGCACTTGGGCGGCAGGGGCATGTACAGCTCTAGGAGTTCAAGGCCAGTTTGGTCTACATAGTGAGTTCCAGGACAGCCATGGCTATATAATAAGTAGCAGCCAGTCGTCCTGCTTGCTGTCTGCTGTCCACGAAGGAGAGGTGAACCCTCGCCAGGACATGTGGACGGAGGTCGGAACAGCCTGCAGGAGATGCTTCTCTGCTTCTGCCGCACAGATGCCAGGGCTCACCGCAGACGTCGCGCTTGGAAGGGCTTTCATCCGCTGGCCCATGTGCGACAGCATCTGCAGCGCACATTCCGGAAAGGCCGTTTCCCCTCTGTGAACAGAGTTTTCTTTGCCTTTTCATCTTAAAAAAAAATCTGCATGCAACTAGAAATGAAGAGAGAGGGCACTGGAGAGGTGACTCAGCAGTTACAAGCACTGGCTGTTCTTCCAAAGAGCACAGGTTCAATTCCCAGCACCACACAGCAGCTCACAACCGTCTGTAACTCCAGTTCCAGCGGATCCAACATTCTCACACACACACAAGCAGGAAGAACAACAGTGTTCATAAAACAAAAATAAATCATTAAAAAATTTAAAAATGAGAAAGAAATTAAAAGAGGGATTCGTCAGGCAGAGAATTTCAGCTAACGTGTTCACCCAGTTTTACCTGCTCTAATGTACACATGACTATAGTCCAAGATCTCTCCACCATTTCAGAAACTGTCTGGAATCCACAGGCAACGGGGCTAAGGTAGTGCAAGGGTTACTGTAGAGGGTCCGCAAGGCCCGGTGACCCCTGTCTCTAACTGCAGCGGAGGGAGGCTAAGTCAAGGAGATCAGGAGCTACTGGCTAGCTTGGGCTACACTGCTGAGGCCCTACGGAAAAGGTGTGTGTGTGTGTGCGCGCACGCACGTGCGCAGGCTGCACAGTGGAGGTCTGTTGTTTTCTGCTGTATCCCTTAGGTGGCTGGACTGAGCTTCAGGAAACTCTCCCACCTCCCTTCTAGCAGCTTCTAGGAGTTCAAACTCCAAGCACTTTGCCTATTGAGCCAAAGGAGCCCCAGCCCCTTTCACAACTTGTTTCTTCATGTACCAAGAAACTGTCGTCTCTACCAAGGTCATGGAGATGTTCTCCTTTGCTTTTCTCCTATAACACACGATCTTCTTTTGCTAATTCCTATACAGGGAATGAGGTAACAGTGAAAGATCACTTTAGCACCATTTGCTGAGAATACTATTCCTTCTCAGTGAGAAACCTTCACTCCTTTGTCAAAACAACTCACAGGATAGGGTCTACTTCTGTATTATCTGTATGCACAGTAACCTACAGGCCTACCCTGCTCCCTCTAGGTAGGTGCCTATTGTGGCATGAGTTTACCCTGCACAACCTTTCCCATCAGACATCACCGTCCTTTTCTTCCTTACACATTTAGCACAAAATAGCCTTCAAGGTCAAACTTGCTTACACCGTTGTTGCTTACACCTATACATACCCACTCTGTATATAACCGAATACAAAGTCATCCCTGGATGAAGATTTAGGATAGGGTACAGGCCTAAAGAGAAACAGTGTGAAATTGTGGGAGTCTGAATTCACTAGGAACAGAGCACTGAAATCAAACAGTACTTCTGTGCCCCCTACTGGCAGAAAACAGTAGGAACCTGCCAAGCAAGCCAGAAAACACTTCACAAATACGACAGTCACCAATATGACTGATGTTTCCATGAACTCCTGACCCCTCTGCCTCTGTCTCTCATGACTGTACCACCACACCCATCTTTTCAACCCTTTTAATACAAAAACTTCATTAGAAACGAAGCTGCTTAGGCAGGCAGAGCTGCCAAGTGTGACAACCTTCGTCCATCCCTAGAGAACCCTAAAGTACAAGGAGAGAACAGACTGCACACCCGTGTCGTCTCATCTCTGCACGCACAGTGCACACACACAGTGAAGACACAGTGACGACGATGATAAAAAAGGCTGGATGGGCTCCGCGCACAGAGCGCGCCTGCCATGTGCAAAGGCTGATCTGCAGCCCTGTGTGGGAGTGAATGGACTCAGGAAGGGAAGGCAGGAAGGGTCAGAAGATCGGGATCGTTCTGGCTACTTAACAAATTCAAGTCTAGTTTAAACTTCTTGAACACAAGGAGGAAGGGTGTAGGGGAGGGACAGGAGGGATCCAAGCAGAGGGGCAGAGGAAGGTGAGGCCGGGGCTGCGGGGTGTGGTGGCCAGCAGTCCCAGCCCTCGCTTGCCTGGGCCACCACAGGAGGCAGAGGAGCCCCACCAACTGAAAGCGGCCTGGCCTGCAATCGAGTTCCAGGCCGCCCTGAGCACACTGCCAAACCCTGTCTCTGAGAAAAAGAAAAAGAGAAGAAGTTTTTGGTGTTTCAATCCAGTGTGAATAGAGTGAAACAGATAATCAGTTATAAAAACAAACAGCATTTGGATACTTTCCTATACAAAAGCAACGAAGCCAGAGTCCAAAGGAAGAGAGACAAGGTTTTAGACAATTATTAGGAAAAAAATGTAGATGAGGTGAGTTTAAAAATTCATACTCTGATTACATTGTGAAGATACAAGTAACAGTATATATGTATACTATATGTATGATATTATACACACACAAACCACATTTCTCTGGAATGGAGCCCAAGAAGCTGGCAGCAAAGATTACTGTTGGAGCTAGAATGAGTAGGGAGAAAGAGATGGTATATTTTAACTAAAGAATACTCTTTAAAATTGAAGGTCATTTTAGAATAGCCAAATAGTAATTTTATGTGCTTACACATGAACAACACATACAGGCACCATGTGAATAATTCTTGCTCAGAACGGCGTGCTCTAACAGTGGGCTGTAATTAACCAACCTCTGCTAGGCCCCTCGAGGCACACTGCCACACCGCAGCACACTGGAACACACAGGAAGAATGCACTAAATGACAAGGCTTTTCCCTTATCAGTGCTGCTCTACAGCTTACTCCTCTGGATATTTTCATATTCTCTAACGTCTCCATTTGAAGGAGGAAAGTCTGAACGCCTGCTTTCTGCATTTCTGAGTCCTGAGGCTCCTCCCTCCCTTTAGCGTTGGTATCATCATTCCTGTTATATCTCTCCTTCCAGGATTCTCATTCCTAGTCATTAAGTTTATTTTCATGGAGAGCCTATACATCCCTTCATGTTTTAAACAAAACCTGTTGGTATACTCAGCAACCCTTTCCCTCTTCATTTCGTATTAAGTTGTTCTGGAGCCAAGGTGCACACAAACTCCGACCCTCCTGCCTTTAGCTTCCCTTGCACTGAGATTACGAGCTCACACCACACCTGGCTTTCATTCCTATTTTGAAGGAACTAGTCTCTCTCAACACTCTTCAAACGACCTCATCTTTACTTTATTTTTTAAATCTCACCTTTATTCTTTTGCCATTACCTTTGAGTTAATTCAGCAGAGTGCAGGGATGTAAGAAGACTTAGATTTCTGGCAGTCTGTGGCCAGCTGTCGGGCAGTCGCGGCTCTAGCCAGGGCTGGGAACACGTGTTTCCTTTGCCACCAGACTTTTGCACAAAGCTTCCCCAGTAGGAAATAAACAGGCCTCTCTGTGCCCTACTTCCTTCCCACTGTCTTTTCTGCCCAGGGCCATGGGCGCGCTGACGGCTGCACCCACGGTCCACGCTCCTTCACACTGGATCTACCTGAGGACTCTGAAGACACTTTCGGAATTATAAGACTTTTCTATCTCTATTTCTTTTTATTTATACCGCCTTACTGAAAATAAGTGTCACAGGAGAACTACGAGTTATTTCCACCCTAGACATTTACAGAGATTCCACAAGAAAGCTCTGAGGACAAACAGCCATTTTTGTTGTTACCCATGACTTAAACCACACTCACTTCTTCATTTCCATCCCACTCCTGCACCACAGCATCTGCTACACGTCTAGAGTGGTCGCACTGTGATCCAAGCCGGCCTGGCCTTCAGTGTCTCAAGCACACTTCCAACTCTCAGCAATGTTCTGCCTCAACCTTCTTAGTTAGCTCTCTCACTGACCAAAACACCTAACAAAAGCACTTCGGGGAGATGGGGTCATCTGGGCCCAGGGTTCCTGGCAGGAAAGTCGTGGCAGCGGGAACTTGAGAGCCGTCTGCACTGCATTTCAGGAAGCAGAGGGCCGTCAGTACAGAGCCTGGTCCACCTTCTTCTTCAGTCCAGGACTTGGCCCACAGTTAGGGTAAATCTTCCCACCTCAGTGAACCTAGTCTAGACAATCCCTTACACGCATGCCCAGAGGCTAAGCTGATAAGTCACGCATCACAGACACGCCTTGTGCGTCAGCGCTCTCAACCTTCCGGCACAGCAAATAACATCCTGTATCTCAGATGATCACATTACGAGTCCTAACAGGAGCAAACCGCAGTCATGAGGTATCAATGAAATCATTTCTTGTTGGGGTCAGCACACCTCGAGCAAGGGTGTTAAAGGGTCGGGGCGTAGGAAGGTTGAATATTAACGACCACAGCCCCCCACGTGCTGGAATAGACGTGTGGTAGTGAGTTCTGAGAAGGAAAGGTGTCATCATAGCATATTTTTACAGGCTGGCACAGCACTACTGTGAAAGAGCAGACATAGAGTGGGTTTTCTATATTCCTCCCCACTATCTAAAAACAGAATATAAATACCCTATTTATTTATTTATTTATTTATTTTTTTAAAGGTTTATTATGTATATAGAACTCTGCCTGCATGTACACCTGCATGCCAGAAGAGGGCAGCAGATCTCACTATAGATGGTGGTGAGCCACCATGTTGTTGCTGGGAATTGAACTCAGGACCTCTGGAAGAGCATCCTGTAAGTACTCTTAACCTCTGAGCCGTCCCTCCAGCCCCAAGTTCCCTTTTTAAACGTGGCCTCCACTACCACTTTCCTTGCCAGGGAAGAAGACAGCAACAAGAGGTCACAAAAACAAGGCTTATCAGCCAGCAGTTTCCCCGTCTGCCTTCTCTTAACACTCACCTTTAAAAAAATAAATAGGGAATTTATATTCTGCTTTTAGATAGTGCGGTGTGCTGACCCCAACCAGTCACCATGCAGTGAATTTTCCTAGCCACACTGAAGAGGACAGGTAGGTGGACTCTAACGACTAGAGACATGAGCAGGCACAGTTACCAGTCTCTGCCTCTCACAAGCCTGAAGCAAATTCTAGAGTTCTTGTTTTTTTGTTTTTAGACAGAGCATCAAGTGAGTATCCCAGGCAAGCCTCAAACTCACTGTCTTGAAATTCCCAACACTCTGCCTCTACCTGTCAAGTGGCTGCCTGGTGTTCAAATATCTGTTGTTTTAAAGGACCCTTACTGTGTCTGGACAAGGATCTTTTCAGACAGTCCTGACAGTGCAGTCGGTTTGAAGAGCTGTTCGGTTAGCTTTTGAGCTAATGATTGCACCTTACAGTGACAAAGTTCCAACATGCAAGAGTAAGACAGATACTCTAGCTCTATCTGTGAGCAGCTGAAAAGAGAGTACAGGCCCAAACAAGCAGCAAGCAGGGAACCAGGGCAGGAAACATGCTCATTTGCAGTTTGGCCCCTACTGGCTCTCCGTCCACAGTGCTTCCTCTAGGGCGGGGCACACAAGCAGCAGTGCCTGATGCAGTGTCAGCTGTCTGTGGTTGACATGGCAACAGAAACACACATAAAGGAAGGCACAAAGAGTCACTTGCTTATAAGTGGTTCAAGTTCTTCCTATTCAGGTAAAAAGACTTTAAATCAACAGAAAAGAATCAGATAAAAGGAGAATTTTCTAGTAAAAGCTGGGAGAAGAGCCAGGAACTGCACTGTGTGGTGGCGTGCTTCCCGTTTCCCCGGCTCGCCTCTGAGCGGCTGGGGTCACTTACAGAACTCAGATCTCAAGCTAACAGGGCTGTTTCAACATTCCAGTTTTCATAAACTAGTGCCAAGAGGACATTCTAGGGGTCAAGAATGAATACACCCAAACTAAGAAACATGTCTTCAGAACATAACAACAACAACACAGCAGGGGAAGGCTATTTTCTTACCCCACCCTGCCCTCTTGTTATAGAAGGCCTGTCCTTTAAAAACTTCATTTTCAAAAGTCATCCATGTTTTCTGCAGATAATTTAAAAAGACAAGACTTTATCTCAACACCACCCAACAAGTACTACTGATGACATTTTAATACAGGGAAGTTTTACAGGCAAAAAAAGAAACTGTGTGCACACACAGAGATGCAGATCTCCGAGGCCAGCCTGATCTACATAGGGAGTTCCAGGACAGCCAAACCTGCCAGTCACAAACACCAACACCAGAACAAACCCCAAGTACTAGGTCCAGCAAGATGGCTGGACACTTAGTCCCTGGTGTCCACGTGGTGAAAGATGACTCTCCTCTCCATCCTCTGACTTCCATGCACACAGACACATGCACACAGACACACAGACACACACACACACACACACACACACACACACATACAGACACACAGACACAGATACACACACACACAGACAGAAACACAAAGGTACACATGAGGTACATGCAAAGAGTGTGTATGAGGAGGAGAGACAGAAAGAAATTTAATAAAGAAACAAAACAAACCCCTGAGTCCTAGCCCTTCCTCTTTTTTGGTTTTGGAGACAGGGTTTCACTTTGTAGCTTCAGCTGGCCTGAAACTTATAATGTAAACAAGGGCAACCTTGAATTTACAAGAAAGCCTTCTGCTTCTGCCTCCTAAATGCATAGGTATGCATGTAGAAAAAATATTCATATACATAAAATAACAGGCAGGGCTCTGTGATTTTGAGGCTAGCCTAGTCTATAGAGTGAGTCCAGGACAGCCAGGGTTACAGAGAGAAACCAAACTCTGTCTTGAAAACCAAAAAAACTAAAAAAAAGTTTAAAAAAAAGTCAAGAATAGAATTTTAAAAATCCCTATTTTTTCCAGAAAAAAATCCCAATTGCCATGTATTCTCCTGATTCTAAGTGTGTATTATGATCAGTAACTGAACACACTAACTTTTTTTCTCTCTTTTTTAAGTACTTGGAATGAACTCAGGACCTCAAGCACTGAGCTATTTCCCAGGCTCCAGTCCTGATTTTTGACAGAACCTAACTACGCAGCTAAAACGGTGGACTGGACATGCTATCTAGCCCAGGCTGGTCTCAAACTCAGATCTTCTGCCTTAGCCTCAAAAGTTCTGATTACAGATAAATACCACCAAAACTACTCACGAAATCTAAAACTTTTCATTGCTGTTCTTTTTGATGAGGCTGGTTCCCATGTAGCCCAGGCTAGCTTCCAATTTACTACGTAGCCATGAATGGCCTGGAACTTCTGGTCCTCCCTAATGCTGGGGTCACAGGCTTGTGACACTGTTTGTGTGGCGGTGAGTGGAAGCCAGGGCCTTATGCACAGAAGACAAGCGTCTCCTGTTGAGACTGGCTCCAGGCCTGCTGAGTGGCCACGGACACTGACCTTCAGCTCCTGATCGTCCTCATCCCGAGGACTACGATACACCAGGCCTGGGGTTTGAACAACGCACTGCACCACCTAAGCTGCAGCCCTAGCACGCTTTTCCTTCATCCCTGTGTGAGAGGAAAAGCCGCCCGCCGCTGCCCTGTTAGAGTCTGGATAGGAAATGTCCACAGCGGGCTTGCGTACTGGAGGCGTGGTTGTCACAGGATGGGCTTCTGGAAAGCATCTGCTCCTCTCCTCCTCCATCTTTTCTAGCCGAATGTAGGCCAACCATTTGTTTATTAGTAGTAGCAGTAGTAGAAGAAGTAGCAGCCACCGCCTGTATGAGTGTGTGTGTGTGTGTGTGTGTGTGTGTGTGTGTGTGTGTGTGTGTGAGTGTGAGTGTAGGCGTGCTTGCAGGTGTGGGGGCCAGAGGACAACTCTAAGCCATTGGGTAAGGGCCGGGTCAATTACTCTTCACCATCAAGGCCTTACTGAGACATGGTAAAAAAGAAAAAATGGCCACGCCCCTGTGGAGGACTGGTCACTGTGGGCGTGTCCTGGTGGAGGAAGGGTCACTGTGGGCGTGTCCTCATGGGCTGCTTCTTGCCCTGGTCTGACCCTCATTTTCAGTACACGGCCTTGTCCTTTACACATTCTCTGCTTTGCCACTGACCCAGAAGCAATGGCCCATGGCTGAAATCTTGGACAGCGAGCCAAAACAGCGAATTCTCCCTTTCGGCTGTTTTCTTTGGTACTGTGGTCACTGCTATGCACGCGTGACAAAACAAAACAGACTGAATGGGCAAGGCCAATGTGCACCACCACGCCTGTCCGTCTTTACCTTTCAACAAACAGAATTCTAAGAGCAAAGAAGTGATCTTCTCTATGGCAATATGCCCACAAGAAAAGTACCAATTTATATTCCCATCAGTGTGAGTGTTCATCTCTACACTCCTCTGTCTACACAGGGCTTTACACGCCTTAGAAATATGCATGTCTTAGGGGCTGGAGCGAGGGCTGAGCGGTTAAGAGCACTGGCTGCTCTTCCAGAGGACCAGGGTTCAGTTCCCAGCAGCCGCATGCTGGCTCCCAACCAGCAGTAACTCCAGGTTCAAGAGCACCTCCGTGGGCTCCAGGCACACACACACTGTGCACATCTACACTCGGGGAAAACACTCATTCACATAAAGCAAAGTCAGAAATCTTTAAAAAGTTAAATATGGTGAAGAGTTTACGTTAGCCTGAATCTAACTCCATTTTAAAATAAAGATCTTGACTGGGACCTGAATTCAGGCACCAGGAAATATCACAGAATGTACACCTGGCAGACAACAAAGTTAACTCTCCTAGCAACAGCCTCCTGGAAATATCACAGAATAAGTGCTTCACAGAAAATAGAGACAAACTCCCTGGCAATAATCAATGGGAATTGGTTGAGAATCGGGTGGGAAAATTCTCCCCAATGTTTCAGATGTGGTTTAGAA
Organism: Psammomys obesus; assembly: GCF_907164565.1. Taxonomy (NCBI): domain Eukaryota; kingdom Metazoa; phylum Chordata; class Mammalia; order Rodentia; family Muridae; genus Psammomys; species Psammomys obesus. The sequence goes on along the minus strand of NW_026590663.1, from coordinate 8,699,020 downwards.
AAATAGCCATTGTGATTATATGCCTTAGCCATTGTGATTGTGTGCCTCAGAAAAGGTCACCCCGCCCTGCTAAACTTCACCCAATTCTGTAACACCAAGGCTTGTGCCCCCCTGCTTGCTGCCATGGAAACCCCCTGCTCACAGACTTTCCCTTTAAAATCCTGATCACTCAGAGCTCGGGGTCCCACTTCTCTACTGCTGCATCAGAGAGACTTGGGTCCCGAGCTCGAGCGCTCTCGTAATAAAGCTCTCTTGCAATTGAATCGAGTTGTCTCCTGGTGGTCTCTGAGGGTCCCGTGAACCTGGCATTACAATGGGATTCTAACAGAAGTGCAAGCAGAAGTTTCTCCTGTTCTGAATATTTTCCTCTGGAGGTTAATTTTTATGACTCACTCATGAAGTCTGGGTTTTATGCCATTATGACTATTTTTTTTCAATATTTTCATGATCTTAGTTTTAAAATGATATTCAATGTTTACTTAGAATATAATATATAGACGCCGAGTGCAGTAGCATACATCTGTAATCCCAGCACTTGAGAGGCAGAGGCAGGCAGATCTCTGAGTTCAGCCAGCCTGATCTACAGAGTGAGTACAGGACAGCCGGAGCTACATACAGAAACCCTGTCTCGAAAAACAAAAACAAAAACAAACCATAATACATATGCAAAAAGAGCTGTAATGTGTGGGAAACAAGACAAAATGCACAAAGGCCTGTGAGACCAGAAAAACAAACAAACAAACAAAAAAAAAACCCCTCCAAATCCATACCATTAATTAATTGACAGAGAGCTTTGCATAATAATGCTTTTAAAATTACATATTTTAAACATATGGTATGTGTGTGTCCGTGTGCGAGCGAGCGCAGCACCCACGGAGTCGAGAGGCAGGCAGCAGAGCCGCTGGGCTGGATGTATAGTGAACGGCCCGGCGTGGGCGCTGAGAGCTGCGCTCAGTCCTCTGACGCGCAGGGCCGCGCCTCTTACCTGTTGACCGTCTCTCTGGCTTCATACATCATTTTTTTAAGGCAAATACAGATGGGCATGGTAATAAATACCTACCATGCTTGCATCTGGGCTCTTGAGCAACAGACTACCATGTCCAGCGACATACACGATATTACTAAGAAATCAATCTGAAAACATTCATTAGAGGTCCAGAGTTCTTGCAACAAATTCGCTCACTGTCGAGTATGAATCACTCTGGCTTAGCTTATCAAAAGAAGGTTTTAGCCGACATGAAAGTGACAAGTCTGCTTTCCTGTCCCTTTGAGAAGCACTGTGCTAGAAGCACAGGAGAACACCGCCTCCACATGCTAAACCTAGGCCAGCTTGCGGGCCTACGCACTAAAGCCACCTGCCAGCAAGCCTGGTGGCCAAAGTCTGAGCCCAGGACCCACAGACGGGAAGAAAGAACGGACTCCAGCAAGGTCCTCTGACCCTCACACACTCTGTATATGCCCACACCTAACAATCAACTAATAAAGATGTCTGAAGAACTCAGATAAATGAGTTATCTAAGCAAAGTAGAGGACAAATGCTTAAAGCCAACCCTGACTAAAGATGTCACAAATGGGAGAAAACTGGGAAACAAGCAGCTTTCACATAGGATTAGAAAGCCAAATCGGGAAATACAATATAAACTAGCCAGAGAGGATAATACGATAGTTCATTACGTTCAAAATATTTTTCTCCATTGCTTCCTTAGGTGTTTCGCTTTGTTCAAGCTGTACAACAGAATCCCACAGAGTAGATGCTTACACACTGGGGATGGATTTCTTACCGCTCTGTGGCCGAAGATCAAGCAAAATCAGTGCTGCAGCGTCCGCTGCTGAAGGCCCAGGTCAAGCTCACGTCACAGCGCGCTAACGTTTCTGTTGAGCAGCAGCCTCACGTGGCCAGAGGAAGCAGTGGTGCTTCTCTTGAGAACACCAGCCCTGTCAAGAACGCTTCCCCTCAGGGGCTTATCTCAATCACCACCACCACCCGCACACCACCACACCACAGGTCAGAAGTTCAGACTCACGGGGTCATGGAAAGGTGAAAGGAGAGGGCCAACTCCTACCAGCTGTGCTCTCACCTCCACACATCTCACACACACACACAACTCTAGATACATATGTTTTGGTGCGACACAAACACTGAATATATGTCGCTCCATATTAACACATCAACGTTTGTCTGTCTGAAATAGGGGTCTCAGCCCAGGCCGGTCCCAGACTGCTCAAACTCCTTCCTCAGTTTCCTGGGTGTTGGGGTTATGAGCTTACACTCCCCCCACCCAGCTTAAACCACATTATCTAAAGATGGAAAATTGTGAAAGGGGAATAAATGGACTGAAACCCTTCAAGAATGCCACACCTGAATGATAAGGTCAATCTGTGGGAGTCAGCCCTCTCCTTCCACCACAGACAGAACCACCACCAGTGTTCCTCCCTGCTGAGCCATCTTTCCAGACCCCAGTCACTCACTTTTGAGGCAGCGCCTCGCTATACCCTATGCCTAGCTGGGAACTCATGCCATAAACCAGCGGCTCCTAACCTTCCTAAGGCTGCAGTCCTTCAGGACAGTTCACGTTGCAGTGACCTCTAACCATAACATTATTTTGTTGCAATTTTGTGACTTTGCTACTGTTCTGAACTGCAGTGTAATCTCTGACAGACGGCATCAACAGCAGGCAGAGATGTCTGAGGAAGACCCGTGTGGAGGTGAGAGGGCAGCTGGCAGGAAGGAGCTGGCTCTCCTCTCACCTTTATATGCACAAGGTGCCCTCTTAAGCCATCTTGCCAGCCCCATGGTTTGCAACCAACTGGGAGAGGAAGGCAGGAGGATGCAGAGCTAGGGGCGTGGATGCTTACAGAGCAGTCCACAGCTCACCATAGCCACAGAGCGAGGCATGGTCTCAGAAAAGAAAAAACCCTTTAGTTTCTGGTGTGTCTACATGACAGGGCAATCGCTTTTCTCTATGTTTATAAGCAGAAAAAATGTGATACAAGCGACAAAACACTAGCAAGCGACAACCTCCCCGTTACAGAAGGAGGTGACTGGAGCTCAGGCCAGTCTTAGAAGACTCACTCTCCTGCCTTGGAACCCCCTATACCACATACCGATCGCGTCTGGTTTTTGGCTTTTGGAAATAGGGTTTCCCTGTGTAATAGGTCTGTGCTGTGCTGGATTCACATCATAAACCAGGCAGGCCTTGAACTCACAGAGACCCACCTGTGTCTGCCTCTCAAGTGCTGGGCTTAAAGGCGTGCACTCCCAACCTGGACTATTTCTACTTTTCCATTTTTGCTGTTGCTGCCGTTTTTGGTTGAAGCAGGTCTCATGTCACTTGGGCTGACAGCTACCTGCTAAGCAGACTGGGCTGGCCTCAAATTCCTCGTCTTCCCCCTTCTACCTCCTAAATGTTGGGATTATGGCACTTGCCATCACAGTCTACCTAGTTTTATATTAAAAAACTGGTATTACCACCCTCAGTGAACACATTTTAAACTTTTCTGGATGATGGTTAATCATGAAAAACTAATTTCTACAGTATTCTAATGTGGACAGTGGTTTAGAATAAAGAGAGCATATGGAATTAAGTATATACTACTCTAAGAAATATCCTCAAATGAAATAACAAAAGACTTCTGAGAGTCCTTTCAAAGTAACACAGGAAAGAAGGGGCAGAGAGTGGAAGCATAAATCAAACATAATTATCTGTGGGTTAATAACTGCTGGCGCTAGCAAGCAATGGGCACATGAGGGTGCATTAAACTAGCCTGTGTACCTTAGATATTTAAGATATTCTAAACATTCCCAGTCTTAGTCATATTAGAAAAGGAGAACAGATTAATCTCTTGGCCGAATAACTAAGACAAAATGAAACAGAGAATGAACACAGAAAAAGGACAATGTGCTTTGAAAAAAAAGAGGACAGCTTGTTTACACCCATTTATTCCTGGGGAGTCTTCAGACGACAGCACAGGGAGGGAAACCCCAGGCAGAGGCCAGCACTGTGCCTAGTTAAGGGAGACACAGCGGAAGTCAGACAGGCGGAGACGACAGCGCCCTCGGGAAAGAGGATCACTACACGCAGAGCTCAGAGCTCTGCGCATCACTTTAAGACCACAAGTGAGCACTGATCAGGGAGGACCAAGGCAGACACTAGCGACAGAAGCTCCGACTTAGCTCATGGTGTCACCTCTAGCCCAAAGAGGATTTCAGAGCCACAGTGAAAATACGCAGTTACATATAGAGTACTTAGACAAGCATGGGCTCTGCTGGAGAAAAGAGGGCTTCTGGCAGGGCGGCTCAGACCAGGCCCAACCGAAGTTTTAAGGAAGCCTAGGAAAAAATTAACTCTTTCCAGCAGAGAGTTTTTGCCCTAAAAAGAACACAGGCTAGAACAAAGATTCTTTAATGGGGGGGGGGGGGGGGGGGGGG
>NW_026590663.1:8648548-8694491 GCF_907164565.1 Psammomys obesus | reverse complement strand
GGGGGGGAGTGCTGTCAGCCTCAGATTATAAACTCCTCAAAATTACTTCAAAAATAATTCGTCAGCAGCAAACTTGCATTATGAGGAGCTACTAAAGGACATCTTTCAGGAAAAAGAAAAATGGTTGCTGGAAAGGAAAAAGGAAAAAGGAAAGGGAAAAGGAAAAGAAAAAGGAAAGGAAAGGAAAGGAAAGGAAAGAAAAGGAAAAATGGAAGGAAAGGAAAAAGGGAAGGGAAGGAGGAAGGGAAGGGAAGGAGGAAGGGAAGGGAAGGAGGAAGGGAAGGGAAGGAGGAAGGGAAGGGAAGGGAAGGGAAGGGAAGGGAAGGGAAGGGAAGGGAAGGGAAGGGAAGGGAAGGGAAGGGAAGGGAAGGGAAGGGAAGGGAAGGAACAGCAACAAAAAGACCTAACTAACCAAACCAACAAGAACAAACAACAGAGCAGGGAGTAGAGAGACGGCCCAGCACGTAGGAAGACACACTGCTCTCAGAGAACCCGAGTTCAAGTTCCAGAACCCCCATCAGCATTTCCCTACACCCTGACAGACCCCACAGATCCATGAGACCTGACAAGTACAGAGCTTTCCAGAGGGTCGCTGGCACCTACACACGCCTGTACACAGCTCCCTTCCACAGACACACAATTAAAAATAAAAACAAACCTTCAGAAACAAAACCACAGCAGATGGCTTGGCAGCACTGAGCTGCAGGGAGCTCAAGTGGCCTTGTAACACACAAGGTCCCAAAGGTCAGAAAAGAACAGATTAACAATGGCTCAACCTTCCAAATCTTATCAAACTACACACATACAGGTTCAAAAGGCCTAACCAAATCCAAGTAATAAAGGTACAAACAAAATTACACCAAGAAACCCTGCAATTCAACTGCTTAAAGTCATTAACAGACAAGTGTGAGAAGCTGACACCTGATGAACATGTATGACAGGAGACTCCAGGAAACTCTGCTGTGAGAGGGACAAGAAGAAGACACCATAAAGCAGTGGAACAACAACTTTAAGATTCTGAGTTACATTTACAGGCAAGGCATGCACAGGGGTCAGGTAAAGCCTGCTGGAGCTAGTCCTCTCTCAACAACAGAACTCGACAGCAAGCGCAGCGGCAAGTGGCCTCAACCACTCTACCATCACGGGCCCCCAACAAGCCCGGGAGAAGCTGCAGTGAGTCGCTGTAGCTGGGACTGTGTGTCAGCCATTACAGTGGGGGCTGCAAGGGATGAGGTGGTGTGGCTTTGTTGGGGAACCTGTGTCACTGCGGGGGGCTTTGGGGTTTCAAAAACCTATGCCAGGTTTTTTGGTTCTGTTGCTCTCTTTGTGGAGCTCCCGTGCCCTCCAGGTCTTCTATCTCCCCCTTCTTTCCTAAGATTCCCTGCACTCTGCCCAAGTTTGGCGATTAGTCTCAACATCTGCTTTGATATCCTAATGGGTAGAGTCTTTCAGAGGCCCTCTGTGGTAGGCTCCTGACCTGTTTCCTGTTTCCTCCCTCTTCCAGTGTCCATCCCGTTTGCCCTTCTGAATGAGGACTGATCATCTTACCCAGAGTCCTTCTTGTTGCTTAGCTTCTTTAGGTGTACAGATTTTAGTATGTTTATCCTATATTATATGTCTAATATCCACTTACAAGTGAGCTTATACCATATGTGACTTTCTGCTTCTGGGATACCTGACTCAGGATGATCTTTTCTAGTTCCCACCATTTGCCTGCAAATTTCATGATTTCCTTGTTTTTAATTGCTGAGTAGTATTCCACTGTGTAAATGTACCACAATTTCTGAATCCATTCCTCAACTGAGGGACATCTAGGTTGTTTCCAGATTCTGGATATGACGAATAAAGCTGCTACAAATACAAACATGGTTAAGCAAACGTCCTTGTTGTATACGTGAACATATTTCAGATATATGCCCAGGTGTGGTATAGCTGGATCTTGAGGAAGTCCTATTCTCAATTTTCTGAGAAAGTGGCAGATTGATTTCTAAAGTGTTTGTACAAGGTTACATTCCCACCAGCAGTGGAGGAGGGTTCCCCTTTCTCCACGTCCTCTCCAGCAGGCATCATCCTTTGAGTTACTGATCTCAGCCATTCTGATGGGTGTGAGGTGGAATCTCAGGGTCGTTTGGATTTGCATTTCTCTGATGACTATGGACGATGAGCATTTCTTTGAGTGTTTCTCTGCCATTCAATATTCCTCTACAGAGAATTCTCTGTTTAGGTCTGTATCCCATTTTTAATTGGATTACTTGGTTTGTTGGTGTTTAACTTGAGTTCTTTATATATTCTCGATATTAGCCCTCTGTCAAATGTAAGGTTGGTGAAGATCTTTTCCCAGTCTGTAGACCAACAGAGCCAAAGAATTTGGGTTCAGGGGGCTCTGCAGAGACTGATACCCCAACCAAGGACTATGCATGGAGAGGATCTAGACTGGGAGCAGAGGCTGTCTCTGGCATTAACTCTTTGATCACCTCCCTCTGGGGGGAGCAGCCTTGCCAGGCCAGAGAGGAAGATGATGCAGTCAGTCCTGATAAGACCTGACAGGCTAGGGTTAGACCTCCCCTATCAATGGTCTATGGGAGAGGGATAGGTGGAAAAGAGGGAGAAAGGATGGGACTCGAAGGAGATGAGGGAGGGGGCTGCAGCGGGAATTCAAAGTGAATAAATTGAAACAAATAAACAAGCAAATAAATAAACAAACGAATAAAATTTAAAAAGAAAAGGGGAAAAAACCATTCCAGGCTCAGATCTCTCTTTGCCTTTGGATCAGTATGCTGCTCTCAGCCACTTTCCAAATACAAACACGCACGCGCGCGCACACACCTGCACACTACCATCCTCCTGCTATGATCATAATGATCCAAACCTCTGAAACTTTAAGTAAGCCCCCAATTAAGTGTTTCCTTTTAGAAGTCGCCCTGGTCATGGTGTCTCTTCACAGCAACAGAGCAGTGATGAAGATGCTAAAACAGGAGGCTTACTACAGCTCCATGTTGGGCTAACTTTAGGGACACACAGTAAGTCCCAGGCTTGCCTGGGCTCCAGTGTGAGGTTTTTGTCTCCAGAAAGCCAAAGAAATAGGCCCCTGAAATAGCTCAGTGTGCAAAAGCAGTTGCCATGCATGCAAATCTAAAAAGCCCATGGCAGGAAGAGAAAACAAACTCCCTAAGCTTGTCCCCTGACCTCCACCCTTGTGCAATAGACATAGAACACATAAACACACGCACACACATACTTACAAAACAAAACTTTTCTTAAAAAGTCATTTTATAATAATAAAAAACCAGAAAAAGCAGTCTATACAGTCTCTATACTGCTGATGAAGTGTCGGAAAGGGAGTAACCGAACTCTCTGTACCTCGTAGGGGCCTCTAACCAGAACGGACGGCTACCACCAGACTTCAGCTACCGTCAGTCAGACTTCAGCTACCGCCAGACTTCTCCACAGAAGAGTGTGCCACTTAGTCTTCACGACAGTCTGACAGGACCTAAAGCCCCTGGGAAGAGAGAATGTCAGCTGAAGAACCGCCCTGTCGGACACGAATGGGGCCTCCGAGCCCTCCGCATGTGCAGCCTGGGGTGCTCAGGAAAGCTGACTCTGGCCAGTGAGGGAGGCTTCGAGCTCTGTCCCTCCACGACCACCCTCGGTGCACTGCGCCTGTGTAAGCCAAACAAACTCTTTCTCCCCAAGGGGCTCTGGCCAGAGTATTTTATCACAATAGAAAGGCAAATTAGAACAAAGAGCAAATACTTTTATCTTAACACTAAGAAGATGAGAATCTCTGTTTCTATTCAACATTTACAGCAAGCTCTAACCGGTGCAATAAAAAGTATGCAAAACTAGTCTTTACCTGAAGAGGAATGATCATCTATGGAACTGCTTTTGAAAATACTAACGATGGGCTGGAGACCCGGCTGCTCTCCCAGAAGACCTAGATTCAATTCCCAGTACCCAGACGGCAGCTGGCAACTGTCTATACCACTAGTCTCAGGGGATCTGATGCCCTGTTCTGGCATTTCTGGGCATAAGGCATCCATGTGCCACACGGACATGTAGACAAAACATATAAACACATTAAAACAACAACAACAAAACCACTAAGCCTTTAGCATGGTAAGGATTCAAGGGTAACATAAAGTTTCCCAGTTCTTACAAAGGTCGGCCAGATGATGACTACAAACAAAACATGGAAGACCCATACAACATAGCATTGTTTAAGGAATAAAGTATACATAGTATATACAATTAATTACATTTGTATGATTAATGAGATAAAATAAATAAAAATGCACGCTACGACTTAGCTAAACCTTGGAAACAAACAGTGTGCTAAGCGAGAGAAGCCAGACTTCTAAAGGACCACACCCTGCATAACTCTGTTACATTCACAGTAGTATCTGATAAGCAGCCCCAGAGGCAGAAAGCAGATTAGCGGCAAGCAGAGGCTGGATGACAGAGGCTGGAAGGCAGAACCTAACTGCGGTCAGCCGACACCCAGGAGTCTGGGGCCATCCCGGGCAACGCGGTGCCATGCTGTGGCTCAAACGTCAAATCCCCCCCTTCGCCTCCCAGTGGCTCTCAACCTTTAATACAGTGTTGTGGTGACCCCCAACCATAAAATCACCTGTGTTGCTACCTCCTAACTGTAGCTTTGCTGTGCTATGAGTCGTACTGGACGTGTGAGCCTGTGAAGGGTCACGTGAGCCCCTCCTTCAGGAAGTTGGAAATCCCTTTTAGGAAATTATGGCACTGTCAGGAGGTAAGGCTGGAGGACGTGGCAGACAGCAGGGGAGATGTGCGCGTTCCTGTCGGCCTACTTCCAGCTGCTGAGGTGTGGCTGGTGATTTGTATTTGTTAATTGCTTGCCCCTGGGATTCTGTTTGCCAGCAAACTGTCACACAGCAAGTCCTGCTGTTTAACCTGCCTAAGACACTATTCCTGACTTCTCGGCAGAAAAGGCCTGTACCTGGGCAGGGCGGAAGGAGTAGGTGTGGCGAAGGCTCGAGGGTGGTGGGGACAGGGAAGAGACGAGGAAGGGTTAGCCTGGGCTTGGAGAAAGAGCTCCGAAATGGCTCGCAAAGACCCCGATGAAAAATACAAACAAGAATTTAGGATTATGGATGGGAGGTGGTCTAATCAGGAATGGTTAAGGTGGATGGGATGGGCTGGGGCTAAAAGATACAAGATAGTGTAGATGGAACTATCTGCCCAGGCCGGGGTGATATAAGGCAGTCAGTCATAAAATCTAACAGCTATCTGTGTCTTACTGATTGTGATAGCCAGTTAAATAATACTGCCATGATGATTATTAGGGCAAACGCTATTTAGCCTGCTACAACTTATTTCCAACACCTGTTTTCCGATGGTCTTGGGCGACCCTGTGAAAGGGTCATCTGACCCGCAGTGGGCTGTGGCGCACAGGCTGAGAAGCGCTGCTCTATAACGCGCTGGACCTTATAGATCTTGCTAGGGAGGCTTGGCGGGCATGGCAGCGTGCCACTCAGACCTCCTTCCTACAAGCTGCCACCACCTGTCACCCCCATGAACACTGAGACATTTCTCCCTAAGCCACACCTGGCCGAGTGTCTGTGCTTGGCAGGGCCAGCAACACCCACAACTGTCACAGGGCCCGCCTGAGACCATCGGAAAAACAGGCCTTCACCTCACGACTCACAACAGTCACAACGATTAAGAAGCCACAAAAGTGACTTTCCAGTCGGGCTCCCCATGTGAGGATGCCCACTCAAGGGTCGCCGAGCTGGGGAGGCAGGAACCCCTGAGCCCCGGGTTCCTCAGAACAAGCTCTGCCTGGGGTTTTGCGTGAGCTCCCCGGGGCTCTGTCAACCGGCCCTGCACGAAACACTGCTGTCCGCTTTCGCCCCTCCAGCCCGTCCCACAGCTAACGGACTTGATCCCACTGTGAAAACTCCTGCTGCTGCTTCTGGCTTCTTCCTCACTGTTCATGGGTGCTAGACCCTTTCATCTCGCAAAGCGGTGTGTCCTGACACTTGGCACTTGAAGGGGGCACCCTGACGGGGGCAGAGGTTAGCTTGCTCAGACAAGACTGAGCTACCTGTCCACCAGGCCCTGGCACGTGTTCTTCACAGCCCACACTGTCTTTGGCGCTGCACCACAGACAGCCCTCACAGCCAAGTAGTAGAAACCATGCCGTCCAGAAATGAAAAGGACAAGAGGTTTTCTCTTTTGTCATTTGCTTTGTAAAGGTATGCTGTGGGTTCCTTTGGTTTAAAACTTGAGAATATCTGCCTCAGAAAATAGAACTTGCCTCTGAATTAACAATCATGACTTTCTCTGCTGTGTCTATTTAGTTTACATATACGAATGTTTTGCCTGCTGTTAGGTATATCACGTGCATGCAGTGCCCTTGGAGGCCAGAAGGGGGGGTCAGACACCCCAGAACTAGAGGCTGCGAGCTCACCCGCAAGTGCTTGCAACCAAATCTGCGATTCTGTGAGTGCAATCAATGCTCTTAGCCACTGAGCCATCTTCATCCTATCTTGAATTGAAAAATAACTGAGAGACTATGGCAGCAAGCAAGGTGGTAACACTTCTCTCTGGCAGTTAAAATGCCCTGGAAAATATGTTATCAGTTCAAGGCTTCTTTTTCACTATTAACAAGGAATACCTTTACCTAAAAATACATGCTGCCACCTCAAGACAGGCAATAACCACTTAAACAGGACCCATTTTCTTTCTTTAACAGCTTACATTTGGCCTATTTCTACTACTATTCTATTACAAAGTTTTATGAAAGTCACTGAAGTTCTTCACTGAAAAAGCTCAGAAGCATAAAGCCTATAATGCCTTACCTGGCCAGCGGTTTTATTCAGAACCTCAAAAACCACGCGCCCTACTGTAGACGGTGCTTGACATCGTGTTCACAAATGTCGAGCTGCCGCAGCTTACTTTCTAAAGCCTGTTCGTGAGACCAAAATGTTTCTCAACCATTTCTGCGGAGAAAGCGCTCTACCATCCTGAGGCCTTGCGGCTCACACTGTAAAGTTTGCGAGGTTGATGGCCACAGAACTACAAAGGCAATGGCCTGGGACATCTCCTTACTTGTCCTTAGTTTCATCTTCTTATAAACCTTTTAAGGCAGGTATGATGGTGCACACCTTTAATCCCTGCACTTGAGAGAGGCTGAGGCCAGCAGATCTCTACAAGTTCAAGGACAGAATAGTCTGCCATAGTGAGTTCCAGACCACGGCTGCAGAGTGAGCCCTGTGTCAAAAAAAAAAAGTTTTCCAGTCCAGGCTAAATACTGTCTCTCCTGCTCTGATGTCAACATCCCAGGTGTCTGGGCGTGTGCCCTCCTGGACCTGAAGAGGCTGCAGCCGACAGTGTGTGCTCCGAAATCTAACCTACCTTCCTGGGCGGCCGGCGCTCTCCGACCCGGCTCCTTCTGTCTGTCAGGTGTGCGTTCCCCGTGGGTCAGCGCTGCTCCCTGCCCTGCAACGGGGTTCCTCCTTGTTAGCTGCTCGGAACAGCACTAGCTTTTCTTGGACCACCAGATCACACTTCAAGCTCAAGCCAAGTTTGCCTGCCATTACTGTCTCTCTCTTGCCCTCTGGGGTTTCACTTAATTATTTTTCTCCTGTCAGATCTCTTGAATCTCCTCTTCAACCTCTGAAACAAAGGTAGAATTATGTCTCAATGCTAATTTTTCAGACAGATTAATATTGTACATGTCTTACCCTGCCAAGAACTTAAATAGCTTGCTGATAACTTTCATGATTGACAGGTGTTTTCCCCTCTATTGAACTACTACCTAAGATATTTCTTTGCTAAACCTTCCTTCTAACTTTATCTCCTTCTTCCATAACTATACTAATTTAGACCACATTAATCTTCACAGTTCCTTTAGTTTAATAAACTTTTATTAAGCAACTAATAATTTTATCTGAAAGACTCGATTTATTGCACTTTATGCAGAGCGTGCATGTATGGAAATGCGCAGCGTGCGCGTGCACACACACCCCCAGGCAGGCATGTGGAGGTCAGAATACAACTTGCAGGAGTCAGCTCTCTCCTTCCAGCTTGTGCATCCTAAGGACGGAACTCAGCTCGTCGGTTTGGGCAGCAAGGTGCCTTTGGCCAGCTCCCTGGCCCGACACTTAAAAACGCACATTTACAACATGGTGTAATGATGAGCAGGGACATGCCGCAGTAGAGGGAAACTCGTGACACAGCCACAATGAAGCTACAGGCAAGGCCAGGAGATTGGACAGGATCTTAGCGGTGGGGATCAGCGACGATGCCGGAATGCTAAGTTAGTGTGTAAACACTGAGAGGAGGTCACAGGGCTGCATTAAAGAAGAGGGTGACGGTTTGCTTATAAATGCAGAGAAGGGTCTGCAGAAGGGACAAAAGTAAGATCCACACAAGGAAAGCCATACCAGTTAAACTGACATCCCAATCTCAGAGATATTAAAACTGGGAACACAGAAGTATTTCTTACAATGAGTTAGCTCCCTTAACTGCGGTGACAACTGCCAATCATAATTTTTAGCATCGTGTGGAAGTCAAGAGACAACTTCCAAGCTTCAGTTCTCTTTTTCCACCTTGGGTTCTGAGGCGCAGACTCATGACTGAGCTTGCACTGCAAGTACTCGCAGCCATCTTCCTGACCCTGGTGAACCTGAACCTTCTCACCACGGGTATGTGTCGGATCTTGGCTGCACGTTTATCTGTGTACCATGTGTGCCTGGTGCCATAAATCAGAAGAGGATGCTGAATTTCCTTGGAACTGGAGCTATGAAATGCTTCAAGCATCCAGGTGGGTGCTGGGATCCAAACTGGGCCATCTCAAAGCGCAGCCAGTGCTCCTAACTTCTGAGCCATCTCTCCACCCCTGCATTTTTCCCCCCATAACCCCAAAACTAAGAAAAGTTCCTACATACATATGTATGTGTGTTTGAAGGAGGGAAAGAAAAACACGAGAGAAAAAATAGTGTATGTTTGATTTAATTCTTTTTTAATAGCTGAAAATACAAAGGAACAATGTATCTGGTACATGGCAATTATGGCACACAAATTTCAGATTCCATGATTAAATGTATTTTTAGAAGAAAGCTACACTTAGGATTTGTGTATTACCTATGGCTACATTTGTATGTCACTAGTTGAACATCTACAATGAAAACCATGTAGCCTCAAACACCTAAAATAACTTTGCTGACCCTTGTCCAGTCAGTTCTGTTTTTTTAATTTGAGAGAATATCTTATGCAGCCCTGGCCATCTTTAAGCTCACTAATAACTGAAAGCTAGCTCCTACTCCTACCTCGACCTCTGGTATGGCAGAATTACAGCTTCATGCCACCACGCCCAGCAAATCCCTCTCTCTTTAAATTGTGTACTTTGGTAATGACAGTGACAAACCTCTCTAAAGGGACAAAAGAAATCGGCCAACAGCACTTTGGGAACTGATTCCCTTGGCCAAATAGAACTGGCGACACTTAAGTCATTTAATTCATAAATTAGACTTAATTGACAAACACCAAATGTATAACACAAATGAAGGACTAATCAGAGTTCAACTTTTTGGTTTATTTCTTGAAGGCCTTTCAATGCTCTCAGTTTTGGCAAACACTGTCTCCTGGTCTAGAGCTTCTAAAGCCACATCACTGAGTGCTGGCCACACAGAAGGGAAGAAGGGGAAAGCACCAAGCTGCACACAGCCGCAGTCCTCAGTGACCAGGACATGGAGACCGCTCCGAGGCAAACCAGAGTACCAGAAACTCCCAGACATTCGTGGGAATTTACCGTGTTCTTGAGCCTTTTCTTCAAGTATTTACTTAAATAGACAGAACAGAATGATTTATCCCTCCCCCCCCCACAAAAGCCTTAAAAAGAAAAGATCTTATATTTCCTAAATCAGAACTCACCAATAAAAACAGTGTCCTATTGGTGAACTCTCTCCATTCCCTCTTGAGAGAGACAGTGTGTGTATTCAAGTTTTTCTTCTCTTGCCACTAGAAAAGATTCAAACCATTTTTTTTCTCAGTGAGATTACCATCTTTCCTATCAATCAAAACTAAGGCTTTCTTCTTGCTCTTCTCTAATTATGCATGGGAAAGGACTGACAGACTGCTCGGCACCTATTCCTGGTTGTAATAGCTCCAAATCACTTATCAAGCACCAAATACTTTCATGCATGAAAACATCTTTCCTAAATAGTCTTCTCACCTTTAAAAAACATAAAGGCTCGCCGTGCCTGGGGTCCCACCTGTCGCCTCCTAAGTGTGGTGATAAATCACTACAAAAGGGTCTTCCTTTTTTTCTTCTCCTGAGACAGGGTTTCTCTGTGTACCCTTGGTTGTCCTGGACTCGTTTTTAGACCAGGCTGGCCTCAAATTCAGAGGTCACCTGCCTCTCTGAGTGCTGTGTATTACCTATGGCTAATGTGCCACTGCACCTAGCTATAAAGGGTCTTAAGTAACCAATTTAGGATAATCAGCATTTTTCTTTGTTGTTGCTAGTGTTTGTGTGTGCTTGTACAGGTGTGTGTGTTCATATGGTTCCTTAAAGTGTGAGGGTGCACCGCCCTATATGAGTGTGAGGCCGGAAAAGGCCGCCCAGGGTCTTAAGACCCCAGGGGCCTCTCGATGAGCTGGAAGCTCAGGGTCTCAGGCTAAGCTGACTGGCTGGCTGGCTTAGACCCTGCCTGCTCCCGCCCCGCAGTGCCAGGAGGGGTCGCAGGCATCTGAAGCCGTACCCCAGCTTTTTAAGCGAGTACTCAGAATTTGGAGACAGGAACTCATGCTTACAGAGCAAGCATTCTCAACCACTACCCATCTTTTGTTCTTGAGAGAGGGTCACACTGTGTGACCTCAAACTCGCTTCAATCATTCTGCCCTAGCTACCTGCAAGCTGAGAGTTAAGGCTTGGACCAGGATGCCAGTCTAATTAATAACCACTTAAAGATAATCACGAAGGCTTTGCATTGTATACAACTCCTGGCAAAACCAGCCACTGTTTCTAAAAGGAACTAAGGAAGATAAGCCTTTCAAAGAGAATGCTGATTCCACCACTGGTAGAGAGGCCTCTCCAGCATGCCGGTAAGTACAACAGCCAATTAAAGTAGTTCCTCTGACAGTATCTGCCTTCATTTTGAAGGCAATTGTTGAAACACTGCTGTTTTTCTCTAAAGCAGGGTCTCACTGTGTACCCACTCTTGTCTGGCCTGGAATTTTCTACATAAACCAGGCTGGCTTTGAACTAACAGAGATCCAACTGCCTCTGTGTCCCAGGACCTGAGATTACAGGTGGGTCCTTATTCATATACCTACTGTTTTCCCGCTGTGTGTGTGTGTTTACCTTTAGGTTGGTCATATTTTTTCATGACAAGGTCATGCTATGTAGTCCCTACTGGCCTGCGGCTACTATGTAGACCAGGCTGACCTCAAACTGGCAGTAATGCTCCTGCTTCTTGCTGCTCACTGGAATACAGGCATGTGCCACTATGCCCAACATGGCTTTCTCTCTCCGTACAGTGAAATGAAGTCCTTCAGTCAGCTTACAAAGTGAGCTAGGACCCAGAGCACCCTCAAGCTTGCCTCCACGAAGACTCAGGACCCTTCTGCCTGTTTTCAGCTTCAAAATGGAGGCTTCTCTGTAAGATAGCATGGAGCTGTTGAGGACCATTCCCTGAACTTCCTCATTGTTCTGTTTTCCACCTACAGACACGGAGTGACTCATGTGCAGCATTTTTAAAGCTGCTTCTCTGCAACGTGCATCCCTCATAAAACCTTAATCACAGTGAATTCAGTCAAATCCTTTAAAACCTGATTGTACTGGCTTCACAGCTGGCGCTCAGCTTCAATTCCCCAGGGACAAGAGAGAAGCTCTACCCTATTATGAAACCAGCTTGCCCAATCCAATTCCCTTTCAGAGAAAGAGGTCAAGGAGAGTAACTGCTGTGCCATTTTCAATGTTTCCTTCCAAGAAATGACTGTGACTGACAGATTCTGCCTCTCTCAGTCTCAACGGCCTACGGCCAAGATCAACTAAGGGTTTCTTGGTTAAAAGAACGGTACTACTCACCCAGCCACATGATGTGCCACAATCATAATGTGTAATTTCTTACACTAGTAAATTTTCTAAGTTTCTGAGCTCACACAGACAAACTCACACCACTGGAAATGTGGAACAAACATGATTTTCATTTACAGCCTGGGAAACTACAAAAAAAGACAGCATGTGAGCCGTCACACACTCACAGATCCACACCCTACGTTAGCCCACCAAGGCCTGTGAAGTGCAGTCTTCTCAGCACGCCACTTCCCGGTCACCTGCCTCATCTCCCTGAGACCCGACAGGGTTCCCTTGCTCAGTTTAACAGCTGCAATGTGCTGTGGACAAGAGATCTACGTGGTGTAATGGGAGAAATAAGGCGTGGATATGAAGATGGCTTCAGCTCAGTCTTGACACTGAAAATCTGAGACAGGCTAATTAACCTCAGTTTTTGTGTATAAAACCGATAGGCTTTCCACCTCACAGAATTCTAGAAACTAAGTTCACACATAAGTCCCTAACCATGGGGCCGAGGGACCCTGTGACAGGGGAGATGGCCTGGAGCAAGAGTGAGGCGGAGGTGTGTCCAGACCCCATCTTGAGTCCTGCAGGAGCAGGCTTGCTCCCTCCCTGCCCTGGGCCTCCGTGTTGCCACACACAGAGCGTGGTGGCCAGGCTACAGGCTAAACTTCCTTTTTCCTGATAAGGCCATGGCTATCAAGCACTTAGAATTCCTCCTCATGCAAACAAGGCGTTCCCAGCACCTGGGCCTGACCAAAGCCTCTACCCACTCCCCAAAGGTTTCAGTAGCCTTTGTCCCCTCAGCTGAGGGTCTGCTCTCCACCTGAGGGCCCTTTTCCCCATGGTCCTGCCTCATTCTCCCTCTTAGGCTGCTGGTTAGCATCAGTTACAGGTGGGGGGGGGGGGGGAATGGGAGTGACAACTGAAGTGTTAATTTTTTCCCATGCCACAGTACAAACACACTACCACCCTCCAGAAAATGGTGATTTCAATGACCTCTAAAAATTAAGGATTAGGGAAACTGGAGCATGAACGCTTTCCTGGCACTTCTCTTAGACATGTGGGATTTTTGGCTGCCATTCGAAAGAGCAGCTTTGAGGGATGCAGTCAAACCAATTAAGAATAAAAGAGAAAAAAAAAAAACAAATGTGTCCAAATAAATAACATTTACCGTGTGCACACAAAGTAATTGTTCTACCAACTAAAGTTCTATTTGAATTCAGCTAGAACAAACTATCAGTTTCCCAAAAAGAATTAACCATTCTTTTCTTACAAAATGACTGGCTAGATCCTTACAATGAAAAGTCATATGCTAACTAAATACTCCTTCTCCACTACTACTCAACAACACCGTAAGATCATGGCTTCTCGGCTTCTCATAAACAGGGGAACAATGAGTCACGTTGACAAGGTCTTACATTCCTACAAGTGAACTAATTCTCTTAACTTAGATAAGGTCACAATGGAGGTATAACCTCAATACCATATAAAAACTCACATTAAACCATCTCTTTTCTGAAATCACACTAGCCAGGCTGAGCAACCCGAACTCAAAAGTAAGGTCTGAAACCTCAAGGCTTCTGACCACCAACACAACGCTCAGTAAGCTTTCAGGTTTGGGCCGGTAACTCATTAAAGATATCAAGCTGACACTGAACTCCCCCCCCCCCTCTGCCTCCCACATGCTGGTGTTAAAGGCCCATACCACCATGTCTGGCTCCAAGCGGTTTTTTCTAAGATACTAACCCTATAGTTCACCAGACAGCGTCATTGTTAAAGACAAGAAACAACCCATTAGAATCTGAACTTGTGCTAAGAGTGTGCACATGTCTGTAACCTCAAAACTCTGGAGGCTAAGGCAGGGGGACGCTGAGTTCGAGGCCAGTATGGCTGTACAGTGAATCTACAGCTAGCCTGGACTCTCTCACAAGAATCTGTTTCGAGCCAGGCGGTAGCGGTGCATGGCTTTAATCTCAGCACTAGGGAGGCTGAGGCAGGAAGATATCTCTAGAGTTGGAAGCCAGTTTGGTCTATGAATTCTAGGACAGCCAGGGTTACACACAGAGAAACCCTGTCTCAAAAAAACAAAAACAAACAAACAAAATGATTGAAGACTAAGATCTGGGGACACAAAGGCAGTGTGAGACATGCCCTCATTTTCAAGCCTACTCTACTACCAGACAATACATTAAGTTGTAAGAGAGAAAATAAAGTGTGAAAATAACAGCACTGGACTGGAACCTACTCACAGTTGTTTAAACCAGGAGTTTACAATGATACCCAACCCTCCTAACAAAACAACGCTAACTGGTCACTACCGGAGAAAGCTAGTGAATTCACTATCCTGAAAACTGCTGAAAGGAACAAAGAAGGAAGCGTTCACCTGCTGTGACCCTGGGCCTGCCCTGGGTGTTCAGAGAGCAGCACGAGGAGACTTCTACTACAAAGCTACCTTTACAGAGGTGGAACGGTGCCATTTTGTAGCCTTAATGATTTAATGGATGAGTGCAAAGATCAATAGCTACTAACGTCACAAGGACAGAGAGGCACACATTATGTACTTTTAATGGAAGAAAGGATGCAGAAAGAAAGTCAAGCAAGCTCTAAATAAAAGTACCATTTTTTGTTTAAAACAAAGAAACAAAAACACTAGAGATGTAATCAATATAATTCAGACTCAGAGAAATTAAAGGCAAATGACTCACTTTGCAAAAAATGTAATTGGTAAAGAAACAAATCAAATAACTGAAATCTATTTGCATCCTGATTCAAATATACCAAAAAAAAATATGAATAGCACTAGAGAAATTACATACATTGTTTTAATATTACTAAAGAGCTATGACTTTTTAGTGGAACGATGAAGTTGAAAGTGGTATGTTTACAGATGAATTTGTAAAATCCTTGACTTTATGTCAATAATCCAGGACTTGTGGTGGGAAGCGGGGGCAGCAGCTGCAAGCTGCTGAGGCCGAGCCCCCAATGCTGTAAATCAAGGCCTTGTGCTAAGGCTGGCTAAGAAGATGAAACCGAAGAAGGAAGAGGATGTCCTTTCTTCCACACACACGCCCTCCTCTACACGGCCATGCTGTGCGGCCCTCCGTTTATCTTAACAAAACTGGACAGCATGTGAAGACCAAAAAATCACATGTGAACTCATGACCTGAAAAACCTTGGCTATCATTTCTCCTACCTGCAAATTATTGGCCCAAAGACTAATCAAATGAACATAAAAATTCTACTTGTGAAAAACAAGGTTAGTTAAAGAGTGTGGAGAAATGACTCAGCAGTTAAAAGCACTGGTTGCTCTAGCCGGGGACCCAGGGACCCAGGTTCAATTCCCAGCACCCACTGCAGCTCACAGCCATCCGTAACTCCATCTCCAGAGGATCCAACATCCTCCTCTGGCCTCCACAGGAACCAAATACACAAGCAGTGCAGACATGTATGTAGGCAAAATAACTATAAACATAAAATAAAAACAAACAAATCTTTAAAAGAACAGGTTATGGAGCTGAAGAGATAGCTCAGCATTCAAGACCACTGGCTACTCTTGCAGAGGACCCAGGTTGATCCCCAGCACCCACAAAATGCTCACAACTGTAGGCCATCTAGTCTTGGAGAACCCAATGGCCTCTTCTGGCCACCTCGGGCACTGCATCACGTGGCGCATGACATGAAGCAGGCAAACATTCATGCTCATACAATAAAGGCTAAAAAGATTTTCTTAAAAAGACTCCTATGTCTTCAGCAACAAGGGCCCCTTGGCCCCCGAAAGACAACCAAGTGCTATATCCAGAGTCTACACTGTTCTGGAAATCATTTGGACGACCCTTATCAGCCATTCAGAAAGAGGTTTCTCATGCCTGGTACAGGGGTTTTGTTAGTTAATAGTTTGTGGGGAGCACTGTTTGCCCAAGTAGCTTACCTTCCTTTATGCATCTATTAAATATTTTATATATACTACTTACATGCATTGTGTATAATTTTAGTAAATACAAAATCATATAATTCGGGCTGTAGAGATGGCTCAGTGGTTAAGAGCACTGTCTACTCTTCCACAGGTCCTTCCCAGCACCCACATGGTGGCTCACCACCGTCTATAATGGGGTCTGATGCTCTCTTCTGGCGTGCAGGCATACGTGCAAATAGAGTGCAAACATGTATAAAATAAATATTTAAAAAAATAATATGATTCCTTAAGGCTTTATCAACAACCTCATTCCTTCCTCATTCAAAAGACTGTGAGAGTCCAGCCACCCCAGCGCCAGCATCAAGGAACACCTCTGAAGAGGGGCAGAAAGACTTGTAAAATCAGAATGCCAGGAAGTTGGCTGTTAAACAGTCTCTCCAAGAAAAAGCTGCAAGCACAAGACAGAACAATGGCCGTGTGGATGAAGCTGTCACGGTGGAAGGGGAAGGTTTTATGGGGGCCTAGGCAATGCACTACAGACAACTAATGCCTGTTCCAGAACTAGCCTAGCCTGGGGATGAGCCTTTTATTGACTGTCCAATGTAAAGTGGTTAGCCTGAAACCATATGCAACAAACAACAAAAACTAACGAAGCAGGCTATATTTGTCTATGTTTGTGTACACACAGATACATGCGTGTATGTATGTAACAATAATAGCCAAAGAAAAGCAGACTATCAATTTGAGAGTATGAAACATGGGACTGGCTAGAGGAAGAGAGGGAGAGAAAGTGATATAATCCTATTCCAATTTAAAAAAAAATGTTTTTTGGGAGCAATGGCTTAGCAGTTAAAAGCACTGGCTGTTCTTCCAGGGGATCAAGTTCAATTTCCAACTGCCTGGAACTTGGAGTTCCAGGAGACCTGACACTCTCACACAGACATACATGCAGACATAACACTAATGCACATAAAAATTATATATATATGTTTATATTTAATAAGTGAGAGAAATTTTATCAGTTATTTTTACTTTATTATATGTTACTTGCCATCCAAATCTATAACTTCTTTGTTATAATACAATTTTTAACAATTCATTTTTGAAAAATAAATCTACCAAATTCTTTTGACCTTAAAAATAAAAAACTTGGGCTGTAGAAACTGATTTCATAGCTAAAATATAACACTATCTGGGAAGTGCAGAAAGATGTCTTGTGGTCATAATATGCTCTTAAGGCTCTGATATTTGGCCTCTACTGTTTCTTTTTAAAATTTATTTTTATTTTTTAAGTGTGTGTGTGTGCACACACGATGCAGGCACCCTTGGAGGCCAGAAGAGGGTGTTGGATTTCCTGGAGCTAGAGTTACAGGGAGTTGGCAGCTGTCTGATGTGGGTGCTAGAATTGAACGTGGGTCCTCTGCAAGAACAGCACGTTTTCTTACCAGTCTTTTCTCCATCCCCTGCACTGTGAGTGTCTAAGGCAATATGACCTATGTCAAACTCCACTTTACAGCAATGTTAATTACACTAGGCTTATGTCTGGGCAGATAACGTAAGGGTTCTATCCCTGGGACCCACACACGGGAAGAACCTATCCCTCAGAGTTGCTCTCTGGGCTCCACACATCAGCATGTGCACCCACACACACAGTCATTAATTAATTTTAAAAAGAAAAAACAATAAAGATCAATAGCGCAAGAAACAGAAAGAATAAAAACAGAGGCGGAGATAAAGGAGAGAAATGATGGAAGAGATCCTAACAGGCCATGGAGAGCTGTTCCTTACACACACTAGTCATAAATATTTTATGTCAGCTTAGATGGGTGCCAAGTACTTTCCAAATCCTAAAGTCCCCAATTCTAAGACTCAACTCTCTTCAAAGGTCATTTTTGCCTCTGAAGCTCTCTTCCTCTCTTCCCAGGACTGAACTCTCCTGGAGATTAGCAATGGTCTACAGAAATTGCTAGTGGGGGCTGGGGAGACGGCTCCACAGGTGAAGGTGCTTGCTGCCTAGCTCATGACCTGAGCTCTGTCAAGGCCTACTATTGCCACCCACGTGAAGGGAGACAAGCATGCACCCCTGAAAGCTGTCCTCCGACTTCCACACATGAGCTGTTACCCACACACCCAGAAAGTAAATATTAAAACAAACAAACAAACAAACAAACACTTTTAAGGCTGAACAGCAAATGCTTTTAAAAAGCACACGAGCCAGGACTAACTCCTACTTCAGGGCTTGGAGGAATCAGCTGTACCACCCACTTCACGTCTGGAGTCTGGATGTTGCTTAATCAGGTTAAACAGGCTGCAAACGTGGGCAATCACATGTGTGTAGTAACAGCTGTGTTTCTCTTTTCCATATACAATTTGTTGGGCAATAGTTGTAAAAGACCAACCCTAAAGTATCCTCTCCAGCTCTTCCAACACAAGTTTACTAACCCTAATCTGAAAAGGCCTGGACACAATAGCGCAAGTGGAAAATTCTATACCACGGAACTTTTATTTCATATATAGGATTATTTTTTTAAAAGCCCCGTTAAAGAGTTGGTGGGATGGCATAGTGGGTAAACACATTTTCCACACAAGCCTGGGAATCTGAGCTTGAGCTCCAGAACCCATATTAAGGTAGAAGCAGAGAAGCAACTTCACAAACATGTCCTGGGACCTTTACGTGTAGCATGTCACTCGTGTGCACATAGACACACATGAAAACTGTTTAAACACTGTAACGGGGCGGGATGACAAAGGCTAAAGGTCCAATCCCAGCTGTTTCTTGGGAAGTGAGACAAAGAGACTTGTAAAAGTCTTCCCATTACAGGGTACCTGAGTCACCGGGGCCCTTGACTGGACCACGTGCACACTCTGGTGCTGACACACGTGGCAGAGTAGGGCCCTAACCTGCATGTACTGTGTGTGCACACCCCACTCCAAACAACAGACTCCAAACAGCTTAACAGCTCTCCAATTTAGACAGACTCTACTCAGTCACACTCTTCAAAGGTCCAGTACAAAAGAAGGAAGACGGAGCCAGCCCAGGCTGGGTGCATGCTTAGTAAAATAAAACTGGACTCTCTGTGGATTAAAGGTGGTGGCGCACGCCTGTAATCCCAGTGCTCAGGAGGCAGAGGCAGGCAGAGCTCTTGAGTTTGAGGCCAGCCTGGTCTACTGAGCAGGTTCTAGGACAGCCAGTACTACACAGAGAAACCCTGTCTTTAAAAAAAAAAAACCAACAAAACAAAAACCAAAGAGCAAACAACGAAAAACAAAACAAAACAACAACAACAACAAAAACAGAAAACAAACAAACAAAAAAACTGGATTCCCAAAGTCAATTTTTAGGAATAAACCCTTATTTTCCATCTTATGCCTTATGTATATGATTGAAGTCGGTCATTATGGGAAAGAACATACACAGTAGATTAAAGCAGTAAGTAACCATCAATCAAGATAGACAACCACCCAATGCATGTATGTCCTTAATCAGTTCCTCCCCCTCCTTTAGACTCCAGAAACTGACAAAGAAACTTTTTTGAAAGCTTCAGACAGCTGGACTCCTGAGCATCTTCATGTATGTGGCCTGCTGTCGCTGATGGGCGCCTGACATGCTCTATCTGTGGCTCTACGGTCCGGACGGAGGTTGGCAGCAAGTCCAAGGACTTAAGTTCTTTCTCTGATGATCTTTTCTCCTTTTCATTAAAACTTGCCAAACCTGGATCTTCTGAGTCCCAAAGCCCCACACCCTGACAGAACAGGAAGACTGTGCAAGCACGCCTTCCTGATCTGGGCAGGAGAAGCTAGCTGGTCATTCCAGGACACAGAGATATGTCCATTTCCTTGTCTCTCAGATTCTCCATTAGGTATGTCTGTGCTCTGATTTTTGTCCAGTTTGCCAAACAGACCTGCAGGTTAGTTCAGTTTAACAAACTTGGGTGAGCTCCTACAAGGATGACTCGAGGAGCCTTAGCTAGGAGGGAGAGAAAATAATATGGTCCTAAGCAGAGCTGATCCTATAAACATATACATGCAAAATCAGGAAAATTATGAGCCACAGAAACATGAGGAGGCCATGACCAAAGAGTGGAGCTGTAAGGAATGATATTAGCCACGGGCACGTGAGCAAGCTCAGCACGCGCACTTGGACACATGCCCACCCACACACACGCGCATGCATGCGCGATCCTCACCAGGGCCCAAATGGCCCTGTGTCCCTGTATCGAATCTTCTAACTTTCACAATGCAGGGCATTTAAACTGCATCTCTTCCACATAATGTCAGAAATGCAAATTTTCAGGCTTTCCTAGGTATATAATCCTACAAATGGCGCCATGAAAGTTAGACTGTCTTCCAGTTTGCAAAAAATACAGCTCTAGAAACTCCTAAGTTGGATTTTTCTACGAAGGGGACTGTCCCTCCTTCTCTGTTTTTAAGTAGGTAACTGTGTGTGTGCACCTGCTGGGTTTGTGAGCACGTTCTGCGGAGTGCAGCCCCGTGGCCAAAGGTGCTGAGGGCTCTGCAACTGGAGTTCCATGCATTTGTGGGCCCCCAGGTCTTCTGTGCCCTTCTCTCCAGCCCTCACTCTGCTTTCCAGTTAGTCAACACTGTATACTGAACACAGGGAGGGAAGAGAGAAAGTAAGTGTGAGCGTCCCAAGGTAGAATCCTTCAATGACCTTTCACCCCAAAAGCAGGACTCACACTATCTCAGGGTGGTTTCATCAGATGGCTTCCTCAACGCTGGTCAGATGAGCCTGAGACCAGCCAACTCCCTCATCTGCACCCACATGATCACTCTCCTTAAAGCCAACCCCACATCTCTCTTTCCTTCATTATTTCACTAAGAGAATGCATTACTTTCCCTTAAATTATTCACCCAGAACACAGTCTTCTTAATAGGAAATCTTAGGAATCAATTATTTATTTAAAAAAACATTAACTAGACTACAGGACAGTGTTTCATTTTTGTTAAGGAAAAAGGACTGCATTGTGGAAGTGCATAAAGATATTAAATGTAAAAAAAAATATTTGTATCTTCATTTTGTTTTTAAAAGCTTCAGGACATAAAAAGTTTCTTTATTCTGTTCCTAGGTTTCTTCTCTACGGTCACAAGATCAAATCAAACTAGACAGATGGATTACTCTTAAAGAGAAAAACAAAAATGACCACCCGATGCTGTGTGGAAACTAATACGAGAAACGAGGTTGTGATATCTAGTTTCGACCCCAGGCCTGTGCTGCTAAAGTATTTCTCTACTTACATAACCATAGAACAAACTAAATATCTTTGTTTTGCAAATAAAAATCACAACAAGAGGAATTAACTGGAAACACTTTAAAAATGTTTTAAAGGCAGGGTCTCATTGTGTAGCCCTAGGTGGCCTGGAACTTGCTAGACAGACCAGATACCTACCTCTGCTCCTGAGGCTGGATAAAGCTATGTACCACCATACGAGGCTTTAAAATACTAGAAATGTTGAGGTAGCCGTTCCATGTGACCTGAGATGGTCATGAGTGTGCAAGTCGTGCTGGCTCGCCATTCCTGTTGTTTTCAGCAGACACCTCCTGTTTTGCTCAGTTAAGCCTCCTGTTTTGCCTAGTTAAGTCTCCTGTTTTGCTTGGATATGTTTACTTGGAAACCTATGTAAGTGGTTTACTCTGTAATAAAGATGGCGCCTTGATCAGAGCACTGTCTTGGCGTCACTCCTTCGTGTTCTCTGTCTCTTTTAGTTCCCAGTCCCTTGTGCAGGTGGTTTCTATTGGTGCTCTTGGGTGACTACAGGTGGTGCCGAAACCCAAGGGACCTGCTGAGGAAAGCTGTGACTTAGGACGGCCATTGGGCCAAAGGAAAGCACATCGGTGATTGTCCATCAGCGAGAGTGCGAGGCCAAGCCGCACCGGCAGCGGACGGAGCCCATGCACAGGCCCAGCCACGCCCCTGCCCCTGCCCCAGCCCCGGCCCTGGCCCCGGGGGCAGTCCGGCCAGCAAGTGGTGGGGCAGGAGCTCCTGGAGTGGCAGCCCCTGGAGAAGCAATGACAGAGTACAAGCTTGTGGTGGTGGGCACAGGAGCGTGGGAAAGAGTGCCCTGACTGTCAGCTGATCCAGAACCATTTTGTGGACAAGTATGACCCCACCATAGAGGACTCCTATCGGAAAAAGGTGGTCATTGATGCGGAGACATGTCTGCTGGACATCTTAGACACAGCAGGTCAAGAAGACTACAGTGCCATATGGGACCAGTACATTCGCCCAGGGGAGGGCTTCCTCTGTGTGGAGGGGAGGCTTCCTCTGTGTGGAGGGGAAGCTTCCTCTGTGTGGAGGGGAGGCTTCCTGTGTGGAGGGGAAGCTTCCTCTGTGTGGAGGGGAAGCTTCCTCTGTGTGGAGGGGAAGCTTCCTCTGTGTGGAGGGGAGGGCTTCCTCTGTGTGGAGGGGAGGGCTTTCTCTGTGTGGAGGGGAGGCTTTCTCTGTGTGGAGGGGAGGGCTTCCTCTGTGTGGAGGGGAGGGCTTTCTCTGTGTGGAGGGGAGGCTTCCTCTGTGTGGAGGGGAAGCTTCCTCTGTGTGGAGGGGAAGCTTCCTCTGTGTGGAGGGGAGGCTTCCTCTGTGTGGAGGGGAAGCTTCCTCTGTGTGGAGGGGAAGCTTCCTCTGTGTGGAGGGGAGGGCTTCCTCTGTGTGGAGGGGAAGCTTCCTCTGTGTGGAGGGGAGGGCTTCCTCTGTGTGGAGGGGAGGGCTTCCTCTGTGGGGAGGGGAGGGCTTCCTCTGTGGGGTTGCCATCGACAACACCAAACTTGAAGATATCCATCAGTACTGGGAGCAAATCAAGCGGGTGAAGGACTCAGACAATGTGCCAATGGTACTGGTGGGGAACAAGTGTGACCTGGCCGCTCGCACAGCTGAGTCTAGGTTGCCCAGGACCTTGCTCGCAGCTATGGTCCCCTACATTGAAACATCAGCTAAGACCCGGCAGGGTGTGGAGGATGCTTTCTACTCGCTAGTATTCGAGGTTCGGCAGCATGAACTGAGGAAGTTGAACCCACCTGATGAGAGTGGCCCCGGGAGCAGGAGCTGCAAGTGTGCACTGTCCTGACACCAGGTGAGGCAGGGGCCAGCAGACATCTGGGGCAGGGGCTCCAGCTCGCCAGATGAACTTCATATCCGCTCTGATGTCCCTGCTCCCCCAATTCTGCCAATCCCCCTGCCTGCAGTCAGATGTGTCCTTTGCGCCCGTCCCGGCACAGGCTTAGGACGTGGAGGTGCCGGATGCAGGGAGAGGGTGCGAGAGGAGAGCTAGGAGAGAGCTGGAGGAGAGATCGTGGAACTACGTGGAGAGATGGACTGGACCCAAGATACCATTCAAAGCAGTATAATGTGGGAAATCTAAATGTTAGGAAACTGAGGGCTTGGAGGTGTAGGATGGAGTAGCTATTGCCCAGCATTGTGTTCTAGGTTAACTAAATAAACCCAGTCTCTGGGTAGTGATTTGGGTATACAGCTGCTTAGGATTAACAGCAGCATTACCAGAAGATAAATCAATAGTAAATATTAATCACCGCTTACAACAAAATGTAAAACAATCTGTCAAAGTGCCTGAAGAAACTTACGTGTAGAAAAAGTCAACTCATGCTGTTCCCCTGGCAGGCCCACACAACTGACAAATATATCTTTCGTGAAGCAGTTTAAGGACATTTAAAAACAAACCAATCAGGTGCAGTGGCTCACATCTACAATGCCAGCATTCAAGAGGTCGAGTGAGGCCAGCGCACTGCCACAAGTTCAAGGCCAGCGTGAGCTACAAAGACAGTTCCAGGCCATACCTGCCTGAAACAAGCACACAGAAACAAGGCACACCCAGCAACACAGGACAGTGGGCTCTGAGAGAAAGGAAGCAAGGTGAAAGAAAGACACTGTCTCCCGTCACCGCGAGTTGAGAGTCTGGGAAACCGAGGCAAACAGCCTGCAGGGTGGTCAGCAGGGAGCGCAGGGCTGCACAGCAGCATCTGAGATTTTGCAGAGAACCCTCCGTGCTCAGCAGAGGGCTGAGACAGGCACGTGCAGCAGCCCTCAGCGCAGGACAACCGTCTCCCCCACTCACGAGCACAGCCACAGCCACGTGGCCCTGGCAGAGTAACCCAGCGCATCTGGGGACAGCTGCTCTGGCCACTCGAGGAGAGCAGAGGAAGGCCAGAGTGTGCTGGTGCCTCGGCTTTGTGTGCAGCAGAGGAAAAGACCAAAGTGCTCAGCAGAGTACAACTCCTGTTTGTGATCTTAACAAATTTACCACATGTGGGAAGGTGATGCCCCACACAGGCAAGAGAACGCAACAGCTACAACCAACAACAACAGATAAATGTTGGAATGTTCAAATAAGGGCACTAAAACATGCCTTATTCAAAAACCAAGAGACAAAAGACATTTTTTGTTGTTATTTGTTTTTTGAGACAGGGTTTCTCTGTACAGCCCTGGGTGTCCTGAAGTCACTCTGTAAACCAGGCTGGCCTCGAACGCACAGAGATCCACCTGCTTCTGCCTCCCGAGTGCTGGGATCACAGGCGTGTGCCACAGAGCCCGGCTATGATAAAAGACATGTTTAAGAGCTCAAATCAAACCTCCAAGAAACAAAGCAGAAAAGGCTGTAATCTCCCTATGGGTACTGCTCTCAGATAGCCCACAAACTGTTTCTATTAGAATTCAGTTGTACTTCCAGTTTTGGTTATTTTCTCCTCTTTCACCTACCAGTTTCTTAGCTGTGTGCCTTTAAAGTCACAGTAATGTTATTTTGGTTGTTCTTTTGCTCAGTTTTAATCTTACCTGCAGTTATGGGCTATAATTGGCAGTTGGCTTAAATCCACTCACTGGTGTTGCTGAGGCTTACTATGAACTTAGCATATTTAGTATTTTTAAACGTTTTTAAGTGTCTTCATCTATTAAGACTCTTTGCATGCCTATCAAATGAAGCTTGCTGGTTATTCAATTTTTAGTATATGCTCAGAAAAAAAATTTTGCCCACATGACCATAGGTTAGCAGAAAAAAGTCAGAACTTCTAACTCTGCGGAACTACCAAACTACTCCCAGAGCTACATGCACATGTCCTCCTGCATTATGTGCGCCTGTTCTCTCACCATGACCCGTCTCCTCCCCTTCACTCTCTAGCAGACTGATATCTTAGTCAGACATGGTGGCACTTAAGAGGCAGAAGCAGAAATAAGGCAGACCTGATCTACTACCAAGTCCCAGGCCAGCTAGAGCTAGACAGTAATCCAAAAAGACAAAAATCAAAAACCAAACAACAGGCTGGAGAGATGGCTCAGGGATTACGAGCACTGGCTGCTCCTCCAGAGGTCCCGAGTTCAATTCCCAGCACCCACATGGTGGCTCCCAACCATCCATAGTGAGATCTGCTGCCCTCTTCTGGTGCGCAGGTGTACTTGCAGGCGGAACTCTGCATACGTAATGAAGAGTGCCTAGGCTCAGGCACTCCTCCTGCCTCATTCTCCTGTGCAGCTGAGACTATTCATATGTGGCTCCTCTAGCTCATCTATGTATTCTGAAGTCTACCTGTAGTCTGTCTATATGTCATGCTCATTTCATCATCTCTTTAGATTTCTCCTCATCATTTTAACTCTAATAATGACTTTTGCCTTCAAATGAATTTTATCTACAACTAGTAGGCTTTACCAATATTTTTAATAGGTTTATCCACACCTTTACTTCCAATCTCTCTGATTCCTTATGCCCCCTCCTTTCGCATAGAGATCTCTCTGCAGACTGCATAGAGCTAGATTATTTTCTGATTGTCCAACAACATTCCAGTTACTTACTATTATTTAAAAAAAAAGTCCAGTGAGCCAGGTGTGGTGGCACATACCTTTAATCCCAGCACTCAAGAGGCAGAGGCAGGCATTTCTCTGTGAAGGCCAGCCTGGTCTACATAGTGAGTTCCAGGACAGGCAGGGCTACATAGTAAGACCTTGTCTCAAAAACCAACCAACCAACCAACCAAATAAACAAAAAAAAAAAACAAAAACAAAAACAGGGGCTGAAGAAATGGCTCAATGATTAAGAGCACTGGCTGTTCTTCCAGAAGACGTAGGTCCAGTTCCCAGCCCTCATGGCAGCTCAAAATTGTCTGTAACTCTGGTACTAGGGGATCTGACACCCTCACACAGACATATACTCAAGCAAAACACCAATGCGAATGAAATAAAAATAAATTCTTAACAACAACAATTCCCCAAATGACTCGCTCTGCTGCTCTCATGATCTGGAGGACACTGGGTCAAGGTACTGCAGGGGCCAGCTTCCTCTTAACGATGAATGAAACCCCAGCTGAGCCAACCTGAATGGCTAAGACTAGATTCTTTAATGTATATTTACATCTAAAAATTAGGTGTTTTCCTATAAATATTTGTGTACTCTGTGACTGCCTAGTGTTCCAGGAAGCAAAAAAAAAAAAAAAAAGTGGGCTCCCCTGGAACTGAAGTCACAAACAGTTGTGAGCCAACATGTGGCTGCTGGGAATCAAAGCCAGGTCCTCTCCAAGAGCAGCCAGTGCCCTTACTCACAAGCTGTACCTCTCGTCCTGGGAGCGGTCCTAACAGAAACTAAGTGTTTGCAGCCTCTGTCTTCTCCAAGTGCTGTCTGCTACACCCAGACTTTGCAACACAACTGTTCACTCACGCATGCTGGCGCAGTTGACTCTGGCCGCTCACTAGTCGCTCCCTGGGGTGTCAGTAAGGACTTCTCCCACTGGCTGCGGTTTCTCACAGCCATGTTCCAAGAGTGAATTACTCCAAGAAGAATCCCAGGTACCACACAGAGGCTGCGCTGCTTCCCAGGATCTATCCCAGCAGCCCCAACAAATGACACCCTGTTAGTTAATCGGCTCGCTGCCGCCAGCCCCCATTCAAACCAAGGACAGAATACTACCCCCTGGACGGCAGGAGAGGAAAACGCTTCGGAGGCCACTGTGGAGTCTAACTGCCACACACCACCCCTCGGCCCAACAACTCCTCCCACATGCAAAATACACTCACCCTTTCCTAAGACCTTCCAAATTCTCCTCTCATTGTGGCACCAGCTTGACGTCAGTCTGTCCATATCTAAGTCAGGTCCAGGTGTGGCTGGAGCTCCTCAGATGCAGTTCCTCTGTACAGCTACTGCACTCTAGTTCCTCTTGATCTGAATCAAAGAGACAAATTATCTGCTCCCACACACTCGACACACACAGGGCACCGAGACTGGCTAAGGTAACCACAGTAGACATTCCCATTCAAATGTGAGGCAAAGTGGGGAAAGCAGGAAGTCGGCCCTTCAGTTCTGATTTTTAGTTTGCCAGTCCCTCCGTGGTGGCGAAGCCCCGCCCCGGTAACTATTCTCTAACTTCTTGGCTCTAGCCTCCGGGTGCTGTTACAGAACAGAAGGTTAGTGTACAATCTCTTAAGAGCCTTGTACACTCTCCAAGAAATTCTATGTAGACAGAGGCCTAGCATATGTGGGCGCATGATGTTTATCTACATAACATTATAATATACAATACATTAATTTTCTCAAATAAACGTGATGTTACATAAATGTCAAGTGAAGCTAATGTTGAAAAAATAACCTCGATCTTCAAGTGTCCCCCTGTCTAAGGACAGGGCTAAGAGATACTCTCTGAAGGTCTTTAGACTTGCTCTCCTCTAACGGAAGGGGTCTATGTGGTATTGCCTAAATCTTAGGAAAAGTTTCAACAAAAGGATTTACTCACAACACCTTGAGTTTTATCTGTGCTTTGAAGCCGTGTTTTTAAGTTATTGCTCACCTGGAGCTACTAGGAATGAGAAAGTTTTCTTTTCTAACACAATCAGTCTTGAATTAGAAATATTTACTCCAATATGGAACAGAAGCTCATGCCAGTTTGGAGGCTAAGGCAGGAGAACTGCCATGATCCACGGCAGGCCTGGACTGCAGACTCCCTCAAACAAATAGTAGTTGGGTGTGTGCTAACTCCTGCGGTCCCAGTGCTGGGCGCAAAGCAGAAGGAGCGAGTGTTCAAGGCCAGGGCGGACTACAGAACTGTCTCACAGTAAACAAGTAAGTCAACAGAAACAGTTCCTTCTATTAGCTCATTTTTGCTCATCTCTATTTTTATACCTTATAGGCAACTAGCAGAAGGCAGACAGCACTTTCCAACATTCTGCCTACAAATTAGTTAATGGATTCTTTATTTATTATGAGTGTGTGACATACACAGGGGCAGGGGCAATGGCAGGGCACGGTCAGAGGACAACTTTTGGGGGTCGATGCTCTCTTTCCACCTTGCTGAGGCACATCTCTCTCACCGTCTCCACCACACTGTCGACTAGCTGACCCAGGGCCCTCCAGGTGGCTGTGCCCCTCCCGTCCCACGGGGGAGCTGGGATTCGGATGGGTGTGAGGCAGCTCTTCCCACGAGCTCCAGATGGAACCCAGATCACCAATATTGGGGCAAGCCCTTCCCCTCCAAGCCATTTTGTTACACTTTCACCTCCATGTTCCCTGCCACACGTGTTGGTGTCAATAAACAAGATACACCATGTACAAACGACATGGTAAAGGTTCCTTCTCTCGGGGCCTTCAGTAACACCTTCCTCACTGTGTTCTGAGCCTTCACTCGGCATTCTGAGGCCTGTTCATCTTCAATTACCATAACCCCAGAGTCAACAGATTTCAGACTATGGCAGCATGCACAGAGTTCTGTTGCAGTAAGCTTTGGCCTTGTACCAAATAATGTATACTATAAGTCTACTAGAATAAAATGAGCTTAACTCAAGGACTTTCCATTAGCACCAAATATTACTCAGAAAAAAAAAAAAGTTAACCATGTAAAATTATCAGGCAAGATGGGAACAAAGACTGTAAACTTAAATTTTAAAAACACAGAATACATAGCCAGGAGCTGTGGTGCACGCCTTTAATCCCAGTACTCAAGAGCTCTCTGTGTTTGAGGCCAGCCTGGTCTATATAGCAAGTTCCAGGACAGCCAGAGCTACATTGAGAATCCCAATCTCAAAACACACACCACTCACACAAACACAACACAGAAAGAAAGTCAAGAAGTTGGGACTGGAAGACAGGACAGCAAGAAAAATGTTTGTCATTCACTGATGTGCTAACGCTGTGTACACTCTAGGGTGTTCCACTTTGGCCTGCCCCCGTCTCCCGTACCTGCTAAATTAGACGCCCAATCACGGCCCTGACAGAAACACCATGTCCACTAGACCTTAGACAATTCATGCCTCTTCCGAGGTGTGATTTCTTCACATGTCCTTAGAACCTGTGAGCGTCCCATCATCCTTACAATGTCTTCTCTAACCTGCTCACGTACTTTCTTTCTCTTTGTAATAGCAAATTAAGCAAAATCTATTTTGGTTTGCTTTGTAACCAAATATTCTTATCTGACAATGGCTAAGCCGCTGAAATTAACTGTAATTAGTTAATTGTTAAACAATCATTTCTTGAGCAAAACTGAATGCATGCTCTGAAAGTCAGCTAAACACACACTGAGAGAAAGGAAATGAGCACAGATCCGACCGCTGCGGTGGAGGGCACTACACCAATAGACATTTTGGACAGCTGCTCCCCTTTCCAGAGACTCTGAACAGCTAAACCTGCTCTTTTTCTATTT
Source organism: Psammomys obesus (assembly GCF_907164565.1). Taxonomy (NCBI): domain Eukaryota; kingdom Metazoa; phylum Chordata; class Mammalia; order Rodentia; family Muridae; genus Psammomys; species Psammomys obesus. The sequence goes on along the minus strand of NW_026590663.1, from coordinate 8,664,881 downwards.
CAAATCCACAGGATACATTAGCATATCCTACTTGGTCCACACTCAAGAAAGAATCTACTTTCCCCATCTTCCCTGCAATTATCTGGTCCAAAGTATCACTGACTTTAATCTGGTGGCTGCAAAAAGCTCTTATGTGATCTCCTTACTACCACCCTTGACCCCTTTAGTCTGTTCTCAACCTTGCAGTCAATACCCTTAAAACTTAGGATCTGTCTAAAGTCTTTCAGAAATTCCCATCTAATTTGGCAGATGCCAAAGCTTGAAGTCCTTGCTATGACCCATCAAGATCACATATGGTACCCAGCTCCTTTCCACCTGCTGGTCTCGTCTGAACAATTCAGCCCCCACTTACTCTTCTCCAATCACACTGCCTCCTTGCTAGCTCTTTAAAATGCCTCATAAGTGCCGTGACACACTGAGAACCTTTGCTTGCTGTACTGTCTGACAGACTTCTTCGGTCTCATAAAGAGCAGCTCCTCTCAAGGTCACACCACTCAGCCATCTCTCCTCTCCACTGCTACCACATATCCGAACCCTTCTCAGGTCCTTGTTACCCTAAATTCCACCCAAGTCTATGGATGAGAAAGTTGGGTGGAGCATCTAGGGATGACTGTTTTTGTCCTTTACTCTCTGTCCTTCCTGGCTGGTACATATAAGAAATACCACCCCTGAGCGCCAACAGTCATGAAGAAACATGAAAGCCCCTAATCATGGAGATATATTTGACATGAGCTGTGGTTAAGAATCTTGGCCACTCAGTCCTCTTTGTGGATCCACTACATCAATCTTATAGCTTTATCTCTGTAGCTCTCTTCATGAATCAAATGTAATATATACAGTCCAAGGTTTACAACTGAGGAACAATAAATCATGCATATATCTTACTTAAATTAGAACAAAATAAATGCAAGAAGTGCTGTAAAATTATGTGAAATGTTATTTTTATTTAAAATAAAGATTACTTTATCTGAACAATGAAGCACAGTTTATGAAAAATCCATGTACAAAGAAAAATCATACTATTGGTGGTTACTGTTAAGCAAAGGTGAATTTAATTCTAAACAGTTTTTTCAGTGAATATTGCTGAACACAGATCCAACAACTAGGACTTTCTGTCATACTGGATGATTCAGGCAGCTCATGAAGCTTTAGCCTTGACTTCCTAGATCTCAGTTCCAATGATATTCTCTTCCACTCTAGGTCAGCTAACCACTACCAAGGTCATGCACTTCAGATCTTGAAATGTCTCCATCTGCAACACAGCATTAAGCGTCCTCCTTTCTGACTGCTGCTTTCAGCTTGCTTGCTTAATCTGTCACCTATGCAATGACCTCACTGGCTATAGCTCAATCTTTACTTTCTCACTTTTGGCCTTAGCCTTCTCCTCTTTAGCTTTTTTTGTTTATCTGTGATTTCTTGCCCATACATTCCATGATTTTTTTTTTCTTTTTTTGGTAATGCTGGAGATCAAACGCCAGGGTTTTGCACATGACAAGCAAGCTATCTACTAATGATCTGTAGTCCCAGCCCTACTATTCAACCATTTTAATAATACTTTCTACATCCTGTGAGCTTTACTACATTTATCCAATTTGCTTACTAGTCTTCTCCATTTAGATGCCCACAAACACCCGAAGTCAGCATGTCGAAAGTAAGGCATTTTAATATCTTCTATTACTGATACCTCCTATGTTGACCAATTCACCACTCTCTCACATGGTAGACAACTGTGTATTTCTTTCCATCTTCCCTTTCTTTTATTCCTACTCACAATGAACCAGGACTTGAACAAACACCTGAAGTGACTCAAAAGCAACCCATCTCCACCTTTCCGTGCCCACTCTCAGACCCCAGAGTGTGTTTCCGGAGCTGACACAAATCTCTCTCTGCATGAAGGAGCCTACCGCTCCTACTCGCTCATTCTCCCCAGTCCCTGTGCGACTTGCAAAGTGACAAAGTACTAACAGAAACAACTTGAGAGAGGAAAGATTATCTTGATTCACGGTTTGAGAGGCTTTCACAGCACATCAGGGCCCGAAAGGCAGACAGAGCAGCCCGGCTGTGGCAGCAGGAAGGTGAGCGGAGACTATTATACCACAGCAGATCAGAAAGCAGAGTGAGGCAGGAACCAAGGACCAGGTAAACGTTCAAAGGCCTAAACAAAACGTCCCACTAGCAAAGTCCCACCTCCTAAAGGTCCCATAGTCTCCCAAAATAGCAGCACAAGCTAGGGAGCAGGAATTCAACGCATGAGCCTACAGGGCCATTGCAGATTCACACTGTAAACCACGGCATGCGCCTTTTAGCACCAGACACAAGCAGAAGTTTCAGGACTGGAGCAGCCCAGGGTAATTTCTGGTCTCTCGTCCCCTTACATGCTATGCAGCAGCACGCTGGGATAACGCGTAGTGTGCAGTCGATCAGACACCCAACCTAACCCCAGAGAAGGAAGTGTTGCTGCGTATGCACAGATTACTTGTTATTCAAATTCCTCCCTGTTCCTCCCTGGTGGGGTTAGAGCAGCTCTAAAACATTGCTGTCAGCTTGCCTACACTTGCTCAGTCAATGATACGCTGTTAAATGAATGTTGGACGCGGTCACTCATGCTTGTAATCCCTGCACTTGGGAGGCTGAGACAGGAGCACTGCTACAAGGTCAAGGCCAGCCTGGGTTACCTAAGAAGTTCCACAGAGCCAAACCTATGTAACAAAACCCTGTCTCAAAAATAAACGTACACAGGAAAGTGAAAGAGAGGGAGAGAGGAGGAAAGGGAAGGGGGAGGAAATGGCCGAGATCACTTCACATAATAATCACAAGTATAATTCCTGCACCTCCAATCTCACCCTAAAATTTAACTGTATACTATCAAAAATCTTTTTTTTTCTTAGAGTCCAGATGACCCCAAATTCTCCAACCGTCTGCTCCGTTAAGTGCTGGGACTATAAACATGTGCCACCACGACTGGCCTAAGAAAGGACAGTCAACAGAGTCCTGCAGAGGATTACTTAAGCCCACACAAGGAGTCCTACTTGCCTAGTCTTTCCTCAGCGTCATCACAGAATGTCCGGGACCCTCTTCCATGCCTTACCTTGCTCTACAGTCAACACTTTATCTCTCCAGCTCTACTCTACCTCCTTGAGAGCAGAATATGTCTTGCTCATCTCTGGAGTCCAAATATCTAAAATCCAAATTGTATTTTTTCCAGGAAAGTTGTATACAAAAATATAAGACATATCTTTTTATTTTATTAAAAAAATTACAGAAAATTTAACCTATTTAACTCAATTTGCTTCTTTTTATTGTTGTTGTTGTTTCTCTGTGTCTTTGGCTGTCCAGGACTCACTTTGTAGACCAGGCTGGCCTTGAACTCACAGAGATCCGCCTGCCTCTGCTAGAATTAAAGGAGTGTGCCACCACATCCAGCTCTTGCTTTTATTTTCTTTATTGAGAATAATTTCCGGACAAGCTTAGCAGCACATATGTAATAATCGCAGCACTGGAGAGGGGGTCAATGTGGGCTACACAATGGGATCCTGATCCTGTCTGAGGAAGAGGGGAGCTTAAAAATAAACTTTAAATTCTAGAATAAAAAAGAATATACATGGTTACAAACAAACTAGACCATGAATTAGGGAAAAAAAAAAAAGACAACAGAAGAAGGCAGTAGCTTCTAGGAAGTTTAGCAGGTCTCTGGGTCCAGATAACCACACCCTCAAGCACTGAGATCTCCAAAGAAATGAAGTTACAGAACTGAAAATAACATTCCATTTAAAATTTTGTTTGGTTGGTTGGTTTTGGTTTTTGTTTTTTTTTTTTGAGACAGGGTTTCTCTCTGAGGCCTTGGCTGTCCAGGACTCACTTAGTAGACCAGGCTGACCTTGAACTCAGAGATCTGCCTACCTCTGCATGCACCACAGTGCCTGATGACTATACTCTTTAGCATACATTAAAAGAGTTTTACAGAAAAGTCCTACATTGGCCTATGATGAGGCAGATAAGGAAAAGAACCAGAAGTGAAAATTACTCACTAAAAGTAAATTAATAAACCATGCTAAACCTAACTTTACTTTTCTGACACATGTGTGACTGAGAAGTAATGTAGAAAAGATCAAATACATATTGTTGAACCTAAATAATGTTTCTTCTGCTTGTCAGGTCATAGGCTCACCACTCTGCGGCACACGCCTGTAGTCCCGGCAGGTGGATCTCTGTCTGCCTATCAGGGAATCTTCTCAGTCCTATTTCCTCAGGACACAGGAAGAGCTCATGATGAGAAAGACCTGCATTCCCTGCAACAGAATCTTCATTCTTCTTCTGCCAAGAGGAAAACCGGGCTGTGGGAAACCTTGGGTAAGAACCTTAAACTGTTCACTAACAAGCCCTTTTAGAAGCCACTGGGCTCCCGGGAAACAAGCACAGCACTCAACTTAGCAACTCAGCCTGTCTGCAACTACTCTGGCTCCATGTCTTCTCTTCTCTTCAAGTCATATAATATCTAGAAAGGTTATTACAGAAGGAATATCTTCATTAAAATTACAGAACAGGACCCTTTATTTCTTAAATCTGAAAGACTAAAACAAAGAAGACAGACCTGAAAGTAAAGCTGTCGCTCTTGTGACTCGGCACAATCAGAACCAGCATGTCTCCATCTTAGGCTTAACAGCCGTCTTACAGTAAAGATAAACTAGATTCAGTCCTGTTTATTACTAAACCTGTTTCTCAAGGACTGAGCATAACTACAAATGGTTCTGTTCTGCCCATTCCAGGAAACAGCAAGCATGCCTTTGTTCCAAAAGGTTATCATGACCACCTCGTTATGACCATGTTTCAGGTTGCTCTGACCACTTGCCATGCTCATGGTCTGCTTCTGTAACCCCACCTACTTGTCTGCCAAATCCCTCATTTGGAAACCTCCGACTCCTGATCTTCCACATGGCCAATGCTGATCTCTTGAAACCTGCTCTTAAGAGACAGCCCATGTACGTACATACGTACACACACACACACTTTACTGCTTTATTAACTGCTTGTTGTAATTAATTTGGCCATGCAGATCGGTGGTCTTCTCAAATCTTTGGGATTAACAGTTCTACCATAAACGAGACATTGGTCATCATCAGCCAGGAAGCTGCTTCTCTGGAAACCTGAGTGGTTTCCTTTGTCTCTTGAGAGAGCTGATGCAGAACAGTGTCAGTGTCAGAGAACAGGGAGAAGGGTACTGTCAGTAAAGGGAGCAGAAGAATCAAAGCATATGTAAGAACACATTAGACCTGTACCCTCTCTTTCACGCACATATTAAACACGGTGCTACAATGCTGGTAAAACTTTAAAGACTGGAATAACACATGATTCAAAATGTCCAAAGATCAGCTACCCCATTATTTGAAAACAGCAAAATCCTAGTCCACTCCGGCTGTAATGTGATAAAGGAATACCCTAACCAGTGCCCACGCTCTCTACTTCCTCCCAAGAAGGCACATTTACATGATAATGGTTGCCATGGTTACATTAATTCCATCACAGTGTGTCTCTCTCTAATTGCTAATCTGGAGTTTGGGTGGTACAAGTTAAAAACCAAAAATCTTAACTGAGGCTACCTCAAAACTCAGCCTACTCACAAACTTACGACCTACAAAAGAATTCTGTGCTTGCAACAAAAGCTGCGGAAAGGCACAGGCTTATTCTCTGTTCTACCCAAGATTTTGCTGTTATCCCAGGGAATCTCTGGGAGTCATTGTTTTCATCTGTCTTAATAGTTTCTTGAACAACAACAAAGTAAATAATGGGTGTTATTAAGGGAATGAATCAAAGGAGTAACCGCTGATTCCAAGTAGTTACTAACCTAGGCTTTACTAAGAAAAGGCATCATCATTAAAAAAAAACAAACAGCAACAACAAAAAAACAAGTCTCTTACATAAACTGTCAGCATTATTTTCTAAAAATGGTAGCATATATGTTGGTATAATGTTCTTCTGAAATGTATACACCTTGCCCTTGTTCATTCAATGCTGATTTCTCCCCCCCACCCCCCTCTGGTTTCAATCCGGACACTGCATTGTGATACTTATTCTAAGCATCACCTGTCTCAACTTCGTGTAAACATCCAAAATAAAACAACCAGCCACAATGTTGAGCAATGGAGAGAAAGTGTAAACATCCAAAATAAAACAACCAGCCACAATGTTGAGCAATGGAGAGAAAGGAGTAGGAGGGAGAGGGGAGGAGCCAGAGGACAGGAAAGAAGGGAGGAGCCAGAGGACAGAAAAAGAGTGGGAGGCAAAAGGGCGGGGCAGAGCTAGGAGAACAGAGGCAGGAGAGGTCTTGGAACAAGGTGTAGAATGAACCAGACCTAAGATTTCACTAAAACCAAGTATAATGTGGGAAATCTGAATGTTAGGAAACTATGAGGGCTTGGAGATTTAGGATGGACTAACTATTGCCCAGCATTGTGTTCTAGGTTAATTAAATAAATCATAGTCTCTGTGTGATTTGGTTATACAGGTGTTTAGGATGAACAGCAACTTTAATAAAAGATAAACCAATAGTAAATATTAATCGTCACTTACAACACACATCCTTCTGGCACGTGAGCAGCACGGAATCATTAATAATAACAAAGCCCTGCCCAAACAGCCCGGAAGAGTTCACATCTCAGCACCCACTCGGCATCGAACACTCATCTGTACCAGGGAGACCCAATGCCCTTCCCTTGAGGCTCCTTGAGCACACACCCGCTCACCTGTAATCCCAGGACTCAGGGAAGCAGAGGCAGGTGAATCTCTTTGAGTTTAAGGCCAGCCCAATCTGCAAAGTGAGTCCAGGACAGCCAGGGCTACACAGAGAAACCCTGTCTAGAAAAGAAAAGGGAAAAAAAAAGGTCAGCCTGATCTACCGAGAAAGTCATCAGTTGGGGCCACATAAACTGTCTCAAAATAAAGTAAAATAGAGACTTGTTTTTCCAAAAGGAACATAGTAAGGATGGCAGGAACGTGCAGACACTTGATAAGAAGTAACATGAGAAATAAAATAAATACAGTACGTTTTCTGGAGACAGCGTGTGAGCTTTTCCAACTCTCAAGTGTGATGTAGATTTCTACTCCAGAGAAAGGACCCAGTGGCAAACGAGGAATGCACAATGCCCACAAGATCCTTTTTCCTGATGTCAAAGATCAGTCCCAGGCTCCGCACATTAGGCAAGCGCTCTCCACCGAGCTGCGGTCCAGGCTTCTCACACAACCTTCTGTGTTGCTGACAAGAGCTCAAGAAGGCAAAGCTGACACCATGAGCAACTGGTCCTGCAATTACGAAAGACTCATGATGGAGGACACTCAGGCCACGTCACATGTGTGAAAATCAGAAGACTTGAGGGAATCAGATGGGTTTTCTCCTTTCTCCTTGGAAAGGTGGCCTCCCTTGTTTCTGCCATGCTGGCTGGCCACACATTTCCAGTCTGTCTCCGCCTCTAACATAACTGTACACACGCTGAGCTTACAGATCTGGCCACCACACCCAGGCCAGTTTCTTTAAGATTTCTTGTGCTCTTTGCTGTGTGCATGCAAGGGTGCCTGTGTGTAGGTACATATGTGAGCCCAGAGGAGGCTGTCAGGTCCCCTGGAACTGGAGTCACTGACAGTTATGAGCCACTGTGTGGGTGCTGAGAACCAGTCCTGGGTCCACTGGAAGAGCAGCCATGTGCTCTTAACTGCTGAGCCACCCGAAAGCCCACTTCTCCTCAGCAAGAGGACAGATGCCTGGAAAGCCCAACGGTGGATCCCAAACACTACCCTATCGCTTCACTTTTTTTCCAAATTAACAGACCCTGAATATTCTGTGACTTCAAGAGGAGATACAGAACTACCACACATATTTCATACTCATTTTGAAGAAGAAAAAAAAAGATACATCTACAAAGTAGTCTAAGGCAAGAGTAGTATCTAAGTAACTTTAAAAATACAGAAAATCTTAACTAGTAATCTGATGCTCCTCAGTAAAACCACTGTTGATACAGAACTGTCAAGAATCTCTCCTTATATGGATACATGTAGCATGATCGTAATGTATTATAACATATATATATCAATGTGTATGTATGTATGATATAGTGCGTGTATCTATAGATACATATATCCATGGGTATTTACATATATCATACATCTCTATATATTTAACACACACACACACACACACACACACACACACACACACTCCACATAGATCCCTGTTCTGTTGCTAATGCCTAGCCAGGGAGCACGTGGGCTCTTTCCAAAGCGTAGTTATTAGTGCTGTTCTGAGCCAGAGGCAACCTAAGAATGTGATCCACAAGAAAAGGCTGGGATGTAGCTGAGCTGGTGAAATATCTGCCTTGCCTTTTATAATGCCCTGTGTTCATGAAACAGGTATGAAGATGCACACCTACAATGCCAGCAATCCAGAGATGTGGGCAGGAGGGTCAAAAGTTCAAGGGTCAGGCCAAGACCTGGTCAGGGCACTGACTAGAGACTTGAGTTCCATCCTTGGAATCCACAAAATGGGGACCTGACTCCCACAAGTTGTCATGACTTCTACACACGTGTGCTGCCTCTGACCTACACACACGTAACAAATAAATAAAATTATTTTTCAAAGCTTAAGGTCATCTTTGGTTACATAGCAGTTTAAAGCTGGCTCTAGGAAATACAGAATTTGTCTTTTTAAAGCAGCTGAAAACCAAAACTAAAACATCCACAGATGTGACTGCATCACACACCACATCCAGGGTCAGAGAGGCCAGTTTCCTAGGAGGAGAAAGCTGGGCTATCAATCAACAGCACATAGCTAAGACTCACTCCCAAACCGGAAGCATCAAGCGTTTATTACGTGCGAGTGTCGAGTGGCGCGCAGTCTGCCACCCACAAGCCTGCTGAGCACACCCAACAGTTCATCCAGACAAACACAAGACACGTAAACACACTGTCAAACCAGGCATGGCACAGCGCACTTGTTCCCTCAACTTGGTGTTGAGGCAGGAGGATCACTTGACTTTAAAGCCAGCCTGGGCCACAGAGAAAGACTTTCTCAAAATAAAAGAACAAATGAAAAACAGTGAAAAATTATAATAAAACATACCACCCAACGTAAGAGAAAAATTCAGTAAATTATTTCTGAGACCCCCAAAATGTTCTGAAGATTATAAATTTATAAGCCACTGTAACTCAAAGCTAGTACAATAGAAAAACACAGCCTCGCTGAGCACACCACAGGGCGTGCAGGAAGCAATGGCGTGTGTTTGTGCGAGTAATCACACGATGTGAGTTGCTGTCAGCAAGCAGCATGAGAAAATGTAACCACAAGCTCACGGCAGCATCACTGAGGTGAAGGACAGAAGACTGCAGGCCAAGCCACAGTTCAAGTCCTGAGAAAATCCGGACGGTCCTCCATGCTGGTCCGAAAGCAGAGGGAAAACGCAGGCTGTGTAAGCGTCTTTACTACCTCACACACAACTTAGAAACAACCAAACTGCAATTGTTAATCCACCACAGCAAGAACTCACCGACAGAAAAGGCTGTGTAGCGGTGGTGTGCGTTTGCGATGGGAGTGTGAGAAGCAATAAGTTTACAGAGAGGGTTTGTCTGTGCAGCTGTCCTGGACCTCGTTCCGTAGGCCAGGGCTAAGGAGCAGACACAGGCCTTGCAGAGCCTGGCACACGCTCCACACTGAGCAGCACCTGAGCATCGGCTTTAAGCAAGGGTTTCACGGTGTAGCACAGCTGGCCAAGACCTGGAGACCCGCTCATCTCGGCCTCTGACACGCTGCGACTGCAGGCATGAACGGGTGCTCCCACGTGTGAGAACATACGGGGCTTTTCTTTCTGCGCCTGTCTGCTTTTCTCTCTTTCAACGTTGCCATAAACAGGATTTTTTGTAGTTAGCACCTACCATAGAGTGCAGTACGTGTTTAGATGGCAGTCTATCAATTTGACCCACTGACAGACACCCTGACTGGCTCCACAGCTTGACTACTGTGCCACACGCGCGAGTGCAGGCATCACGGCTGCACTGGCTTCACCAGCTCTGGTGTGCACTCACCAGTGGGCTACTTGACCAAATCTGGTCCTATTTTCGGTTTCCTGAGGAACTTGATTTCTTGTCTGTAGTGACTGTCGTAGTTTACAGCCCCAACAACACTACAGCAGTGCCTTCCCCCGCATCTGGGCCAGCACCGTTACTCCAGCCCTTGGTTAACCACTCAGGCTAAGGTGAGATGGTCCTCGTGGTTGGCGTTTCTCTCACCATGACACTGAGCTGTCCGTCTTCCCACCCTTCCTGACCACTTAAGCATCTTCTCATGAGAACCGCCTAGTCACCTTTTGCCCACTCGCTCTTTACTTTGTTTTCACTGTTGACGGAATTTCTTATAAATTCTATATATAAGTCCCTGGTTAGATGAATCATCTGTAAGGAGTTCCTCCCATTCTATAAGCTGTTATCTTTGTTGATGGTCTTGTTATGGAGAAAAATTTTCGTCTGAAGATCCTACTTGTTAATTTGCTTTTTTTGTTGTTGCTGTTGTCTGGCTTTTGGAGTCATGAAACATCTTCAGCCAAACCAAGGTCTGAAATATTTGCTCAGTGTGTTTTTCTAGTAGATTCACAGTGTGGGGACTTACTTCTAAGGTGGCTTCTGCACATATTAAGTGTTAAAAGTCCCATTTCATTTTTCTGGATAGAGACAACCAGTTTCCCCAGCACGGCTTACTGCTGGAGACTGTCCTTTCCCCAAAAAATACTCTTGCTACCTTTGCTGAAAACCAATTAGCTGTGCACAGACAAGGCTTATTTCCGGTTTCTCTGTCCTGTTCCACCGGGCTCATGTCTTTTTGTACACCAGTAAAATACTGTTTTGGTTACTTTAACTTTGTAGTATATTCTAAGTCAGACACTGTAATAATTCCAGCTTTCTTTGAGCCTCATCCTTTGGCTATTCAATGGTCTTTCATGGCTCTATGTAGATTTTACAAGGATTTCTTTTTCTATATCTGTGAATATCCCTGGTATTTTGATAAGGACTGCACAAATCTATAAACCACTTTGGTTTTTGCTTGATTTTTTTCAGATAACTTTGGATGATATAGATATTTTAACAATATTTAGGGGCTGGAGAGATGGCTCAGTGGTTAAGAGGACTGACTGCTCTTCCAGAGGATGCTGGTTCAATTCCCAGCACCCACATGGTGGCTCACAACTCCAGTTCCAGGGGATCTGGCAACTTCACATGCACATACATGAAGGAAAAATACCATTGCATATAAAATAAATAGACCTTTAAAAAAGTTTAAAAAAAAAACAGTATTTATTCTTTCAACATATTATGAACATGCAAATTTTTGATCTTTTGAATGTCCTTTTCCGTTTTTTCATTAGTGTTTAATAGTGAAGCAGTCTATCCCCTTTTTAAATGTATCCCTAGACCCTTTTTTCGTACTATAAACTGAAGTCCTTCTTCGGCTGTGTTTTTCAGACAGCTCACTGTTGCTATGCAGAAAAGCTATGAGATTCTGCATGCTGAAGCATCTCTTACCACTGACCACGCTCCAGCAGTCTTTGGAGGCCTTCATAGGCTTCTCTACATAAGATCATGAATCTCTACTACCAAAAACACTATTTTTATATGGGTATTTGTTTGTTTGTGTGTTTGTTTATGGCAGGGTTTCTCTGTGTCTAGTAGCCCTGGCTGTCCTGATTTTGTTTTGTTTTAATGTAAGAAAAATGTACAGCCTGTGCGGCAGCTTGGAAAAAAGAAACAAAGTCCTCTTTAGCTGCTCAGTAAATTCACAGCTAATCTGGACTACAGGAGAGCCTGTCTGGAAAAAGTACATAAGAGAATAATAGGTACAATTTTCTCCGTATCTTCTGTATTTGAGATATATATATATATATCTTTCCAAGACAAGGTTTCTCTGTGTAGTCCTGGCTGTCCCAGAACTCATTCTGCTGTAGACCAGGCTGGCCTCAAACTTAGAGAGCTGCCTGTCTCTACCTAGGATTAAATGCTGGGATCACAGGCCTGCACGACCACTGCCTGGTTGAAATATAAAGTTTTAAATAGACTTCTGGCCAAATGAATAGATAGCTATCAAGCAACAATTTAAAAACATCCTAGTTTTAGAAGCTGTATTTGTAAAACTATTTATGTCCCTACCATCTAACATCCTCAGCATGATGGAGCCTCAAGTAGTTAGACACACAAAAGCAGTGGATGCCAGGCTTCCTTTTTACTAGTAAAATACTTCCCACAGAATGCTGCCAGAGACACTCACAACAGAATCTAGCTAGGTACCTACCGGTAAGCTATCAATTCATACCATCCTCTAAAGGACAGCAGGCCCTGAATTTCTGATCCTCAGGCCTCAGCCACCCAATGGCTGGAATTACTGATCTACACCACCAGGCTCAGCTTAATCAATACAATCCAATGTGCCACGCCCACACATCACAGTGGTTGAAACATTTTTAAATTAGTATTAATTTCCTTCAGTTCTGTTGTCTGTTTGTTTGGTTTTTTTTAAAGATTTATTTATTTATTATGTATACAGTGTTCTGCCTTTATGTAACCCTGCATGCCAGAAGAGGGCACCAGATCTCACTACTGATGGTTGTAAGCCACCATGTGGTTGCTGGGAATTGAACTCAGGGTTTTTGGAAGAGCAGCCAGTGCTCTTAACCTCTGAGCCATCTCTCCAGCCCTGTGTGTTGTTATGAATAGGGTTTTTGTAGCCCAGGCTGGCCTGGAATTTGCTATGCAGACGACGATGACCAGGAACTACCCTGATACTCCTGGACCTACTTCCAGTGCGAGGATTACGTGCAGGAACCAGCACAACCAGCTTCCTTCAGTTATCCTTAAATCTCAGGCAGATCTGCTATGTGTGCCCCATGCATACCATGGCAACAGAATTCTATCAGAGTTACGGGTCTCTCTACGGCCAGCCTCCCACGCACACTCCTCAGTTCTGCACATCCGCAGAGATCTCACTGCAGGCTCCCCACACAGGTACGCCGTGAAGCTCCAATCCCAGGGGGATTTATGTGACAGCCAGCCCCATGGAAGAATGTTAATGAGCACCAAGGGAAACTGAGCTCGGAACACCGCTTAACCAGCAACCTAGGATACACGCTCCTGAGAGAGAAAGAGTTCATCAAACTGAAATGGTACCCAGGAACAAGAGGTTCTAGAGACAGGAACTCAAACAGAACTGGCTTCGTCGAATTCACTGTTCTACAGACCCACAGCCAGCCCTTCTGTTTTTGCTTCGTTTTCTGGCTCAGTTAAAAGTACCTTAGAGAAAACATTTGTTCCCTCTCAAAATAACTGTGAATATGGAGTTTGGAGAACACTCTGAAGTTCCATAAAAATCTGCTTTAAGCAACACTGTTGGGTGTCAAAGGGCAGGGATCAGGGTGTGGGTGTGTGGGTGTGGCGACTCTGTCAGTGCATACAAGACTCTGGATATACACGGGGTTCTCTGTCAGAGAACTGGCTCCGCAGAGGGTCTCATCTGTGCACACATGGACAATGCATGTGTGATCGTCTCTTAGTCCGTGTGTCCAGTTCACTCTGGATCTCACCTCTTTGGGTGCCCAGGCCTAGTTTCTACATCTGTGTCTGTAAAATGTTCTATTACTTTTCTTACAATGTTTCCACCCTTCCTCAAAACTGTAAAGTGATTTTTCTCACCTCTCTAAAAGTTTTATAAAGAGAACTATCAAGTCAGCAGTGAGTCACAACCTGGGATTCTGGCAAGCGTTCCCCGTACAAAGCAGAGCTGCCTGTCTGAGTGGCAAGTCAGCTGAGCAGCGGGAGTCCGTCCTAATGACTCCAAACTTTGTAAACCCGAGTGCTCCCTGCCGCACCTGTTTCAGGTCACACCACAATCCAACCGTACGCTACAAGTTACCAGTTTATTTGGAAGAAGCCTGCAGTGAGTTTGGTTTGCATGCACAAGCCCTACGAGGCAAAAGGCTTCTAAATACAGAGTAGGAGTTTATGGACTTTCAAAGCTAGAACAAGGAAAACATCACTGTGCTTCCAACTGCTTTCCGCCGCCCTCCTCAAAATCCCCAACTCCTGCTTTCACTACTGCCCACAGCAAACTAAGTCATATTCCCTGGCTTCCCTGCGCACACTTCCTACCCTCTTTCCTAGGGCAAGAATGGCGACTTCCGGGTGTCATCACCCTGGGTGTAAGCAGGGCTTAGCACACAATAAATAAATGGGTTTGCAAAAAGTAACTCACTGTACTGGAAAGCAAGGGTGTAACGCACCCAGAGAGGGCCACACACCAGGAACATGGTAGAAGACCTTTATCCCAGCTCTGGATGCCCTTTATCCCAGACCGGCCTCAAACTCACGCTGCAACTTAGGCTGACCTTGACTTAAAACCATCCTCCTGCCTCATCCTTCTAAACGCTGAAATTATAGACATGAGCTACCATACTCTGCCCTTTACTTTTATAAAGAATGTGAAATCATGTAAGTTCTGTTCTACTTCTATGTCCCGAAGCATAAAGTAACCTTGAACTCTATTAAGCTTTAGCTAATACAGCTTTGTTGGAAGACAAATCTTCATTTATGTTCTAGGGAAAGAAGCCCTTCTTTAAACCTGGAGCGAATAATGTCAACTTTGAAAGGCAGATACACGCACCACCACGTAACCAGGGAAAACCAAAGTTTTTTCCTACAGTTTTATCACACACAAGTCTTGGTCATGCCTTTAAAAACGAGATGATGCTTTGGGAGAAGGTCAGGCAGGGCCCCTCTTCCAGATTGTCAGAGTGCACAGCAGAGGGGTCTCTGGGGACGAGCACCAGTGCACAGGGTCTTATCGCGCCTGAGGAGCCGCCAAGGCTCCAATTTCCATCCAAACAACTATGGGGCTGAGAAGTGGCTCAGTGGTACAGAACACTTGTTGCTCTCGTACAGGAGCCGGGGGTTCGATTTCCAGCACCTGCATGACGGTTCACAGCCATCTGCAATCCAGTTGCAGGGCTCTGATGCCCTCTGCTGACCTCTGTCAGCATCAAACACGCACGTGGGGCATATGCAAACACACAAGCAAACACTCATACAAACATGACTACATCTAATACATAAATCTTTTAAAAGAAAAAATAAACTATCAACAAATAAGGGAAACTTGCTAAGATGTTTGTGAGAATAGCTAAGTCCTCAGGAAGCGGTCACAGGACGTTAGCATCTACTGCCGTTCCCGAGTCCACGGCGGGGCAAGCTCTTCAGTCACTACCTGCAAGCATCCCACTGACAGCTGAATGGAAAAGTGCTGAGCGCGCTGGCTCGCTGTAACCACAGCATCTGGGGGCAGACGTGGGGCGACCAGGACCTCAAAGACAGCTCAGCGGCTCATCAAGTTTCAGGTTGCCTGGATTACATAAGATTACTTCAAAAACCAAACAAAAATCCAGCTAAAAAAAGTAAATTAAAGGAAAAGAAACACCAGAACTACCTAAAAGTAGGTAAAATACAAATTTTTATTTGGGGACCAATAATGCCATCTTGTATTACAAATAGTCCTTGACTTATATCATAAACAAAGGTTTTAGAAGGACAAGAAAGCAAAATACAACAAATACAATCATGAATGGAAAAGGTCAACTCAGACATAAAATGTTTAAGGCACATGAAGATTATAGTTAAAAACTAGAGTTACAAGCCGGTAACAAATAGAATAGGAAAACTGGAGTTTACCGCTTAGTAACAGTGGTACAAAGCTTGCCTAACACATCTGATCTCCACAGCACACACACAAACACACAAAAGGAAAAATATTTGCAGCATAAACAAAAGGAATAAATACCTAAAAAATGAAAAAGATCATCCACCTGAAGTACAGAGAGTTTTACCCATTTGAATTAGAGCTGCATCCTCAGGACCTGGCACAGAGCAGCCAGTCACTCTGTAAACACGTTATTAATGATTATCAGCAAGCACTTACAAGAAAAGGGATCCAAACTGTCGATACACACACGAAAACATTCTCAGCCTTACTCTGCGAGAAGACTGCGAATCAACAAGCAGTGAGAGTTCTGAACAGTTTTATAAAAATAACCCTGGTGCGGTTGGAGACTAACGGTAGCGGCTGTCCTGTCAGAGTTAGCAGATCTGCAGCCACGGTACTCACATTGTGGACTTTGCACACTTGCCAAACACTGGGCTCCGGCTGCCTAGCTAGGCATGGTACCGCACAGTGTGGCCTGAGTATGCGAGGGGCTGCGGCAGGAAGGGCACAGCAAGACCACCCTGGTCCACACTGTGGTTATGTGTGGACCTTCCACCTCTC
>NW_026590663.1:8638977-8648538 GCF_907164565.1 Psammomys obesus | reverse complement strand
ACCACCCTGGTCCACACTGTGGTTATGTGTGAGCCTTCCACCTCTCATGGGCACTGTGATCCAAATGCTCCTTGCAGGTAACTGTCCTGGAGACCCGGCTACACGAGCACAAAGCGTGTAAGTACTCCAGCACTTTATGAGGGGAGAAAGGCGCTGGCAAGATGGCTAAAAGCTGTTCTTGCACTCGGCAACACACAGGTGTCCACAACTGAGTTCAAGGCCAGACTGGTCGACAGAGTGAGCGCAGGACAGCCAAGGCTACACAGAGAAACCCTGTCTCATCCACACAGTAACAACAACGAAGCTCTTGCAGAGGTCCCAGATTCAATTCCTGCACCCACACGGTCACTCAGAGCCATCCTTAACTCCAATTCCAAGGGCCTCCAGACACCACAAAAGCACATGGTGCACGTACGACATTCAGACATATAAAATAAACAGACAAGGCTCACGTTTAGACACAAAGCCATTGTGCTTCATTGCAAATGGGCAGCTGTACAAATCGAAGACTAGTGTTCAGAAGAGGATTTGGCTAAAGGGATCCTTTTCCGAGTTACTGGAGTAGATGATACTAACAGACACAGTGATGCTATGAGAGCCTGGGGTACAAGCAATGACTAGAACAGAGGTCCCAAGACCAAGGACGAAGCGTCAACAAAGAATGAGGTGCAGCCAAAAAAGTGAAATGGAAACTAGTGAAGAGAAAACAGTGTTGTAAAGCTGGGTGTGGTGGCACACCTGTAATCCCAGCATTAGGGAGGTGGAGGCCGGAGATGGAAGGAGCAGAAGTTCAAGGGCAGCCTTGGCTCTGTAAAAAATGCTAGGCTCCAGAAGAGCTGCCTCCAAACCACACAAAAGAGCAGTGTCCTAAACGCCTGAGGAGCAACGCGTGTTTGCTAAGGACTACCAACGCTGCCAAGTCTCAGGGGACGAGGCCGGAACCAAACAAAACAAAAAGCACTGCTTCCCAACCTAAAAGACATTAGCAATAAGGTTTTTTTTTTTTTTTCTGTCAGAATATCACAATGGGCTAAGGAGTTCATTTGTAAGGACTAAAAATGTACACACAGAAAAATTCTTTACAAAGCTGGATTCTCAAAGACAGAAAGGAAGTCACCAGGTTGAAGAATAGAGTTACCAAAATGAAAAAGGCAAAGCAAGTCTGAATATTGACAAAGTGCTGGAGAAGGAGGAAATGAGCAGAAGAACACCTCTCTAACACTACTGAGAAGAGCATGGCAAGACCTGTCTTGGAAGAAAGAGGACATCTACTTTAATGGTATGAAGAAAAGGATGACTCCCACACAAGCAGGTTTGTAGACACAAGTTCCATGGGGGGGGGGGGGGGGGGAGACTCTTCTGGTTTGTAGTGAAAGAGAAAGCATGCAGCTGGTTTAAACAGAAGAGCACATGAAAGAACAGAGATCCAGTCTGAAAGTCACTTGTGCTGGGAAGGTGACTTACAGGCCTCACACTGCAAGACACACCAATCTCCCACAAGCTTGCTGCTTACAGACTTACCGACACTGAGCTGTCTGGCTCTCAGGTTTTCCTCAGAACTTTCAGCTCCATGGGTTGAGGCAACAAGGGAGAAGGGTTAGTATAAATGGTCAAATCCCCAGTTTCACAAGCACTGAAAGTCAATCTGGACTGAAATAAACAGGAAAGGAATTACAGAAAGATTATGGAGTAGCTTCCAAGGTGGAAAACTTGTTTCAAGGATACACAGCTTAAAAACAAGCAATCAAACACACACACACACACACACACCCCACCCAAAATTATAAAATTAGTTTGTGAAAGATATTATGGGTGATGGTGACAAGCAAGAGGTCCTGCAGCTTGATGCACGTCGCAGCTGGACCACCATGGGCCAACGCCAACAACACTGCCACTGTCAGCCCGGGCCTGGCCTCACTGCCTCAAGGCTGCTGCTACATGGGGATTTGCTGATTACGGACGCTGAGAAAAATAACGCAGGAAGACTTGGGGAGCTGAGTCAGCACAAAGGACGGAGACGACAGTCCACAGCGGCGGCGTCTAGGATGATGAGACCTCAGTGAGCAGTCAACAAGGATGTGAGCGAGCATGGGGTCTCTGCCTCCTCCGGTGCAGGACAGACACTACTGTCCAGAGGGTCACACAGGGCAGTCTCAGCAGACGCTCACACAGACATCACATGGGAGTCAGGGCAGCAGGGCTGGCAATGTGACAACGCCGCCCACTGCTGCTATGGGTACTGTTTCATCTCACTGATCCCAAAGGCATCACAGCCCAGCCAAGCCTCAGGCACGTTAATTACTCTCTTTCAGCCTGCATTTTCTCGTCTGTAAAATAAAGCTAACGCTACTCACCTGATAAAGGTTATTATGAGGATTAATAGACAAGACAGAGCTGGCGTGGAGTGTGTATTGAGTAAATTGCAGACATCACAAAGACGGAGAAGGAAATTTCCAAGAACATTTTTACAGCTTTTGTTTTAATAGTTAAGATTTTCTTTCTCCTTTAATCTTTGAAAATCGCATTTATTAATTGATTGTGTGTGTGTGTGAGTATGTGTGTGTGTGAGAGAGAGACAGAGAGATTCCTGTGCAGGTCAGAGAGTACCTTCTTTGGGGACTTGGCTCTCTCTTCCCATGTGATTCCTGCATATGGTCGTCAGGGTTCACAGCAGGAGCCTTTCCCATCTTGCTGGTCTGTTCATCTTTTGTTTTGTTTTTTTAAGATTTATTTATGTTACCTATATGAGTGCGCTATCTGCACGTACACCTGTGTGCCAGAAGAGGGCATCAGATCCTAGTACAGATGATTGTAAGCCACCATGTGGGTGCTGGGAATTGAACGCCGCACTCTGGAAGAGCAGAGACCTCTTTACTGCTGAGCTATCTCTCCAGCCTTCATCTTTTAATCAAAAGGCCACACTGGAGCACTGAGGATATCAGAGAAGCCAGTTTGGGCCTCAGATACACAATATTCAGAAAAAGCTTAAGGAAAGTCTAACTCAACTAGAATCCTAGCATCCTTGTTTACCTAAGTGCTACGAACTCAGGGCCCAAAATGACAGTTCTGATTGACAGAGCCTTGAAAGCAAATTTTAAAAATCACTAGATATTAATACAAGTGTCCAAAAAGAAGAAACTAGTAATTGTTCAGAATACAGCTGTGCAAGAAGAAGTAAAAACAATGCCCGTCTTAAGCTATTTAACTTCATTTTTGAGGGAGCAGCAGGATGGCTCGGTGAGTAAAGGTGTTTGCCGCCTTTGACGCCCGAGTCTGATCCCAGGAACATACATTGTGAATCAACTCCAGTCAGCTGCCTCTGACCTCCACACATGCCCCAACGCCCATGACTGCACGCACAAGATACACATGTAATACACAGTTAAAAACAATGTTTACAGTTAAAAACCGACATAAGAAACTTTGTCCTTTGTTCTGTTTTCATCAAGTTTCTAGCCATAAATACTAAGACTATAAAAAGCTCCTGCAAGTTTTGTAAAACTCTTGTCAGGCTGACTGAAACCACTCACCGGGTGAGCGGATGTTAGGTCCTCTGGCGTGTCTACCACATGAACATAGGGCGGGCTGAGGGGTCTAGGCAACAGCCAAGAAGGCCCTCCACCCATGCATCTCAGTTATCCTCTCTGAATATTTAATAAGAACTACTATAAGCCAAGCAGGCATGATGCTATAATCCCTGCACTTGTGAAGACTGAGGCAGGACCAAGGTTAAAGTCAGGTTTAAACATAAAGGAGACTTGTCTTAAAAATAAGCTAATTATGGGGCTGCAGAAATGTTCAATAGCTGAGCATTCCCTGCTCTTGCAGGACTCGGGTCCAGTTCCCAGCACCTACATGGTGACTCACAACAGCCTATAGCTCCATTCAGTTCTAGGCTGACTCTCTCTTCTGCTTCCATGGGCCCCAAGCATGGACACAATAAACATGCAAATATACAGCACTCACCTAAGATAGTATTTTAAAAAAATTTAAGGGCCAATACTATAGCTCAGCAGGTAAAAGCACTTGCTGTGCCAGCCTGGGAACCTGAATTTGGTATCTAGAATCCACACAAAAGTGGAAAAAGAGAGCCAGTTCCGTGAGGTGCGTCACTGCCTCTGCATTCACCCCACTGCACACACACACGCCCCTCCATCACACTCACACACGCACGCACACGCCCCTCCATCACACTCACACACACACACACACGCCCCTCCATCACACACACACACACGCACGCACACACACACACACACGCCCCTCCATCACACACGCACGCACGCACGCACACACACACGCCCCTCCATCACACACACACACACACACGCCCCTCCATCACACTCACACACACACACACACACGCACACACACACCCCATTTATTTTTTAAAGCTCTACCATGAAAACAGAAGAGTATTACTTAGAAATTCAACTCAACAAAGACTCTGAAAAAAGATAAAAAAATAAAGGCAAACTTTATTTCCCTCTTTCTCATTAAGAGAAACTGGAGCACCTGCATTTGTTAACTTCTTCAATTAGCTGAAAACTTTTAATCTGGGTGTCTTCCACGAGGAATGAACACACACCTGGAACTTCAGCCTAGACCTCACGCAATTGAAAACCTACACAATTTGGTCTCCAAAGCCAAGAGATTAGAATACTGTTCCATCTAGTACATTACTGTGTTACTTTGAGACAAATTTCTTTATCTCTGCTTCCTCAATAAAACAAGGATAACACTATCTTTAAGAGCTCTTAAAACGATTAAATGAAATAGTACATATCAAGCTGTAAGTACAAGACCTGGGACAGAGTGAAAACATCTCCCAAGGGGGCTGGAGAGACGGCCCAGTGGTCTGGGGCTTTCCAGAGGCTTTCATTCCCAGCACCTGCAGGGTGGCTCAAGAGACCAGTTGCAACTCCAGTCCCAGGCGATCTACTGCCCTCTTCTGGTCTCCTTCAGCGCCAGGCACACAAGTGGCGCACGGTCATAATGGGCAAACACCCGTATACATAACTATAACTGAACAGTAGCCTCCCTTTCTAACTCTCAAAGGCTGGCCAAAGACTGGTTCACAGAGGAAGGGCTTAACGATCGGAGGGAACTGCTAGCTCAACCAAAAACGAACCAGATTCCTAACTTCAAAAATAAGGATAAAGCCAGGCATGATGGCACATTCCTAACCTTAGGAAGTGGAGATACAAAATAGGAGGCTAGTACCATTGATCTGAAAATAGTTCCCTGAAGAAAACCCTCTTCCTATTTTCTCATTTCACGATTCTTTGAGGTTCAACATTTCAACAGTATTCTCCCATCCTTTTCCTAAAGCCTGACTCACTCCCCTCACTTTGGTCTTGGAATAACCTAAGCCTCAGCCAGGCAGACACACCCTAGAGCTCCCAGAAATCTCCAGACTTCTGGGAGAAGACCAGAGGCAAAGACGTACGAGCTCAGAAAGAGTCTGTGGCACAATGGAAAAGACGCGGGCTCTGGAGACAGCTTAGGTACTCCCTCTGCTACCTTTTAGATGTATAACCTTGGGCAAGGCACAAAGCCTCTCTGAACCACACTTCTTCCTCAGGAAAACTGGGATAATGCCATCTCCATTTCACAATGTTCCTGTCAGGATTACAGAGATACCTAGGACAATTCCTGGCACATAAAAGACCAATTAATGGTAACTATTATTAGGGCCCAGCTGCCAACTGCCTCACTGAACATGTTGCCAGCTGTACTCTTCTGACTGGCAAGGGATCCACACTGCTCTCCCATTCCCATGCCTCTACCCAAAACATGCAGTTTCAGTAATCTATAATTAACCAAATCAAGAGCTTAAACAATTCAGGGCAAGAAGGCACTACATGGCTCAACTCATTCTCTCCTGACAGCAACCAAGCAAGTACAATGCAGACATGTGTGCCAAGAACAATATGGAGTCTGTCTGAACATGGTCATTGCCAATAGTAACGCAAGCACACGATAGCTGAGGTTCTCAGGCTTGTAGCCTTACCGTCAGAGCGTTTTGACATTTGAAAACCCTCTTCAGTGTTTTCTCCGCAGTGCTAGCACCCATTTCTAAGGACACACGGAAGAAGTGCTCTTAACTGCTGCCACATTCCCTCCTGGTGGAACTTATTTTCCCATTTTATAAGTTACTACTGCTGAGATAGTTACCGAGTTCCCTGAAAGCAGTCTTAGGAGCCTTAAATACGACTCTATCATACCACAAGGTACAGGATGAAGGCAGGGCCAAAGGTAAAATGTGGCCAAGTCACCTGCACCCCACTGTGCTCATTTGGTGGCTACTGAACCTACGTACTTCCTTTGTGTGACTCTTGTGGACTTCCCTTGTGCGGCTGAGCAGAGTAACAGAACCATGATACACAAATAAAAAAAGGGAAGCCATCAATGGAAAAGTGATAACATGAAGATTGTCTGGTAGTTACAAAATAAAATCAACAGTCAAGCTGGAGAGATGGCTCAGAGATTAAGAGGCCTGGCTGCTCTTCCAGAGGTCCTGAGTTCAATTCCCAGCACCCACATGGTGGCTCACAACCACCTGTAATGAGATCTGCCCTGCAGGCACTGTATACTCAGTAAGTAAATGTAAAAAATAAATAAAATAAAATAAAAGTCAACAGTCACCTTTTACGTAGCTAAAGGCGATTTTTTCATCCTAGTGTACCCAGTCCTCTACACACTTTTAATAAAGCAAAAGGGAATCAAGGACAGAATGACTTAACTAGACAATCTAAAAGCAAGAAAGGCTCACCAAATCAAAACATCACTCGGTCCTTCCTCGTGGAGTGACATTCTACTTTCTCCAAGTTTAGTCAATTCACTAAGAAAGCTAAAGATTGTGCTCTTTAAAAACAGCAAGCCACCAGCGTGGTGGCACCTGGTTTTAATCCCAGCTCTTTGGAGGCAGAGGCAAGTAGATCTCTGTGAGTTCCAGGCCAGCCTGATCCACAGTTCAAGACAGCCAGGACTACACAGAGAAATCTTGTCTGAGGGAAAACAAAACAAAAAACACTGCAAGCCAAATGTGGTGGTATATACTTCAAATCCCAGCACACAGGAAGTTGAGGCAGAAGGATCATGAGTTCAAAGCCAGCCTGTTTGGTTGGCCTCAAACTCACTATGTAGCCAAGGATGACCTTGAACTTCTGATCCTCCTGTCTCCAGGTCCCCAGCATTGGGATTACAGGCAAGCACCACCATGCCTGGCTTATGTGTTACTGTGGATCAAATCCAGAGCTTCTTGCTTGCTTGGCTAACACTCAACCAACTGAACCACATATACAACCCCTGAGACCTTGTCTTAAAAAAAAAAAAAAAAAAACAAACAACAACAAAAAACACTTGGGGAGGCAGAGAGGCAGGTTGATCTCTGTGAGTTCGAGGCCAACCTGGTCAACAAAGGAAGTCCAGGAAGTCCAGGACAGCCAAGGCTACACAGAAAAACCTTGTCTCAAAAAAGGAAAAAGAGAGAGAGAGAGAGAGAGAGAGAGAGAGAGAGAGAGAGAGAGAGAAAAGTTCAGGCAGTTGTGGTGGTACACACCTGTAATCTCAGTACTCAGGAGGCTCAAACAGGGAGGTTATACAAGCCAGCCTCAGCTACATAGTTGAGTACACAGGCAGCTTGGGCTATACTTTGAGACCCTCACAAGAACGGGAGGGTGGGGGGTGGAGGAAGAGTGAGAGAAAGGAAGACAAGCTAAGCTCAGCTGTGTCCTTGCCCAAGGCTTCACCTGCTTAACTTTCAGCAAAGAGATGGTTTGGTGTAATTAGCACTGTAAGGCAAGCTCAGCCCTGTCTCCGTGGCCTAGAGGCTGCTGAGTAAATCTAGAATCATGGACCACGATTTTGATACTGAAGAAAGCAGGAAGGTGGCTCAGCAACAAGGAAATGGTCCAAGAAGCACATTTAGAATTAAGTAACAGATTCTAAGGTACTGCTCTGTACTTTTTGGTTTTTTTAAACTTCTTTATATTGAAGAATCTATTGAACCATTACCTAACATGTGTACCTTTCAGAGGGGGTCACAATGACATGTCCTTACGCCAGGAAGAAATAATAAATTCTAATAAAAGCTATTATTTAAGACTCTACTACAGGTACCATATTCTATGTGAAGATCACAAACATTTTTAATCCTTAACCATAGCTACTACCCTCATTTTACAGAAGAAATTACCTGCGGAATTTGCAAATTATGTAAAAGTTAGTAGAAGCGGAAGGGGCACTATCTTCAAACCAGGACTATGCCTGAGTATAAACTTCACACTCTAAAAGTAATTTATTAAAATTTTACCCTTAAAAAAAATACTGAACTAGAAACTTCAGAAAAAAATCATCACAAGAAAAAGACTTGCCCAAAGTTACAAAGCATCTTAACTAGGGAGAAATATGCTTTGGATTTCCTAACTTTTACCTAAGTACTTCCAGCCCTAGCTGGCCTGGCTGCCTCTTTTAACTGTAATTTCTCCACTTACTTATAATTGCGGGGGGGGGGGGATGACGACAACAAAGCATGAAAGACAGACAAAACACGCCCTAAAAGCCCTGTTAAATTCCTTCAGTCTTGCCCCTGACACCATTATCACGACATTTGGGAAGCTGGAATGAAAAAGTTAACTGCCCTATCTAAGTCACGAGGTAGCTACAACAAAATGTTTTGCTGGATCCAAGGTTCACCTAAACCCTACCCAGCAAACCCCGTGTATACTCCACGTCCTTTTTATTGTTGTCCTGACAGGAAAAAACCATTAAAGTACGTAAATCACGGTGTCCATGTCGTGTCTAGGAAATGTTTCTTTTTAGCTGATCCACATCTCGTCTTTTTCTCCTGTGCTGACTTAGCATCGACAGAGGGGAGAAAAACCGACGAGACGGGTAAAGGCTCGCCAAGCACTCCAATGTGTCGCGGGTGCGCGCTTCACTCGTTACTATGTAGGAGGGAAGCTGGGAGCTGAGACAGCCCGCACACGCTCGCCTTCCCGACTCTGCTCACAATGAAGATATGAATGAACTAACTACTCTCTCCGCGTACGACCTGGAGCTCCCGGAGACCCGGGAGCGAAGGAAGCGTCTCCGCACCCTTCCACAGCCACGGTGCAAGGGGGTGCGACGGCCAGAGAGGAAGGGCACGGCGTCGGCACAGCCCGCGGGGCGCGTGGGCCACCAGAGGCCCCAAGTCACCTTCCGAGCGGAGGCCGGGCGCCTCCCCGTCCTGCCCGTCGCCGCAGGGAAGGTGTTCCAGCCGCCGAGCCCGGGGTCCCACGCGGGAGGGCGCCGGGGGCGGAGGGTGCAGCCCCAGGCGCCGGTCCCCCCGGCCGCGTCCGGCGGGGCGAAGCGCGCTGCCCGCAGGCCAGCCGGGCAGGCGCCGGCCCCGGGGGCTCGCTCGGGGCCGCCGCTCGGCCGCCCGCCCCGCCCCGCCCCCGTACCTTCTTGACCGTGCGCGGCGCCTCGGTGACCGTGCCGTCGGGGCTGACCAGGGCCTCGCCGCCGTCGCGATGCCGCTGGTGCTGGTGGTGAGGGTCGCTCCGCTTCATGGCC
>NW_026590663.1:8620328-8638577 GCF_907164565.1 Psammomys obesus | reverse complement strand
GGGTCCCCGCCGCCCGCCGGGGGGACCATGGCGCCCACGGCCGCGGCGCTCAGTGCCAGCTGGGGCTCCGCCTCGGAGGGGCTCAGGTCCTTCAGCTCCACCTCAGGCACCTTGGCCGCCGCCGCCGCCGCCGACACGACCTGCACCGACATCACCGCCTGCGCTGCGACCGCCGGCTCCGGCTCCCGCCCGGCCCCGCCTCCCGCCTCCCTGCCCCTGCCCTCCCCCATGCCCCCTCTCCTCCCCTCCATCGCCTCCGCTCCCACCCCCTTCCTCCGCCCGCCCGCCCGCCCGCTCGCTCGCCGCCAGCCTGGCCTCGCCAGCCCCGCCCCACTCCCGTCGGACTCCCGCGCGCGGTGCCACGGAACCTGTAGTGCGCCTGCCCCGGGCTGCGCGCGGCCGGACGACTGTGGGACCTCAGCACCCAGGATGCACTGCGCGCGACGGGGCAGGCCGCACAGCACCCTGGACGTTGTAGTCCCGTCGGCCCTCCTCCGGAAAGAAGTTTTCTGGGGAGAGGGAGCTCTCAGGCCAGCGACTAACGGAAAAGTATGGAAACGCATGACGCGACGGAATAGAGAAGAAAAACGTCTCCAGAGGGGCTGCGGTTTCCGGAAGGGAAAGCGGGGGAAGAACTCCCGGTTCGCTCCCTGGACGGCGTGAGCGTCCTCCGCGCTGTGCGCAGGCGTGCGATCACGTGGGCGGCCTTTAAAGGGAACGCGGCGCGCCGCGTGAGCCGACCGCCGGCTGCGGGCTGGACGGCGTGGGGCGTCCGGGTTTGGAGCGGGCTCTCCGAAGCCTGTCTGCGGCGGGTTGATCTCCAGGAGAAATGAAGGACGCCGTTTCCTGCCTTCAGGGTTTCTTGCACAATCTGAGCTAAACTAAAATCAAACCCCGAAAGAAGGAAATTCCGTCAGGGTACAGTGGCGTTCACAGTCGCCCTTGAACATCCGCCGCGGATGCGTCTCTAGAAGTTCAAGGCCAGCTGAACCTGCAGCAAAACCCTGTCTTAAAAAAAAAAAAAAAAAAAGCCGGGCCTGCCCTTGAGCCGAGCACACAAGAGACAGAGGCAGGCAGACCTGTGAGTTCGAGGCCAGCCTGGCCTGCAGAGTGAGTCCAGGACAGCCAAGGCTTCACAGAGAAACCCTGTCTGAAAAAACAAACAAAAGTTAATTTCCACTAGTTTGAAATTACCGTGCTGAGAATTAACACATAGCTTTTAAATGAGGCCAAATCTCTTGACCTACTAATTGTATAGAAATAATCAGATCCTCCGAGCCACGGGCTCACGTGTAGCATGGCGGAATAGGAATACTGATCTCCCTAAGTGATACAAACTGATTTATTTTCTAAAAACATGAGTAGAAGTTCTGCTTAGTGCGGCAAGGCCTCACTGCGTGTCTCCGGCCGGCCTGGAGCTCTCTGGGTTAGGCCGGCTTTGAGTCACAGCGACCTGCCTGCCGCTGCCGCCCGAGTGCTGGAGGCACCCCAGCTAGGGGAAAGCTTGAGTGCTGTGTGCGTGCGCGGGATGCGTGTGCAGCTTCTGCCGTGGTGCACATACGGAAGTCGCAGACGCTGTGGAGTCCATTCTTTTCCTGATGTGTGAGCTCCAGAGATTCAGTGTAAGTCAGCAGACCTGGAGGGGGGTGCTTTTAATGACCAAGCCATTTTGCTGGCCCCGTCTCATTTTTTTATTGAACATTTCTTTAGATTTACTTACTGTTTTATGGGTGTTGGTGTTTTGCCTGCACACACACCCTGCACACGTGCGGTGCCTGGAGCCGGCTGAGGTCAGAAGGCGGCACCGGGTCCTCTAGGCTAAATTTACACACTGCTGTGAGATGGTGTGTGAGCCCTGGGAGGCGAACCTGGGTCCTGTGAAAGAGCAGTGAATTCTCTTAACCATTAAGCCAGGTCACCAGCTTCCAGGGTCTTTTGTTTGTTTTGTTTTGTTTTCTTTCTAAAACAGGGTTTCTCTGTGTCTCCCTGGTTGTCCTGGACTCAGTCTGTAGACCAGGCTGGCCTTGAACTCATAGAGATCCACCTGCCTCTGCCTCCCGAGTGCTGGGAACAAAGGTGTGTGCCACCACGCCCGGCTTCTCAGTTTTATTTTTATTACAAAAAATAAAATTACATACCTATTGGGCAGGCTGTAGTGGTAATCCCAGCACTCGGGAAACTGAGACCTGAGAATCAGGAATTCGTCAAGGTTGGCCTTGACTGCTTAGCAAACCCTGCCTCAAAAATAAGAAACTTACCTGAAACTAATGTTCTGTGGACAATAGAATTATATTTTGTCTTTTTTTTTTTTCAGAGCTGAGGATTGAACCCAGGGCTTTGCGCTTGCTAGGCAAGCGCTCTACCACTGAGCTAAATCCCTAACCCCTCCAATAATCTTTTAATGATAAAAGGAAGTTTTTATGATTAAAAACTTAGACTAAAAGCCAGGCAGAGGTGGCACACACCCTTAGTCCAGCTCTCAGGAGGTAGAGGCAGGTGGAACTCTTCACAAAGCAAGTTCCAGGACAGCCAGGGCTACACAGAGCGACCCTGTTTTGAAAACAAGCAAACCACAACAATAACAAAAACAATTAGACTAAAAAGCAGAAGCTAACCGTCCACGTTCTCGGGGTTAGAGAGCTGGCTAAGACCAGGAGCCCTTGCTGGAGCTTGTTCCCAACAGCTTCGCTGAGCAGCTCACAAGTGCTTGCAACTTCAGCTCCGGGGGCTCTGATGCCCTCTTCTGGCCCTACAGACACACACATACACATAGAACTAAAAATGATTCTTAACTGCACATTCTTTAAGCTTTCATGTAGATATTACCTAAAAGGGAAAATGTGTTAAAACGCAGTTGACTCTTAACACATTATGAGGTAGGCCTTTCTTAAATGAGCAAAGAGATCACACACTTTGTGGCTGCTCAGAAAATGACAGCAGCCCTGACTGCTCAAGTGGGCCGCCGGCCAGCTGGTCATTGGAGAAGCTACTTGTTCCCGAGCGACAGAAGACAAAGGGAGGCCCGGCTTGCACCTCCTCCTGGCTCCTTGGGAGTCTCTTCGTGAGGGAGCTTTTGTTTCCCCGTCTCCAAATCTGTGCGGGAAGGCACCTGCCCTGCGGTTCCAGAGCCCACCAGACACAGCCTATTCGGCTTTCTTGGCACGTGTCAGCTCTGACCATGTCCTTCCTGCTAGGACGGAATGACCCAGAGCTTCGTCCTCCAGCTGCTCGCACAGGCCGACGCTTGAGAACTGATTTCCTTCTTCCCCTAATGCACAAGGGAACTTTAGCACAGCCACCTGGCACACACGCCCAGCAGCTGCCTACCTGGCCGCCGCTGGAACTGATTACTGAGCGGAAGAACCAGTCCTTCGTGGAATGCAGTGAGGAAACATAAGGAGCTTGAGCCCTGAAAGGCAGAAATTTAGCCGCTGTTTATCCAGGTCCTGCCAGTACTTGGAACCAACAATCAGATCATATTCTTCACCCCTTCCGGCTCCTCCTGTCCACCTGCTGGTTCTGGGGCAGAGTGAGGCAAACCCAACACAGGCAAAGCGGGGCTGCCACACCAGAAGCAGGGAGACTGCACAAGTCTGTTCACTAGTTAGGGACCTTTTAAGCCTGCAGGACTTTTTCCTTCGTCTGGGTCGTTCAGCCTCCAGAAGCCTGGCAGGCAGTAATAATCTTCCTGAGGTGTCTGACCAGTTCAAGAGAGAAAATGAAAATGCTACCGCTGAAGTCAAGGAAATCGGCTAGCTGCAGCACACACACTGATGGCGCTGTGAAACGGGCGGCGCCACACCACCAGCAGACAAACCTCGTCACTAGCCTTGTGACGTCAGTCTCCAACGGCAGCAAGACGGCAAAGTGGTGCCCTGGTGTTCTGTGAGGCCCTGCACTCCTGCTCCAGCAACACGGCTAAAGAGGCAGAGGCTGACGTAGTTCTTAAACCATAAATCAACTGGTGGTACACAGGAGGCTGAGGAAGAAGAACTGTGAGCTCAAGGCTGGCCTGAGCTACGCGGAAGGTTCAAAGCCTGCCCAGGCTGTGTAGACGGTGCCCCTCGACCGCCAAATCACCAATACGATGGGAGACTTACAATACTGTATTTGTGAAGGAGCATACGGTTTCAAGGACTAAACTTCCAGAAAACAAAAACATTTTACATGAAAGCCTGCTAGCAGAATACTTTTCCTTAGAAATTTTTAAGCACAAAAGTTTTGTTGTGGTTGTTTGTGGTTGCTATTTGTTTGTTGAGGCAGGACCTTCCTGTGCAGCCTGGCTGGCCTGGAACTTCCCATTTAGACCAAGCTGGTCCCAGACTTCAGCAAGTCCCCTGCCTCTGCCTCCTCAGTGTGCTGCGGTCATGTTCTGTGCACTCCTATATGGAAAGACGCTTTCTAGCTTTTGCTCAGGTGCTGAAAATGGGAGCTTCTATGCATTGCATGCATTTTAATGTCTGTTTTAGTATAATACAGACAATGCATTGAATAGCTGCAGTGTTCTGGAAAAGGAATAATTTTTCAGATGAACACTTTTTTTTTCCCTCTCTTTTTGGTTTTTTTGAGACAGGGTTTCTCTGTGTACCCTTGGCTGTCCTGGACTCGCTTTGTAGACCAGGCTGGCCGCAAATTCACAGAGATCTGCCTGCCTCTGCCTCCCCAAGCGCTGGGATTAAAGGTGTACACCACCAACAACCAGCTTTACCCTGAGAAACTCTTGAAAAACAAACAAAAAACTCTGGATCAGAACACGAGTGTGCAAATGGAAGGGGCCACTATGAGCCTAACACAGCATGTGAAAATAAGACCTCTGTTAATTTGTGTCACTGTAGAATTTCAAGACACTGTGGACAAAAAGAATGTCTTTCAAATGTCTGCAGTCGAACCACACAGAGAATGTGAGTTCATTCTGGCCACACAGCATGACCCTGTCTCAAAAACAAAAGGAGCTGGTGAGACAAAGCACATCAGCAGGTCCAGGCGCTTATATCACGAAGCCTGGCGACCTGAGCTCAAGCCCCAGGTCGAAAGAGAACTGTGCACCTCCACGTGGCACCCACACAGGCTTTCGTACACGTACACACACACACACACACACGCAAATAAATATCTGTGAGAAAGCTAAAGGACCAATCAAATACAAAGCAATCAACTGCCTGTGGATATACTAACCGCATCTGAAATAAGAAAGTGTAACAGCCAAAGTACAAGAATTCCTTGGAGAATTCTCCTGCCTGTAGTCACACTTATCAGCAGGCTGAAGCGGAGTTGAGAGTTTAAGGCCAGTATGAGGTGCACAGGGATTATGAGCCACTCTGAGCTATGTAACAAGACCTGAGCTTCGCAGTGGCGCACACCTTTAAACTCAGCACTTGGGACTCAGAGTTGGAGGCTAGCCTGGTCTACAAAGCAAGTTCTAGGACTGCCAGTGGGGGCGGAGAGACGGCTCAGAGGTTAAGAGCACTGTCTGCTCATGCAAAGAGGTCCTGAGTTCAGTTCCCAGCGCCTACATGGTGGCTCACAGCCATCCATAATGAGATCTGGTGCCCTCTTCTGGTATGCAGGTGTACATGCAGACAGGCATTATATATGTAATAAATAAATCAAGAAAGAAAAGAAAGAGAAAAGACCCTATCTTGGGCTGGACGGATGGCTCAGAGTTGAAGAACGCCTTTTGAGCCTGGAGGCACTCGCTTAGGAATGGGATTCAAGACTTTTTGACAGAATGGTGGTCGCTGTTGTCCAGCAGGACTTCTGCCGAGAGCAAAGTCCTGTGAGGTTGCCTGTTTGCCTGGGTGTCACATCCCTGGACATCAGCTGCAGCTTGAGTTCGCATACACAGAAAATTAAATAAATAAAATAAATCTGGTTATTACTGCCCTCTAGTGCCCACAATCTGTCACTGCAGCTACAGGGGTTTCTCAGCTTTCTGAAGGCCCAGCCAGACTGAACTCAATACTCCATCCTTCACACAAGCAATCTCTCTAAAGGAGAGACAGTTAAGTGTTCATGGACATAAAGTGAAGAAAACCATAGCAATTTTTATTTTAGAAAACATTAACCAACACTGATATGTGTTGTTTTGAATGCTGTCGATGACTTTTTGAGCCATATTTCTGCACAGGGCTGTCAGGTCAAGAATGAACACGGCATGTACGTGCAGAGGACGGGGTGGCCTGGAAGGACATGAAGCGGGCAGCTGGGAATGTGTTTCCACTGAGCCGGAAGACTGGGACTTGAGAATCAGAAACGCTGGGCGGCATCTGCACCTTTCCTGCTGTGAGGTGCTGTGCTCGTGGCTCTGCTTTGCTGAGCTTGTTTCCGTGCAGAGAGCGGCTCTGGGTGTCTCCCTACCACACTGAAACCAGAAGGCTCGGCTTGAATGCCGGGGCTGCCGGTAGCCGGACAGTTTGGAGCAGGCTGTTAAGCCTTTTGTCTTGCAGGGCAGTGAGATTCTGTGAGCTGATCCTGTAGGGGCTCACAGGAGTGCCAAGCCAGCACTCGGTGTCCCCGTCATTGGGTAACATGTCTACAAGGTACCAAGGGTAAAATCAACATGCCCCTGCCCCTCCCTGGACTCTGGTCAAAACCCGGTGCTCCCCATCGCACAGGCAGCTGGAGAAGGGCACACTCCCGTTACCCAGGTCAGCCTCCACAGCAGCCTCCAGGCCGCCGGCTCACAGCCCGTCCTCCGCAGACCTTCCTGCTTCAGAGTCTAGAGGCCCTTGAATAGTCCCCAATCTTCTGAAACTTCGAAGATGTAAAACCAGTAAGTGTCCCATTTGTTCCTTTGACTGCTCAGAAGGGAAGCCGCAAGTCAGAATGCACCCAACCTAACACCTCTGGGGGAAGGCAGGGAGCACCACGCGCTGGAACCTAGACGGCCAGGACCTGGGCCACCTCTACACCACCAGGAAAACTCTCACTTCCCACTGCCACTCCCTCCTGCATGTCTGTCCTCTGTCCTGGACTCTAATGTTGGAGGCTCAAGGATGCGACCGTGGCCACTGGGAACCTTTGTCCACTTGCAGCCAAGGGGCTGGAGAAGGCAGCCAGCACACTAGCTGACTCAGGCTCTGCCTGCCGGAGCTCCACTGGTAAAAAAAAAAAAAAAAAAAAAAACCTCAGGAGCACACGCAGTTCCTGGGCAGGTACAGAAGCCAGAGCCGGGGAAGAAACATGCATGAGCTAATACAAAAATGTTTTATTTGCTGTTTACAGTTCTTCTCATACCGGTCCCGACCTGGAACCCCGCCAGCTTCTAAGGCATCCTCTGCCTGGCTCCTGGATGTGGGGCACTAGGAACGTGACCAGACATTGTAAAAAGTGGGGGTACCCCTCCCACCAGATACAGAAGTTGGAGGAAGCTTTCTTGCCAGGCTTAAGCAACAGCAGCCTCCCAAGGTAGTCCCGTAAGTCCCCACTGCATGGCTGTGAGGAAGAGCGAACATGACTCTCAGAGGCCTGGTACTGAACCAGTCTCTCACCTGGAGACCGAGCTCAGCAGTAAGGGACGTGCATGCGTGTGTGTGTTCGCGCCACAGTTTTAGGGTGCTAGAAGGAACAGCTTGGAACTGAGATGCGACTATGGGAGCTAGCACAGGAAAACGGGATGTGTTTCCTGTGGAAGGCAGTTATACCCCTTATGGGAGTGGTCCTTACAACTACCCAGAAGAGGAAGAACAGTCCTGTCCCCACTTAGACAAAGAACAAAGGACACAGCAAACACTCGTTGGAAATCCTGGCACAGAGAAGGGCAGCCAGCCCTCACCTGCCAGCCGTCACCCCTGCCTCTGCCATTCCTGCCCTTGTACAAGCTCTGCTGGAGACTGACACTGCCTGCCAGACTCTAGCTGGTGGGCAGAAGCAAGGGCCCTGAGCTGCAGGCCTCCTGACGGGAGCGAGCAACATTCTATCCATTGATGCAGCTTCCCACAGTCTGGCTGCTTCTAGCCGGACACACACAACTCTCATGGGCAGGCGCTGGGCCACAGGTTCAGTTAGAGGAGACCCCAGGAGCTCTCAGGAAGACCCGCAGAAAGGTGTGTATTCATCTGCCCTGCCCTGCGGGCTCAGAAGTCCGAGTCTGCGTCCAGGAGCTCAGCCTCCATCAGGTTAGTGCGGGAATGAATGGACCCCAGGCCCTGGAGGCGGCCCTGAGCCCAGGCCCGAGGGGCCGAGGCACCAGGGAGAAAAGCGTCTTGTCGGGGACTGGGCTCCGGGCAGAAGGGGCTGGAGACGAGTGTCCGGGCTCCCTGTCGGCAGGGCTCCGCCGCTCCCCAGGCGTTGGTGGCGACCAGGCACTTCTGCCGGGGCAGCTGGGGCAGCCGGGGAACGGCACTGGGGGCAGGGCCGGGGCCAGGGCTGAGGTGGTGAAGCTCCGGGGCGGGCCCCAAGGGGCACACCTCCTTCTTCCTCTTCCTCCGCTTCTTCTTCCGGCCCAAGCGCTTCTCTCGCTCTGGGGAGGTCTCTGCCTCAACCAGCCACAGACTGGCTTGTTGTTCCGGTGGCACTGTCAGGAGGAAGAACACAGCCGAGGGCTTTAGCTCCGTGCGTGCCACCCTTCCCTCCCCACAGCCCCACTCTCGGGCTCCGGGGCCACCCCTCCAGGCTCCCCACGCCTTGGCACCCCTTCAGGCCCTCTGGCCCGTATGCTCTGGTCCAGGAGCTCTGAATGTCTGTGTCACCCCCTCTCCCGCCTCCTGCAGGAGACAGAGCCCTCATACCTGGAGTCGCCACAGGCGTGACAGACACGTCCTGGGGCAGTATGGCTCCTCTCCGAGCTACCATTTTGGTGACGTGCTGGGCCCAGGCCGAGGAGACATCAGCTGATGGTTCATTGAGGTCAAAAGCCAAACCCGCTTTGGGGGTGAAAGGAAAGAAAGAAGAGTGAGTCCCCCTTGATGGAGCACCGTTTGTCTTTCCCAGCCAGCGGCAGAGGGAAGCAGGGAAATCCGAGAAAAGCAGCCTCCAATCCCCAAAAGACACAGCAAGATCCTAAGGACAGCGCCAACACCCCGGCTTACTCTGACCCGGAGGAAGGCAGAGGGAAGACGGGGGATGGACAAAGGGCTGTGGGGGCCTCAGTACCCAAGACAAAGGCTGCGGAGTGAACGTGAGCAGGAGTGCCCTGTTCCGCAGTTTGCCAAGAGCCCACGTGACCTGACTGCACTGGGCCCCGTGCTGTACAGATCAGTGTCTCAGCAGGACAGACGGAGGCTCACCCACGGGTCCATCGTGGGAGACGGTGTGCATGCTGAAGGACAGCTCCTGACCCGGGTTCTGCAGCAGCTCACGCCGCTTAGAGAAGGCCTTGGCGATCATCTTGCTCTTCTTGATCCGCTTCGGCTCATCATCACTCTGCCCCGTCAGCCTGAGAAGACAACGGTGGGGCTGGCTGGCAAGGGGAGGCCCTCCTGGCGCTCAGACAGACGCTGTCACTAGAGGGCAGCGGTGAGCTAGGAGCCGCACTCTTGCCCACAGATCAGGCCAGTGATTTGGAAGTTAGACAAAGCCTCCAGTGAGGACAGGAGAACAGAAAGGACAGATCAGACAGCTGCCGGCCCCACCTGCACCAGGTCCGCCTCCAGATGAGCAGGGTGGCCTTGGTCCACACCCAGGTGCTCATGGCAATGCCCGTGCCAAACATGGCAAATAGGTTGATCTTCTCCACCAGGAGGCTAGGCCGGTTCTTGATCTCGCAGTCAGGAATGGGCTTCTTGGTAGGCAGCCCGATGGTCACGTTGGCCTGGCATCTACGGCGAGGGACAGTGAACAGCTGAGGCCATGGGAATCCAGGAAGCAGCCCCCAACATACGCCCCACAGCAGAGTGCTGAGCCCGCACTGGGGACGGAACCCTGACCTCACACACTGCAGACTCTACCACTGAGCTACACCACTAGCCCCACAGACACTCCTTGGAACCATCTAGGGAGTCTCACAGCAAACCCCCAGAACAGGAAGGCAGCGTAAGGTGGTTACGGCTTCTCAGGCTGAAAAGGGGAAACCTTCAGACTGAGCCAGAAGCAGGGCACGAGGGCCTCCCGCTCTGCCAGCACTTTCCTCAGATTTGTCTGTATTTATGTGTCTGTCTGTCTGTCTGTGGCCTGTGTGTGTATGCCACTTCTGTCCGGGTGCTTGCAGCGTCCAGGAGAGGGTGTTGGGGTCTGGAGTCTCAGGCGTCTGTGAGCTACGGGAGCAGACGCTGCGAACTGACCTTGGGTCCTACGGAGAGTAGCAAGCACGCCTGAGGCAGGGCCGCCCTCTAGCCAGCGCCTCCCTTGTAAGGGACATTTTAACCCGCACAGCAGCAGGCATCCTGTTAGCAGTGATGCCTTGCTCGCTCTGGCTCACCTTCACTGGGATACAAAAAAGCTCAAGCAAAACTGACAGCCTGGACAGGTCACCGGACGGTCGGTGCCCCTGAGCGCTGACTCAGAGGAGCCACAGAAGGCAGGGGCACACAGATCAGAACCAGGCAGAGGAGTATAGGTTGGCCTCTGAGCAGGTGTGAACACACAGGACATCCTGCCCAGGGGTGCCAACAGACATGTGGAGCTGAACAGCAGTTTGAAAGCTGCTCATGGCTGAGGCAGGGCCCTGGGAGGCCACAGGCAGGTATGCGAACGCTGCCTTAGAGCTGGCGATGCGGTTCTGACTACTCCCACGACCCAGCCCAGGGCCCCTCACTCACAGCACGTAGTCCCGAAAGCTCCGCTCCCACTCAGCCTGGTTGAAGAAGTCATAGAAGTGGCAGCTGAAGGTGATGAGTACAAAGCCAAAGGCCAGGAAGCCAAAAATGCCTGCGGGGTTCAGGGTACAACTCGTCACCAGGACAGACAGGGGGGAAGTGGAGTAGGGCCCAGCTGCCCCCACAGAGCCCTGAAGACAGCTGGGCCCAGGGTGGTACACGCTCAGCTCAGGCCAAGAACTGCATCCTCCAAACAAACCCAGGTCCTGGAGCCAGCTATGGGAGGCCGCAGCGAGGAAAGGGCCTGTGGAGGAGCCTTGGCTCCTATCACCCGCACCCTGGCTTTGGCCCCTGAATTCTCGATTCTCCCCACCGTTCTGCATCCTGGAGGCCCCGGGGACCCAGCGTCTCCGACCACTCACCCAGGCGCAGCATCGTCTCGTTGATCTTGCTGGCGGCCTTCTCACTCAGAAGCCCAGGGTGGTTGCTCTTGATGGAGAACAGCGTCATGACCCCTGGACAGAGAGAGCTCAGGCATTGGCAGGGGAGGGGCCGTGGGGGACAGGGAGGGCGGTCCCCCAGCACTGGAGTCCTACGACTTATTGTGCCTGTCCTGAGCGGAAGCTCGGGGAGCCAGCGAGTGAGGGAGCGGCTGTGAGCAAATGTGCCATGTACTGCAGCAACTGGGGCAGAGCCTAGACCACAGCCAAGGACAGAGAGCAAACCAGCTCAAAGCAGGGCTGCCCAGGAGAAATACATCGTGTGACATATAAAAAAGCTAAACTTCCTAGTAGCCACGTTGAAAAGAAACTATAGTTTTACTGTATCTTATAAAGCAAATATATCCAAAATCGAACCCCCTCTGCATTCCCTACAACAAAGTGTTA
This sequence comes from Psammomys obesus, assembly GCF_907164565.1. Classification (NCBI taxonomy): domain Eukaryota; kingdom Metazoa; phylum Chordata; class Mammalia; order Rodentia; family Muridae; genus Psammomys; species Psammomys obesus. Next base: position 8,626,996 of record NW_026590663.1, on the reverse strand, counting down.
GCAATATAATTCATATCCGTTTTTTCCCTCTCTCTTTCATGTTGGGTCAAATGCACTGTGTTCTCGCTGCCACACCCATGGCTACTTTACCGTCTGGGAGACACAGGCGTGAAATGTACACCAGAGGCCTGGGTGAGCTGCCAGAAGGGCGAGGGGGAGAGCGCACAGGAACGCTGACAGCTCAGTGGGAGGAGAGCAAAGCTGACCAGGAAAACGAGCTAGAAACCAAGGCGAAGCACACCGAGACGGGGAAACTAGGGGCCAGGAAAAATGTACATGCCGAGAACACTGTTGGTGTAGGTTAGGGTTTGGAGTGAGCTGGAGACCGAGCTCCAAAAATACAGAAAACCAGCGTGAACACAGACGCGGCAGCCCCAACACCACCCATGTAGAACCAGGTGGGTGTCCCGGGGAAGCCATCACACAAGTACACCCTGGCGAGGGGTGGGCGGGCCTGGAACCCAGCCCAGGTTCCCCTCAAAAGAGCCCAGGGCCTCGGTCACAGGCCCAGGGCTCTGGAGGAAGAGGCACGCTTTTCCGTCCTCACAGAAGTGCTGTCCCGCTCACGGGGTCGGCTCCTACACTGCGTCAGGGTTCAGCTGTGGAGCGGGCGCCCGGTGGCCCCGCCGTCACTCACCCCGGATGAGGAAGTAGCCCCCCACGAGGAGCACCAGGCCGATGGGAGCCAGCACGAAGCCGGCGCGGTAGCGGTAGTTCTTGTAGCCCACGAAGCAGATGCCGCTCACGGAGTCTCCGTCCACCTGCGGCAGAGACGGGTGTGCGTGGGGGGGGACGGTCACTTCCGGCCCCTCCTCCAGGCTCGCCCCATCGGGCCCCCACCTCCCAGCCGCCGCACCTGCGCCACGGCGAGGATCGCCACGGTGAGGACAAAGGGCAGCGACCACGTGAGCAGGTGGAAGTAGGACGTCTTGCCCGAGAGCGGCTGGTAGGTGGTGCCCAGGGCCTTGAAGGAGGTGTGCCAGGCGTAGGTGAGGACCACGAACCAGACCACGCCGGCCATCAGGGCGTAGTACACGATGACGAAGATGATGACACAGGACAGGGTCTCGCTGGAGCTGTGGAGCCGTGGCTGTCACCGGGGGAGGCCGCTCTGGGAGGGGCCGCGGCCGCAGCGCGCCCTGCACGCCGCCCCTTCCTCCCGCCCTCGCCACCGCCGGGTCCCCACGGCGCTTACGTGGGCTCCCCGAACCTCATGGTGCCGTCCGCCCGGCAGACGATCTCGCGGCGGGCGCCGTCCATGAACTGCGCCAGCCAGCCCAGGCTGCCCACGAAGAAGCAGGCGTTGACGTAGAAGAGGATGACGGCGGGGTAGCGGTTGGAGTTCCGCCAGTCGGCCACGAAGGTGGCCTGCGGGAGAGGCGAGGGCTCGTTGGGGCGGGCCGGCCCCGGCTCCCCCGGCCCCCCGCGCGCGTGCGCGCCGCCCCAGGCCGGCTCACCAGCGTGAAGAGCGTGCAGAGGCCCGTGACCGCGCCGAAGGCCGCGATGTAGCCGTGCATGTCCTGGTGCTCCGCCTCCGTGAAGAGCGGGTTCTGGCACTGGATCCCGCAGCCCTCCACGTCCTCGTACCAGCTCTTGGGGTTGTCCGTCCGCACCAGCGGCGCCTCACACTGGCCCGAGCTGTTGAACCGGATGTTGTGCACCTCGTTCTGGCGGGGAAGCAGAGGGGAAACCGTGGGAAACCGGGCAAGCGCAGGTGGGCTGGCCGGGCTGGGCCCCGCCTCCGCACAGTGGGGCAAACGTGACCTCTCCCGTGACCTCTGCGGCTCCCTGCGGAGAGAGCAGCCCCTCAGGCCGGGACCAAACAGGCTCAACCTCGCCTAAGGACCTGTGGGTGTCAGCGGTCACGGGCTGTCCCTCTGCTCCCCCAGGTGGCTCTTCCCAACCCACTAGCTCACACTCCTCCATGGTTCTGCTTCTCCTGCTGCATCCGACAAAAATCCGTCACCCGGGACCCCTGGAACAGCACACCCTAACCGTGAGCACCCAAAACCGTTTGCTGAACCTGCTCCTCAGGTCAACAGACCCAGGCCGAGGGTCGCCGCGTGGATGTGGGCCTCACCGTCCCGTGACTGCAGGGGCTCCTGGGAGAGTCACCTCCGGCTCCCCCAGACACTTACCGGGCAGCCTTCGGGGAAGCGGTCCGGCGTGCAGCGCAGGAAGTCAGGCCAGCCCCGCTCCCGCTCCACGATGGCGCAGGGGCCGCGCGTGGCCTGGCACAGGGTGCGGCTGGGCAGCTCCACCCGGTCATTCTCACACTTGGGCATGTAGACAGCGCACAGCAGGGGCTGGATCACTGCCCAGCAGCGGGGGGCGTTCCGGAGGCCTGGGAGACAGCAAGGCACACACGCTTCGGCAAAGGCCCCCATACAGCCGCAGCCTCTGCCAGGAGAACACTGGACAGGGCAGTCTGTGCTAAAGGGCCGCCCATGTGTTCAGGACACTCGCACCCCTAGACCCTGCAAGCAGAACCCTGAAGTCACCGTGACAGCCGCAAGTTTGCACCCCGAACCCCAGGAACGTCAGCTAAAAGAGGCTGGAAGGGGAGGGCCAGAATCGCTGGGCCGAGTCTACCCTTCCGGAAAGGATTGTTAGATTTCTATGTTGCATTTCGTGTGAGGATGCTCTGCCTGCCTGCACACACCTGTGGTCCTCAAAGGCCAGGGAAGGTATCGCAGCCCTGGCAATGGAGCCGCAGACGGCTGCGAGCGGCCACTTGGGGGCTGGGATTCTAACCCCGGCGGAGCCATCTCTCAGCCCCACACTGTCTAGCTCTTGGTGACATGTGCGAGTCAATGTGTGGTCCATTCACTCGCTGCTGCACCTCAGTTACCACCCTTAGAAGCAGCTGCCCCTTGGACACCCTGCTGAGGGCTGGCAGAGCCTCGGACTGAGGGCCTCGGGTTGGGGTTAGCTCTTCAGGGCGTTTCCTAAACCCGTCTGCAGGCCTCTACGCAGGAGGGACCCATTCCCCGAGGACCAAGAGAGGTTCCCCACCCCAACCCCCAGGGTCCTTTTCCTCTTACCAAGCTGAGGCAGAGAGAGGAGAGATGGGAGCATAAGAGGAGGTACCAGAGGAGCCAGGAACTCGAGAACCAGAGGAGGAAACAGGTCAGATGGAGAGAAACAGAAGAGGCTGTCCAGAGCAGAGAGAGGAAAGACAAGACCCGTCAGTACAGACAGACGTCTCCCCAGGCCCCAGCCCGGCCGATGTCTACCCCTGCTCAGCCCGGAGCTCTGCTTCCTGCTCTGCGGCCCCTCTAAACTCAGCCACACTCTGAGAACACCCACATTCCAGGCACGCCATATGAGAGAACCTGCTGAGGATGTGGGCACCGCTCTGGACGGCTGCGCCACCGTCTGGTGCGCAGGTAACTCAGCTACAGAGGACAGGCGGAAGGACACTGTGCTCAGCCTGCCTGGGCCCCATCCTAGCCCACCATACCCGGCCATGGTCTTGAACTTTTATCTCTAGCCTCCGTCTCCCCGTCTATAAAATAGAGGTGACAGTCACCCCCTGGAACACGGGGCAGAGTGAGAAATGGTACAACATACGTGTTTGGCACAGCACGTTTCAGGCGCCGAAGACCAGCCGTTTTCCTTACCAGGCTAAGGCCTAGCCTCAGGCTTCACAGCTCCAAGAATACTCCAAAGTGCCAAAAAGTTCCTGTCCGTTATGACACAATATCCCAGGAAACAGCTCCTGCTCCAGCCCCAGCAGAGTCACCTGGGAACCTCCATCCCCTAGAGGGAGGGCCTGGCCCTGGCAATTCTCAGCCTGTGGGTTTTAAGTGAAGGACGGCTGGGAGGCCACCGTGAGAGGGCTGTGCAGTGCGTCTTAGCCTGTGAGGAGGATGTGTCCTCACTAACGACACCCTAAGAAGCAGACGCGCTCAGAACCCTTGAGCAGTCCAGTTGAACACACTGTGCTGTTTACAGCATGTGGGCTGTTTCCCAGGGAGCAACTGGCTGTGTGGGGGCTGCCCAGCACCTAGAGAGGAGAGGCAGGCCGCAGATCGCTAGCCTGGGCAAGGCTCCAAGTTCAGGAGCCGAGGTGTGATTTCTGTTTAACGCCTGCCACTTCTGCACCACCTTTAAGACAACGGCAGCAGAACTGTTGAAGCCGAACCCCGAAAGTGCAGACGGGGACACTGAGTGGCTCAGTAGGTAGAGGGCTTGCCACCAAGCCCGACAACCTGAGTGTGAGTTCTGGGGCCTCGTGGGGAAAGGGGAGCCAACTCCCAGAAGTCACCTGATTGCCGCATGTCTACCGTGACACGTACATGCCTGTGCACACGCAAACACACACAAACGACGTAATAAGACTTGTTTAAAAACTAAAGCAGGGGGGACTGTCCTCCATCCTGACGTAATAAGACTTGTTTAAAAACTAAAGCAGAGGGACTGTCCTCCATCCTGACGTAATAAAACCTGTTTAAGAACTAACGCAGGGGGGACTGTCCTCCATCTTGGATATGGCGTCTGGTTACTTCCACCACCCAGTGCTCTTCATAAGGAAAGTGTTTTATAACACACAACGCTCTGCTTTTGTCTAAGTTCATGGAACTGCACAAGAAGAGGAGCAGGCGCCGGGGCTGCCGCTCAGCCCGCTCGTAAGCTGCCCGCCCTGCTCAGGCGAAGTCCGAAGTCTGGAACTTCCTGCCTGCGGGACAGAGGCTGGGTGGCCAGAGGTTCATGCTCACCAGGACAGAAAGTTCCAGCTCGGCTGGATACACGAGACCCTGTCTCAAAGAGAGGAGGGTGGAGTGTATTCAATGCTTATTAAACCACCCATGTAAACACAACAGGGGAAGCTACCTGGAGCATCCTAAGAAGCGTCAAGGGTTCCTAAAAGTGTTACTTTTTCTGGATTTTTCAGCATTTTTCCCTTTTTTGTAATTTTAAATATTTTATTTCATACTTTAAAAACAAATTCTCCAAGGAAAACTAATTAAGTTTTTGTTTTGGTACACAGCTTTAATCTCAGCACTTGGGAGGCAGAGGCAGGCAGATCTCTGAGTTCTGGGCCAGCCTTCTCTACAGAGTGAGTCCGGGACAGCCAGGCTACACAGAGAAACTCTGTCTCAAAAAAACAAAAAAGAAAAGGTTTTGCTTTTTAAAGACTTACTACGTAGTCTTACTGTGTAGCTCGGGATGGCCTGGAACTCGATATTAGATCAGGCTGGTCCAATCCACCTTTCTCTGTGTCCCAAGTGCTGGGATTAAAGGCGTGTGCCAATATGTGTAGCAAACGATAGTCTTAAAAATCTTAAAAACAATTGAGGTGCCACCTAGGGGAAATTTTTTTTAACACCAATTCCTACATAAAGGAGAATTCACGGGGCTAGAGAGACAGTTCAGCGGCTGAGAGGGCAAATTGCTCTTCAAGGTCTCCAGAGCTGGGGATCCAGCCGTGTCCCTCCGTGACTCGACTTTGACACAGATGACGAAGCCCGCATGGCTGCACAGCCCTTTTCCCATCGTCTTATTTCTCTACCTGTGCTGGTCCGGGTGAGAATGGCCCTCTAGGCTCATGTTTGAATACCTGTTCCCCAGCTAGTGGAACTGCTTGGGAAGGACTGGGAGGCGTGGCTTTGGTGGAGGAGGTGTGTCACTGGGGACAGGCTCTGAAACAAGCTTCTGCCATGCCTGCCTGCTGCCAGGCCACCCACCACGACAGTCATGGACCCCAACACTCTGAAACTATGAGCCCAAAATAAATTTCCTCCATGAGCTGCCTTGGTCTCGGCGTCTGAACAGCAATAGGACAGCAACTAAGACACCGGCCCTTCTTTGTTTGCTCATTTTTATGACAGCATCTCTTTATCTAGTCTTTTCTGGTCTACAACTCTAAAGAGACAAACGTGACCTCAGACTTATGACAATCCACACGAGTCAGCCTCCCAAGGTGGGATTTTAAAATCATCAAGTCTGGCTTTGGGGAAATTTTTTTTTTTAAGCTGAGAGAGAGAATGACCTTTTGAAGCGTGATACACACACACACACACACACACACACACACACACAAAACTTGAAGCTATGAAAGAAACTAAAAGAATCTGATCAATTCAACTGAGTAAAATCCAAAACCCTGGGACCAGAGAGACAGCTCATCGGGCAAGAGAAACCCAAATTATATTCCCAGTGCCCACATCAGCAAACTAACAACCGCCTGTAGCTCCAACTCCTGGACAGTCGACTCCCTCCTGCCTCCCAGCACCAATACACACGTGTGCACAAACATGTAAACGCACATAAATACTTTTTAGTTACAAGAGAAGTGGCATGCTGAGGAAGCGTATTTCCAGTGTCAGCGGTAAACAGGTTAATCACCTTAAACCCAGATTTCCCAAGCAGCAAGAAATGCATACTTCTGTGGAATAACGGGCAAAGGCAGAATAAATCACAGAGAGGAATGTGTGGCCTTTGAGAGCATGAGTCTTCAGTCTTGCTCTAACAGAGTAAATTAGTCCTTTAGAGGAATGAAAACAAACACATGAAAATGCTGACTCATCAGGCGTGCGTGCGTGCGTGTGTGAAGCACTTCTGTGTATTGTTAAGGGAACAGACATTGCTACACCCTAGGGAGAACACTTAGCGTTAACACACACACACACACACACACACACACACACACACACACACACACA
>NW_026590663.1:8619100-8620318 GCF_907164565.1 Psammomys obesus | reverse complement strand
CACACACACACACACACACACACACACACACACACACACACACACACCCCAAGAGCATTATGCTGCAGCACAGGGCAGGGAAGGGGGATCCGCAGTGAAAAGCACAAGCTTCTTCTCCAGATGAACAGTGTTTGAGTCCGAGGACCCACAAGCATCTCACAGTGCACAGGACTTGCACACAGGCAAAACACGCTGTGATGCTTTCAGTGAGAATGGCTGCCGGGCTCCCTTGGTGGAAGTGTTTGGGAAGGATCTGGAGGCATGTCCATGCTGGGTGTGGTTGCCCCACTGCTCAGCTCCTGTCCAGCTGTCCAGTGGCACACCGCCTGCGGTGCTCTCTGCTGCGTGACCACAGACCTCCTGAAACTTTACCCCAGGGAAACACTTTCTTCTATACCTTGTTCGTGGCGTCTCTTCACGGCAACAGGAAAGTAACTCAGGCATATCCATAACGCGTGCACGCATGCACATGGGGAAACTCAATTCAGAACTGAACCATGTACACCAAAATGGACCGATGGCCAGTATGGCCCAGCACACATTGTTCAATGAACACCGTTGACTGGAAGCTGTTGGGGGAAACTGAGGACAGATGAAGGACATCCAGAAATAGGTCGGGCATTGCTAAAAGGACACAAAATGCCAGTACGAGTGGCCGCCTCTGCGGGAAAACGGTGCCGGGAAGTGAGTTTTCCTTTGTTCTCTTCAATTCTACGCCACAGGTATGTACCGCCTTAAACCTAATGCATGGGGCACACAGCCCTAATCTCAGCACTCAGGAGGCAGAGGCAGCCCTGACCCCCAGCCAGCCGTGCACAGGAAGTTCAGGCCAGACAAGCATCGCCACACAGCCAGGTTCTGTTTGGTTTTATTTGTTTTTAAATTGTATATATTTTTGGCATTTTGGGCAAGAGTCTCAAATAGCCAAGGATTACCTTGCTCCGCATGCTCCCTCTCCCAGATGCTGAGATTACAGTTGTATGGCGCCAGGTCTGGCTTTTGGCTTTGTTTATTTGTTTTTTTTCCTTTTTGTTTTCGGCAATTAAGCTTAAAAATAAATAAATACATAAATTACTAAGATGAGGAAAACTTCCCAGAGAAGGAAATGAATCCAGAAAGAGAAAAGTTTTATCTATTAATTTTTTAACTTTTATTTTTAGAAGTTGTAATACGTGTGTGTGTGTGTGTGTGTGTGTGTGTGTGTGTGTGTGTGTGTGT
>NW_026590663.1:8614203-8619090 GCF_907164565.1 Psammomys obesus | reverse complement strand
GTGTGTGTGTGTGTGTGTGTGTGTGTGTGTGTGTGTGTGTGTGTGTCTGGAGGAAAACTTACAGGATCGGCTGTCTCGTTGCACTTTGTGGCTTCTGGAAATGGAATTACCAGGCTTGGCCCAAGCGGCTCTACCGGAGCCACCACCGCAGCCGTGTTCTGTGCTTGTTTTACTTTCATTTATTTATGGCTGGGAGTCTTGCTATGTCTCCCAGGCTGGCGATCAACTCGGGATCCTCCCGTTTTATTCCCCAGAATAACTGGAATTATAAGCATTATTACCATATGCGGTTCTCTCATACTTTAGTAAAATATGAAAAAGAAAAATAGGAACACAGTGCTATAATAACAATATCAGCACATGTATGTCTTTATGTTCATGGAATTTTGACGTTTACTTTTATTTAGTTACTGAGACAGAACCAGTCCTGGTTCACTCGGAATTCACTGCATACAGCAGGCTGGCTTTGAACTCATGGAAATTCCCCTACCGTCGCCTCCCAAGCACCGGGCTTAAAAGGCTGTTACCATGTCCAAGACAGAATTTTAAAATAACATTTTCTACACCTTGATTCAGACGTTCATCACTTCTGGTGCGCATTTTGCCGTGCACCTGTGGAGGCTGGCGGAAAAGCTGGGCGGGCCAGGTGGTTTTCCTAGGGACAGAACTCAGGCCCCTGAGTGAGGCACACAGGCAGGCTCCACAGTAAATACACGAATATTAAAAATAACAAGAGAATTCATTTTGCAGTGTTTGTGTGTGCATGTGAGTGTCTGTATCAGCTAACTGTGGCGGCTCACACCAGCCGTCCAGAACCCAGAAGGCTGCGTTAGGACTGCCAAGAGTTCAAGGCAAGCTTGGGCTACACGGTGAACCCCACACTACACCCACACTACGAGAGAGAGTTCCCAGACAACCCGGGGTACAGGAGACCTTGTCTCAAACACTGAGCGTGCGCGCGCGCGCCGCGCGCACACACACACACACACACACACACACACACACACACACACACACACGGAGAGGGAGGGAAGGAGAGTCAAGAATGCCCGGCTGTCAATACACCCTCGGGCATACCTGACAGAGAGCTGCCCAGGGGACTTGTGTTTCGCCGGGGACCCCTGTAATGCTGGCAGCTGAGCCTCACCACTGTGGAATTGGCTGTTTCGGGGGCCTCAGACACCATCAGCTCACCCCGTGGGCGTCACAGCGGCTACTCTACCGTCCAGGTCTTACTTAGTGTGCTGATAAAGCACACCCGCATTAGCTCACAAACCCTTTTCTTTACACTTGTGTGTGCGCTCAAGCATGCGAGCTCCCGTACTCGCACATGCTGGCAACTGAAGCTGGGGCCTCATACGGGCACCATTCCATTGCGTTCCAGCTCCAGCCCTGTACCTTGACATCACGCATTCTCCCCGTGGTCCCACACGCTTCACTAATTTTGTAAGTCTATTTTATTTTAATTTTAAACATATACATATTTATTTTTATGTCTATGAGTGCTCTATCTGTATGTGCACCTGCACGCCAGAAGAGGGCACCAGATCTCCTTTGATGGTTGGGAGCCACCATGTGGGTGCTGGGAATTGAACTCAGAACCTCTGGAAGAGCAGCCAATGCTCGTAATCCCTGAGCCATCTCTCCAGCCCTGTTTTTACTTTTATTCACTCATTTACATGTAGAGGTCAGGAGAGGGGGTCAGATTCCCCAAGACTGGAGTTGTGAATGGGTACTGGGAACCCAACCTGGGGCCTCTGCAAGGACAGCCAGTGTCTTAACCTCTGAGCATTCTCTCTGGGCCCCAACAATTTTTAAGTCTTTTGAAAGTGATTTAATTTCATTTATGTGCATTGCTGTAAGGGTGTCAGACCACCTGGAACTGGAATTACAGACAGTTGTGAGCTGCCACGTGGGTGCTGGGAGTTGAACCTGGGTCCTCTGGAAGAGCAGCCAGTGCTCTTAACCACTGAGCCATCTCTCCAGCCCCGGGTCCCAACAGTTTTGTAGAATCTTAATTGGTACACAAGCCCCACAAATATGTGTATTCATCAGGAAACGTAACCTCCGAGACATGCATACACTGGTTAAACACACTTCTCTCCTGAAACCTTTGTGGGGAGAACTTTCAGAATCCTTTCTTCTGTTTGTTTGTTTTGAAATCCACGGTAGTTAAGTGTTCTCTGACGAGCAGAGCTGTGTTTCCTAACTGTAACTTAGCACCCGTCCCTCCTACGCCAACGTGGTCCCTAGCCTCTGCTAACCACGATTCCACTTGTAATTTTTTTTTCCCCCAAGGCAGGGTTTCTCTGTGTAGCCTTGGCTGTCCTGGAACTCATTCTGTAGACCAGGCTGGCCTTGAACTCAGAGCTCCTCCTGCCTCGGCCTCCTGAGTGCTGGGATGAAAGGCCTGTGCCACCGCCACCACCCAGCTCCACTCTCAACTTGTACCCAACCAACTTTCATATTCCACACCGGCGTGAGATCACACACCACTTGCCTTCCTGTTATCACCAACGGATCCGTGTTTTCACCTGACAGGGTCTCATTCTCCCTAGGACTGAAGAGAATTTCATTCTGAATCTGCATCATGCTTTGGCTTGTTTCTGACGTAGGGTGTCACTATGTACAGGCTGGACTTGAACCCAGGGAGACCCACCTGCCTGTCTCCAGAGCGCTGGGGTTACAGGCGTCACCACACAGGGCGAGTTTCTTTTCCCATTCATCAGCTGTGGCCGCTTTGGTTCGCACTTCTTAGCTGTGTGAATGAGCGGGGGCGAGAAGCTGCCTCCTCAGCTCCCTCCCGGCCCGCATGTCGTCCGGGGATATCTGCTCGGGGAATAGTTCTGTTTTCAGTCTTTGGAGGAACCTCCCCAGTGATTTCCACGAAGGGCAAAACTAATTCACACATACATGCACACACACGCACACACAAACTGGCACACAGTGTGTGGAAGGGTTGCTGTCCTTTTCTTCGCACTCTCGCCAGCACCGTGCAGTCTCCGATATTTTTCTTACTCGGGTGAAGTGACAGCGCCCTGCGGTTCCAAGCGACCGTGGTCCCGGCGTCCTGCCCTGGGTTACCGCCTGTGTCTTCTTTCGTTTCTTTTAAGGCGTGTCCATCTAGATCTACCGCTGCCTTCTCAAGACAGCCTGTGTACGCTGGGTTATTTTCATTTGGTTTTTCTATCAAATGTAATGCGTTTTGAAGCTCTTAGTATATTCTGGATATATGATCCTACTCAAAAATTTAAATCCCACGTGTTTTACTTTATAGATTTAAAAATACTAGGTTGAGAATGTGTGGGTTTACCAGCTGTCAAAAGGGTGGAGACTCTGGTATAAAGACGTGTGATATCTGAACAGAGCAAAGACCCAGAAACAGCCGCACATATATTTGATTTATGGTAGAGCAGTAGAGACCAGAAATTTATTTTTCCCCCCTGCCCGGCCCCCAGAAATTGATTTTAACAAATGATATTGAGTCACTACAAGTGAAACTAAAGCTCCTTAGAAAAAGGTGAATTATATGCCTAAAAGTGAGCAGGAAATCTATAAAGCTTTCTCATAAGAGTAAATTAATGACTTGGGGAGAGAAAAGGATTTTTTTCTAAACAAGACACAAAAATTAACTCATAAAATGTTTGATAAATGACTACATTAAAGTTCAAATATTCTGTTCAGCTGGAGACAACACAAAAATGATACTGTGAAAGTAAGCAATGGAAATATTTTTAACACAATAAACAAAGGGCTCCTATCCAGCATATATGAATAATTTCCATAATTCTAACAAAGATGATAGCCCTCTAGAAAAAAATCCTTCACAAGAGAAATCCAAATAGTCTACAAACATTTACAAAGGTATTTATTCTTATAAACAATCAAGGAAATGCAAATTAAAGTAATAAAGACTAATGGTGTAGGTTCAAATTCCAGCATGGCAAGAAAACTCAAAATTATAAAATCACATTAGCCAGGCCTTTCATCCCAACAGCTGGAAGGCAGAGGAAGGAAGATCTCTGTGAGTTTGCGGCCAGCCTGGTCTGTTTACTGAGTGAGTTCAGAATAGCCAGGACTACACAAAGAAACCTCCTCTCAAACAACAACAGCAACAAAACAAACAAACAAAACGGACAAACAGATTGCAGTGTGCTCCTACAATGAAACAACGTAACACTGTTCAGCAGTGAAAAAGCTCTAACAACATGGGTGAACCTCACATAACAGTGAAGTGAAAGAAGGCAGGCATCTGGGCATGAACTAACACCTGTAGTCTCAGCATCTGGGAGGCTGAGGCAAGTGGATCACCGTGAGTTCGAGGCCAGAGCTACAAAATAAGCCTAACTATCAAAATAAAGCAAAGGCTAGGCAGCTGGCAAGGCTTGGGAACGGGGGCACAGCTGAGCAGCAGAGCACCTGCCCGCACGCCAGACCCCGGGTTTGATCTCCGGCATTGAAGAGAGTCAGGTGGGGAAGCAAACATGAAGGTCACTGCTCTGCTGCAGAGCGATTTCATGGCTCCAGCCCTGAGGGGTCACTTTGTAATTATTTTTTATTCAGTATCTTTGTGTTCGCCTTACTTTTCTGTATGCCTAGAGCATTTTACAATTAACAGAATAAAATGTAAAACAAAGCTAGCCTTTAATCCCAGCACTTGGGGGCAGAGGCGGGCAAATCTTTTTGAGTTCGAAGCCAGCCTGGTCTACAGAGTGAGTTCCAGAACAGCCAGGGCCACACAGAGGAACCCTGTCTCCAAAAACCATTAAAGAAAAATTAAAAAGTGAAGCAAAACTGAAAATTCTGGCCTATGGTATGTTTTCTGTATTTGCATACTCTACACACACACACACACACACACACACACACACACACACACACACACAC
>NW_026590663.1:8610062-8614193 GCF_907164565.1 Psammomys obesus | reverse complement strand
CACACACACACACACACACACACACACACACACACACACACACACACTTTTTAATTGCCTTCAGGATCAACCTGTTTTAGAAACAGCCCGAACAAAATTCTTCCTGAACTGTCCTTGCAATTACCACCATCCCCAGTGACGTCCCAGCCTGACGTCTGAGAGACCAGTAAGAATTTCTTCTTTGTTTTTCAGTCTTTTCCCTGCTGGCTGGACCCTGGCTAGACCACAGTGCACACACAGACACAGCGCCTACGTGCTGGCTCTCAGGAACCTGTCCCCCTCACCAGCCTCAGGAGAGTCTTTCTTGCTTTCCTGCCCCACTTACTAAAGCGGACTTGGCCAAGGTGGACCACGGCCTGGACATTATGTTCGTCTGGTCACCTTGGAATACGTGGTAGAGGCATTTCCGGCTGTGACGGCAGAGACAGTAAGCGAGTAAAGAAGGCCAAGTCCGACCCGGTGAAAAGCGCAGGACCTGAGTCCTGCACACACCCAGGAAGCAGAGCGACCTCGCTCTAAGCGTCATCCTGGGATTTGGTGGTGTGGGCAAAGGAAGCATAGAGCGGCCTGTTCTCCATGGCAACGTTCCTTCCCGGGTCTGATGGAAATCTCCACCTGGGCCTCCACCGAGAGCTAACAGAGCCGACCCTAGCGCTCTTGCTCAGCTTCCTCCACTGGCGGCAGGCAGGAGGGGCCGCCATCCACCTCCTCAGCTCGCCTGCCTCCAACACCGGAACCGTCCCAGCCTTCGCGCCTCACCGCCATCCCGCCCGCCCTCTCCCCCTATTGCATCCACGTCCTGGTTCTCCCTTCTCGGCTGGCATAGGGCAAGCCCCGCCCCTCAGACGCCTACGTGTGCGCCGCAAACGCAGGTGCCCGCCGCGACCGGAAGAGGGCGCTGGATGCCCCGGAAGCGGAGCTAAGACTGCAGTGACTTACCGGTGAAGGTGGTGGGAAGCACAGCCAGGCTCTTAACCACTGAGCAACCCAGTCCTCCCGTCCCTTTGTTTGCTGTTGGTTTTGGAAACAGGGCCTTGAGCTTTAACCGGTCTGTTATCCACTATCTACACAGACTGACCTAACACTCACAGCAACCCTCCTGTCTCAGCCTCCCTGCCCCCCAGAACTGGAATTATACACACCCAGCCCAAACAAATCTTTCAAAACTGCAGATGCGCTTTCATTTCTCCCTTGCCCAAACACCTTCTTTCTCCTTGGTGTCTTTTGATGGCTTAGCAGCCCAACTCACTAAGGGGTGAGAAGCCTTTGCTTAGTCGCAGCTCTGCTTCTAATGAATCTTGGTTCAGGTCTGTGCTGTTACTGTATTTCTAAATACCATGCTGTCTTCCTCTAAAGCTCTTCCTGTCCCTTCTGCCAAGCTTCCTCAGGTCAGTTTCTTGGGTTTCTTCGCTTGCTTCCCACAGCTCTCTGTGGACCTTCGGCCCCTACCACGTCACCACACTTTTCACAGGTACTGCCAACAGCTGCCTAATTGTCCTTTTCCCTCCTGACCTCAGAGCGCTCACTTCTGTAATCTCCATCTTGCTGCACCCCAGCCCCCGCCCTGGGATGTGGTGTACTCGGTGAAGGACAGACTGAACATGTGGATGGCTGGATGCTCGGCCCTGAGAGGCCTGAGGAGCACAAGATCAGATCTTTGTCCTCACGTTTATGCCGAGCGTAAGCTAGAACATCTTCATCACCCACACAACCACCGCCTAACGCTAGATCACCAGTAATTCCAGACAGAACAAACACTAGTCCCGGCTCAAACCTGCCCGGGATCCTCAAACGTGCCTCACTCCCATCTGCCCATCGCCAGCCTGTGCCAGCACAGCTTCTGGTCCTCACACAGAGAAGACATAAGCTGTAAACGGACAGTGTGCAGCAGCAGGGGCGTTCAGTGTGACCAGAGCTTGCACCTCTGTGCGACCCTGCCAGGCTGCTAGTGAGACGAACCTGACCAAGCAGCAGACGGTTTTAACTCACGAGTACTCGGCAGCTCACAGCCACTCTTGGGCACATGGGCAGGGACTAGGTGTGCTCTTTCCTCCTTGATCTGATGGTGACTTCAGAGGGCGACATCACATACCACTTGGGAGAATTCAATCAGACACTATTACACACACACACACACACACACACACACAGAGCATCCTTTCAGCAACACAAAGCTGGATGCTTATCCGGTGCTGAAAGATCTGGATTTTTTATATGGGTGCCTCCTAAACCCAAGTCACTTCAGATGGTATTCAGAGATGCCTTGTTGAGTCTTTCTTTTCTTTTTCATTCTTTTTGTTTTGTTTTGAGGGTCTCACTATGGAACCCTGGCTGTCCTGGAACTCACTTTGTAGACTAGGCTGTCCTCAAACTCACAGAGACCCTCCTGCCTCTGCCTCCTGAGTGCTGGGATTAAGAGAACCATCATGCCCATCTGAACATCTTTATAAGTTTTTTTTTTTTTTTAATTTATCGGTGAGAGAGAAGGAACATGGGCGCCATGGCGCACATACGTGAGTTTTCAGGACTCAGTCTCTTCTTCCATCTTGGTTCTGGAGATGGGACTCAGATCACAGGTTTGCACAGCAGGCCCCTCTACTGGAGCCTGCCTGCCTGTTAATCTTTCTTTCATGTTCCTTTTTCATTCCGTCAGTCTTCTGCACAGATATAACTTTAAAGACTACAATTATATCCCTCTGTACATCCATTCTTATATCTTCTATACTACATTTATGCAAACATATTATCATAAGTGTGTATGTGTGAGATCACACAGACCTTACATTATAGTAATTTATGGATTTTTTTTCAAAGCTACTGTTCATCACATACAGCTTCTACCATGGATTCTGAGTCTAAGGTTCTCAACCTTCCTAATGCTGTGACCCTTTAGTACAGTTCCTCATGATTTTTCATCGCTGCTACTGTTAGGAAGTGTAATGTAAACATGGGTGTTTTGCGACGGCCTTGGGATCGGGGGTCGCGACCCACGGGTCGGGAGCTGCTGCTTTAGAACCTCATCTCCGTAGGATACGGTTCCACCTCCTGGGTAAATTCCTCCTCCTCCCTCCCACATCTGCACCAAGCCGAGAGCCCTCAGCTACAGCTGACAGGCAGCCTGCACCGCCCCCAGCCTGCAGAGGTGGGCGCTGCAGGCCCGCCTGTCAGGCCCTCTGGTTTGCTCCCGGCTCCCTATTTTCCTTTCCCATCAAGGACAGCGTTCATGTCGCACTAAGGTGGGGGTGGGGTGGGGATGATGGATGGGGAGATGACTAGCCGGTTTCCCTCCCCAGCACCCTCCAGCTCTCAGTTGAAATGGGTGACAGACAGGTGGCCATAGATAGCTATCCCGAATAACCGGGGGGTGGGGTGGCACAGCCTGCACTCTTCGGGCTCTGCCACAACCAAGGAAAGGAGTTCGGGACTTGCAGCCTGGCGCCCCCGCCTCTCCACAGCCCACATCAGCTCTCTTCCACAGCACACGGGCC
The DNA here is from genome assembly GCF_907164565.1 of Psammomys obesus. Lineage (NCBI taxonomy): Eukaryota > Metazoa > Chordata > Mammalia > Rodentia > Muridae > Psammomys > Psammomys obesus. Next base: position 8,610,705 of record NW_026590663.1, on the reverse strand, counting down.
CGAGGCTCCACGTTTCCAAAGAGCCACCAACAGGTGCTAAAACTGTCTCCTTCCTTCTTAACCTGAGTGGGTCAGAGTTTCCATTATTTTTCAGATAGGGAAAACGAGACGTGTAAAGGCACGACAAAATCACTGGTTCCCTGGAGCGACCTGAAGCAGGCTTACCGATGTTCCTTTAGCTTAGTTACTACAACGGGGCTTTGTTTTTCTCCTTCACAAACTTTCAAGTTCTTCCTCACCTTTCCCCTCCAAATCCTTAAATGTCTTCCTTCCCCCTCGCCTTTCTTCTCGCCCACTTGGCCTTCCCCAGGGTCTGGACCCGGCCCGGGGCCCCTGGGACCCTCGGGAGCACCTCTCCCTCCTCGCCGGCGCCGCGTGCCCAGGCCCTTTGTGGCCCTCCCGCCCCTTCTCCGTCCCCGAGGCCCCTTCCCGCACGCGGCCTGCCCCCGAGCCCCGGCCCGTCCCTCCCCGCCGGCGGGCCAGGCCCGAGCCTGCGCCCCGCGAGCGCCCGCGCTTACCGGACCAGAGCACGAGCTTGCCGTGCGCCTCCTCCTGCGACTCCGAGTCCCCGGCCAGCAGCGTGGACGTGGCCCCGTAGGGCAGCGCCGAGCCCAGGCACACGTTGAAGCGCAGCGGCTCGCAG
>NW_026590663.1:8584165-8609662 GCF_907164565.1 Psammomys obesus | reverse complement strand
GGCCTCCGGGGTCCCGGCCCGCGGCGCCATCCCCGCTCCCGCCGCTCGCAGCAGCCCCCGAGCCCCTCGCCCGAGCCCAGGCGCCGGCCGGGGTGCGGGACGCGGCCGGCTCCGCCCCCTCCGCGCGCCCAGCTCTCCCCGCCGACGGCTCCTTTGTTGCTCGCGCTGCCCCGCTCTCTGGAATGCTCGGCCCGGAGCAGCCAAGCCCGGCCCCCTCCGCCGAGGCCGGGGGAGGGCCTGCGCGAGGGGGAGCGGGGCGAGTGGGGCCGGGAGGAGGAGCCGAGCTCCGGCGGCCTACGCGCCCGCAGGGTCGGGATCCGGGTGTTCGGAAGGAAGCTTCCCCCGCCGTCGACAGGCGCCGTGCGGACGGGGGTGCGTGCAGGTCGTGCGAGAGCTGCCGCCAGGCGCCCGACCACACTTGAGTTCTCCTCCGTCGTTCGACGTGGTGATTTTCAGGGGAGACTTTCCTCCCGGCGTAGCGTGGCAGGCGCCAGTTTTCACTCCGTCCCTACCCAGGTCCCCGCCAACCTTTCCTGCTTCTTGTTAGGTCGCTCAGCTTAACCTAGAGCCCTGGTGGAGACGAACCCGGGTTTGGGGTTTCTGCTTCTTCAAAGAAAAAGAAAAAAAAAAAAATTAAATCTCTAGATATGTGGGGAAATGAGCTCTGAGCCACCCAGAGCAGCTGGCGTTACCTGTGGGAACAGATGCCAACAGCCTTTACCGCTCAAATGTGTCAAGTCTGGCCTGATTTCCACCGCTCTCTCCCGGGCACCTTCGGCTTCGGCCGCAGGAAGCCAGTCCATCTTGGATGGATCCTGGTTGTCGGCCGCTCCATGGAGTTCCGGTGGTTCCGCCCGGCGCCGCTTGCTTTCCTCACCACTGAGGCAGACTCTAAGCCACAGCTGCCTCCAGCTAGGGTAGGCGAGGAGACCTTGAGTAACTTTCCCTTGAGACGGGAGAAGAGCGCAGCAGCTCACAGCCCAGCCCGCAGAAGTAGGTGGGCTCTGTCAGCTCAGCTGTTTCGGGGCAAATCAGCTACTCATCTTCAGATGCGCCCTTCCTGGGCACCTCGTCCCCGGAGTTCTACGGGGGATTTAAGTCATGAGGGCTTGCTTTGTGTTTCAGTTTCATTCCTGTTACTCCCTTACGCAGCTTTAAGAGAGAAGGGACTCGTTCTGGGCTCACACCTCCAGGTCACAGTCCACCCCTGTGGAGAAATTTGGGCAGGAAATTAAAGCAGCTGGTTGCACCCACAATCAAAAGCACAGAGAAAAGAATCCGGGCGTGCCTTGCTGGTTACTGGTGCGCCTCACCTCTGTGCTTGCACGGTGAGGGACACCGTGGCAGGCAGGGCTGCCTTTATCAATTAGTGTGCTCAAGACGACCCCACAGACACACCCAGACACACTGACCGGCGGCAGAGACTCTCTTTCCAGAGGATTCCAGACTGTATCAAGTTGACAATTAAAACTATCAACAGAAGTGCCCTGAGATGGGAGGATGGCATCCTTGTAGAACTTGGATGTTTTTTTTGTTTTGTTTTGTTTTTTTTTACTGTGCTGACAAGGCCTGCCTGTCATCCACATTCATGGTGAAGCAGCAGAATTTTCTCCTCCAGTACCGGGACCTTATCTTCTTATACTCTTTGTATCTGCATAGCCGTTATTTCAGTGGTATATACATATTAATCACATGATTAGCTGCTAAACATGAAGACTACTTGAGTGTGTCGTGGGAGTTCACAGCAGAGAGAAAGCGGTATGAGGAGTGGGGTGTGGCCAGCAGGGACCGGAGAAACAGACAGCACATGGGGAAACCATGACAGCAACCCAGGGCAGGCCTGGCCTGGGAACCGGATGCAGTTGAGGACAAACAGGGAAACTTATTAATAAAAAGCTTCACGTGGAGAGAAGTTAATACTTCTCTTGGTAATAAAAAGTGCAGATGATCTGGGGAGCGATATTAATCATCCCTACATAACAAGGTGATGTGATGGGAGCATGAAGGTAAGAAGCCGGAGCAAGGAGCCACTTGGAAAGAAGTCATTTGAGATTTATGGAAAAAGTAAAATAGACTGTGTCATCAGGACATAACATCCCCACAGGAAAAATCATCTAAGGCATAATGATCCTCTCCAGGGTCTCTTTTATTCTGGGATGAAATGAAGCAGCTGTCATAGCCCATCCTGTCTGTGCTGCACAGAAAGCTGCCCCAAAGCCTAAATCACATCCACACTCCCTGAATTTCCCCCACTTCTTTTCCGGCTGGTTGTTACGTGGGTTATTTTGGTTTGGGGACAGGCTTTTACTGTGTATCTCTGCATGGCCTGAACTTGCTGCTTAGACCAGGCTGGCCTCGAACTCATTAGATCTGCCTGCCTCTGCCTCCCAAGTGCTGGGATCAAAGGCGTGAGCTGGCACACCCAGCACCATGGCAGCTTTGACGCTGGTGGCATTTCCTTGTGGAATACTCAGTATCCATACATTACACGCCCCTGTCTCTGCATTAAAATGTCAGGCAGGCCAGTGGATTAAACACCTCCTGGCCTCTGCAGATGTCCCTCTTCACCCCCTCCCACACCATAAAAATACCCATGGTTAAGCAAGGTGGCACAGACCTGTGATACCAATACCAGAAGTGAAGGTGGGAAGGTCAGCAGTTCAAAGTCATCCTAGACTTTATAATGAGTTAGAGGTGAGCCTGGGCAGTGGTGGCGTACGCCTTTGATCCCAGCACTCAGCAGGCAGAGGCAGGCAGATCTCTGTGCGTTCAAGGCCAGCCTGGAAGACACAGAGAAACCCTGTCTCAAACCACAGGAAGATGGTTTCCCTTTACACTGGAAATCTTTTTGGGTTGTTATTGATAGTCTTGCTAGTTGGCCCTGATTGGCCTTGAACTGTTGGCAATTCCCCTGTCTCAGCCTCCTGAGTGCTGGATTGCAGGCGCAGCTAGAGGAAGGAATTGAGCAGAGCTTAAGGACGGGTGGGAAGGTGGTTCAGCAGAGTGCTGGCTGTCCTTCTAGAGGACAGGTGTTCAGTTCCCGGCACTCCCCAGAGCCACATAGCCGTCTGCAACTCCAGTCCCAGGGGTCAAACCCCCTTTTCCGGCCTCTCCAGGCACAGGTGGCACACAGACCCACACGTGGGCAAAACAGTCATACACATTAAATAATAGAGGCTTTCTCTTTTTAAAGCGCTTGACATGTCCTCTGAGCCAGAACGTCCTTCTCTACAGGGAGAGGTGAAAGATGCTTCCTTTCTCAGCCATTCTGGGTGTGAGCGATTCTATTCCCCAGACTTCAGAGTTCGTTCATTTGGGGACTCTGCGGGCCTAACAAACGAGAGTGGGAAGGCAGTGCTGTGTGTCCACGGCTCCGGGACCGAGTTCTCACGCCCGGCAAAGAGCAGCGTGCTAGGCGGAAGGAAGCGGAAAGCGGCCGTGGAAAAGGCGGTGCTCATGGAGGACGAAGGAGGAGACTTCGGCGGTCCTTGGGGCCCTCAGTCTGTCTAAGCCGGCCCATCCCTTCCTGCAGACGGCCAAGACTGCCAAAGTCTGGGGTAGGCACAACAGCATGTGTGCCTTCCGGCCCCTGGTTGGCTAGGATGCCAGCTCCAGAGTCTTAGCACGTCTGCGTGTCCTGGCACAATTCCGTTGTCAGGGGCCGTGAGACGCCTCCTCGGGGCAACTAGGCATTACAGGACTCGATTTGCTACATGTAGCTTCTTGATTTCTGAGTCATTCTCTTCAAATATCTTGGCATTCTGAGGTCACATAATCACTGTTGACTTGTGGGATTTGCCTTTGGGCCCTTCGCTCGGGAGGGCTGACAGGAAAGTGTCTATCATATCTCTGTGGGCATCCTGGGACCGTGGGGCCTCCTCACAGCTCAGTTGCTGCACTGGCCAGACCCTGCAGCATAATGGCTGCAGTCTCCGGGTCTCTGGCTCCTAGTGTTTCTTGTTTTTCAAATGAGAGCACTGAGCAAAGGAAAAGTGAAATGAACCCGGGCGGAGGAAGCAGCCTCAGGCCTTAGCAGCGTAACTGAGCCCCAGTCGCAGCTCCCTTTGTGCCTTTCCAAAAACAAAGAAATGGTCAGTTATGTTTCCATAAAGCAGCAATAGACAACCCTAAAAGGAATTTAAGACAGCAATTCCATTTGAACCAAATACTTTGGGGCTGGAGAGATGGCTCAAGGTTAAGAGCATGGTCTGCTCCTCCTAAAGTCCGGAGTTCAATTCCCAGCACCCACACCGTGGTTCACAACCCTCTATAGTGAGATCTGGTGCCCTCTTCTGGCCTGCATGTGTACATGCAGATAGCACTCTCCTACATAAAATTAATTTTAAAAAGAATTAAATACTTTTGAGTAATCCTGACCAAGGAAAGTGAAAGACCTGTGCATACAAAACCACAAAATGGAGAACTTGCTGAGAGAGCTACCTCAGCAGTTTGGCAGAGACCCATGTTCAATCCCAGCACCCACATGGTGAAATTCCAGTTCCAGAAAAGTCAGTGCATTCGTCTGATTCCCTTGAGCTATGACACACACATGATATACACATATACACTCTGACATGCATGCACACACACAAAATAAGTATTGAAAAACCTAAAATGCCAGTGAAAGGAATTAAAAGAGCCTTAGATCCGTGTTGAGCCTGGGAAATGTCAACATGGTTACGGTGTTAACACTACATAAACTGAGGTGCAGATTTGACATTCTCCCTTGTCGAAAGCCAACAGCCTTCCCAGTGTGGGCCGCAGGATGTCAGCTCCGCAGGGGACCAAGGTGTGAGGAGCATGAGGACAAGGTCTGCCTGGGCTCCGGAGTAACTTCAGGCCGAGGGAAAGACTTTATCTTAAAAGATCTAAACGCTCCTTAAGGTCGACAGATGTAGCTCGGTGGTGCTTCCTGGCACCTCGAAGGCTCTGCCCAGAATCCCCAGTACTGAAAAGTAACTGACTAAAACCCAACAGCGTCTTTCACAGAGACAGAAAAGCCAGACTTCAAATCCTCATTGACTTTTGAGGGGCTCCGAGCAGCCAGATTGGGGGGTTCGCCCTTCTCAACTTGAAAACATGCCACCGAAGTGTGCTACAAAGCTCTTCTGGTTAAAATGGAGACGGAGGGTGCAGGTAGCTCAAGAGTTAGCGCACCTGGTGGCTAACAACCTCCCTGAACTGCAGCCCCCGGGGGACGTGAGTCCCTCGTGCGAAGTCCTTGGACACATGGCGCCCGCACACATCCAGGCAAATTCTCACACACCTAAAATAGTAAATGCAAATACATCTTTTTACAATTGTTTCTGAATTTTACATGTCCGGGCTTTTGCCTGTGTGTGTTTTGTGTACCGTGGACATTCCTGGTGCTTCAGAGACCAGAGAGAAACACGAATTCACTGGAACTAGAGTTACAGGCAGTATTGAGCCACTGTGTGGCTGAGAACAGAACTCAGGCCCCTGGAGAGGAGAAGCCACTCCTGACCACTGAGCCACTTCTCTAGCCCAAAATAAGTAAATGGGTTTGTTTGTTTGTAAGTGGTATCAGGCTGGGTGGTGGTGGCGCATGCCTTTAATCTCAGCACTTGAGAGGCAGAGGCAGGTGGATCTCAGCAAGTTTTAGGACAGCCAGGCCTACACAGCGCAATCCTATCCTGAAAAACCAAACCAAACTAAACAAATGAAGGGAAAAAAAAGTATTAGAATAAGACGGACTAGAACAAAAAGCTTAAAAATAAAACCATTTCTTTATGGTTTATTTTTATCTATAGCCAGTTGTTTTTCTTTAAGGTTTTTTTGGGGGTTGTTTTGAGACAGGCTCTCAATGTACATCCATCGGGGTTGGCTCTCCATGTAAACTAGGCGCCTTTAAACCCACAGAGATCTGCTTGCCTCTTCCTCCCCGATGCTGGCATTGGGGGTGTGTGCTGTGCGACCTGCTTTGTCACTTTGTTTTAACAACGGCACTGACACCAGTTAATGAGAAAAGAGTCTTTTCAGCAAATAGTGCTGAATAGGCGTATGCAAAAGAATGAAGTTGCACTGTTCCCGGGCAGGCTGCTGTGTTTTGAATGTGGTCTATCTCTGACAAAATGCACAATAAAAATTAATACAAATAAATCATCAGGACAGTGCAGGAAGAGGACTGCAGCTCACGGGCAGAGGGCTTGACAAAGCCTGGGGGTGCACAACCCGCCAGCCCAGCACGTGGGGCGCGGAGGCAGGAAGATCAGGGGCTGAGTTCAAGGACATCTTTGGTAACAAGTCCTAAGACAACCCAGTGAGATCCTGTCTGAACACAATAGGCACCGGGCAATGCAGCGTGGGCAGGAGGCAGATGAATACCTCCGTGCAACAGAATCTGAGTGTGTGTGTGTGTGTGTGTGTGTGTGTGCATGCACACATGCCACAGCTCACGTGTGGAGGGCAGAGGACAACTTTCAGGAGTCAGTCTCGCCTTCCCCACCTGGGTCCCCCCCAAGCTTTACAGCAAGCACCGCTGCCTGATAGGCTAGCTTGCTGGCCCCTCCTGTCCGTTGGCCTGGAATTCGCTATGTGGGCCAGGCTGGCCTCAAACTCAGAGCTCCTTCTGCTTCCGTCTCCAGAGCGCTGGGATCAAAGGCGTGCGCCACCACATCTGGCTGCTCTCTGGTTAATTTTTTCACAGTTTGTTTTTCTGTATCTTTCTTTTGCATGGTGCCTGCGGAGGTCAGAAGAGGCTTTGGATCCCTTGGGATTGGAGTTGCAGGTAAGTTGTGAGCTGCCTTGTGCGGGCTGATAATCAAGGCTGGGTCCTCTGGAAGAGCAACCAGTGCTCTTAATCAGTGGACTCGTCTCTCCAGCCTTCCACTTTGTTTTGTTTTCTTCTTTGTTTGTTTGTTTTTATGAAGTAGCAAGAGCAGTGGTGGAAGGAAGATCTTATCAAAAAATGATTGCTCTGACAATAGGCACCCAGAGGTCAAAGGATAAGAAACTGGACCTAACTATCATAGCTCAAACAAAAATTAATTCCAAAAGAACCATAGATTTAAATGAAAATTTAAAACCACCAAACATTTCAGGCTTTATTTATTTATTTTTTTATGGATAGGTGGGTGTGCCCCTGAGTTCACGTGAATCGCATCTTTGCAGCAGCCCACAGAGGCCGGGGTGCTCGGTCTCCTGGAACCAGAGTTACAGGTGATCTTGAGCCATGTTTTGTGGGTGCTGGACACCGAACCTGGTCTTCTGCAGAAGTAAGGACTCTCTTAAACGCTGAGCCATCCATCCAGTACAAAACTACTTTTTTTCTTATGATTTATTTATTGTCTATACAATAAATATGTCTATATTTATTCTGTCTGCATGTACACCTGCACGCCAAAGAGGGCACAAGATCTCACTATAGATTGTTGTGAGCCACCATGTGGTTGCTGGGAATTGAACTCAGGATCTCTGGAAGAGCAGCCAGTGTTCTTAACCTCTGAGCCACCTCTCCAGCCCCTTTTTTTTTTTGGTTTTTCAAGACAGGGTTTCTCTGTGTAGCCTTGGTTATGTAGCCCAGACTCACTTCAGGCTGGCCTTGAACTCACAGTGATCTACCTGCCTCTGCCTCCCCAGTGCTGGAATCACAGGCATGTGCCACCACCCCTGGCAACAACTTCTTTTTATTTTATTTAATTTATTATGTATGTCATATTCTGACTGCATGTGTGGCTTCACACCAGAAGAGGGCACCCGATCTTATTATAGATGGTTGGGAGCCACCATGTGGGTGCTGAGAATTGAACTCAGGCCCTTGGGAGGAACAGCCATCGCTCTTAACCTCTGAGCCATCTCTCCAGCCCCTACAAAACTTTTTTTCCAATTTATTTTTTATTTTTTACAATTTATTCAGTTTATATCCTGATTGTAGCCCCTTCCCTCATCTTCTCCGGGTTCTCCCCTTCCTTCCCCCCATCTCCCCTAGTCCACTGAAAGGGAGAGAATTCTCCTCCCCAACTCTCTGACCATAACCTATCAAGTCTCAACAGGACTGCCTGGATCCTCTTTCTCTGTGGCTTGTAGAACCTACAAAACTTTTAAAAAGGAACATAAAAGAAAATATTTAGGACTTTTACTGGCAGAGTTCTTCTTATTATTATTATTAAAAATAGATTTTTGGTAGGCCAGACAGTGGTGGCACATGCCTTTAATCCCGGCAGGTGGATCGCTTTGAGTTCGAGGCTAGCCTGGTCTACAAAACTAATTCCTGGATAGCCAAGAGAAATCTTGTCTCGAAAAACCAAAAAAGAGAAAATGTTTTTTTTTCAAACAATGTATTTTGATTGTGGTTTCCTCTTGCCAGAGTCCTCCCAGCTCCTTCCCACTTCCCCACCCTCCCAAATCCACTTCCTTTCTTGTCCCCTCTGTCATTAGAAAAGAAACACATCTAAAAGAAAATATGATAAAATAAAAACAGGTAAATCTGAATAGAACAAAACAAACAAAGAAATAGGAGAAAGGGAGTCAAAGAAAAAGCACAAGAAACACATATTGGCACAGAGATACACATTAGCACACACAGAAATCCCATAAAGACACAAAATCAGAAACCATAATATATATCAAAAGAACTGTAAGGTGGGAAAAAGGATTCATTATGAGACAAAACAAAGCAAAAAGCCTTTAAGAACAACATTGAGTTCATTTGTGTTGATTATCTCCTGCAGTGCCTGGGGCCTGCCCTTAAATGTGGTTTGAATACCCAGGAGACTCCGTTGGAGGAAACTAATTTTTTCTTTATGAGTGGTTATCAGTGAATGGCTTCTGGGTTAGGAATAAAGATTGTGCACATTTCTCCTCTCAGCACTGGGACCTCCTCTGACTTAAATCAGGCATAGTGACACACACTTTACATCACAGCTCTTAAAAAAACTAAAAATTAAAAAAAATAAATCACAGCTCTTAGGAGGCAGAGGCAGGTGGATTCTGAACTTGAAGCCTGATTTACAGAGAGCAAGTTTGAGGATGGCCAGGCTTACATAGAGAAACCCTGTCTTAAAAACAATAAACAAAAACAAACAAAGTAACAACAAAAACAAACAAACCAAAAACCTACAAAGTAACGACAACAAAACAAAAAACCCAAATGAGAAGACAAATTATATTCTAGGAGGAAATATTTACACAATACATGTTCAATAAAGCCTTGTATTTGAGCTACATATAAAGAACTTACAAAATGACACTAAAAAGTCCAGCAATTAGAGGCAGGCAGATCTCTGTGAGTTCAAGGTCAGCCTGGTCTTCAGAGTGAATTCCTGGACAGACAGGGCTACACAGAGAAAACCTGTCTTAAAAAACAAAACCAAAGTGGAAATTTTTTTTTAAGGCCAGCAGTTCTAAAACAGAGTAGATATCCATGTGAAATCCCAGGCCTCAGGAGGTTTAGAAAGGAAGATCATTCAAGGTTATCCTTGGCCTTACATCAATTCTGAGGCTAGTGTGGGTCCTTATCAGACAATAAAACAAGACAAAATCACAACAGAATGAAACAACTCAATTACAAATTCAAAGAAGCACATTGGTGCAAGAGAGTAAGTAGCAGGCGGGCGTGAAGGTGAGCTGTGAGGTCCAAGTCACTTGGGAGGATGAGGACCATCTCAGAAACGCAGCCTGGCCAACACAGCAAGATCCTAACGGGGTAGAGGAAGGAGGGGGAAGTAAGGGGGAGAGAAGAGCAGAAGAAAGGGTGAGGGAGATTAAGAACTTCTAGATGGCAGATATACAAAATTCATCACCAGTAGCAATTAGGGAAGCGCAAATGAAGGCACCAGCACACACTTATCAACATGTGTAGAGTGTCTGCTTTGCATATATGAGGCCCTGGGTTTCCCAACACACACGCACACACACACACACACCCTCGTGTTTAGCACCAAATGCTAGCAAAGCTGCAGGGCAACTGGGTCCCTCACATGATATATAGATAACAGGATACTGTCTGGAAAACAGCGTGTCTGCTCCCCAAATCAAATCACACAAACAAACAAAAATGCCCAATATACTCCTGGGCATTTATCCAAGTGATATGAAGATTTATTTTCATGCAGGAACTTGTATACAAAGGTTCATAGCAATTTTGTTCGTAATAGCTTCAAACTGGAAACCAGCCAAGTACCCTGTAATGGATGAATGGCTAAGTGAGCTGGGATTTGTCTGTCCTTACGATGTAGCTCTCAGAACCTAAAAGGACAATATTATTGATACAAGCAACAGCTTGGGTGGATGGTAAGGAAACTATAGAGGGTAAAGCAAGTCTCACAGGGCTCGGGCTGGCTTCCCGCTTGTTCCGTTTCTGCATCATTGTGGAATAGCGTAATTACAGAGATGGAGAACAGATTAGTGGGTGCCGGGGGTTGGTGATGGCAGGGAGAGAAGGGTGTGGCTAGGAAAGGGCAACACCCATATGTCTTGGGTGATGACACAGTTGAGGTGTCTTTCTTGCTGCTGCTGTTTCTCTTCCAGTGCTGGAAAGGTGCCCAGATGCCTGAACACTCGTGTGCCACTCAACTGTGCCACCAACACTGCGCCTGTCTTCCTCTTTTAACTGAACATGTGTGGGGGACGGAGAGGTGAGTCCACGGTTGAGAGCACCGCTGCTCTCCTGGAGCACCTCGCTTTGTCCTGGAAATGCCTGTAGCTCCGACCCCAAGGCATCCAGGGAGCTCTTCAGGCTTCTGTGGCCACCCACGAGCACATGGCAAACAGAGGCATTTTAAAAAGACACAAAGCAAACTGGGCAGTGGTGGCACATGTCTTTAATCCCAGCCCGTGGAGGCAGAGGCCGGCGGGAGGCCAGCCTGGTCTACAGAGCGAATTCCAGGACAGCCAGGGCTACACAGAGAAACCCTGTCTCAAAAAACAAAAGGCCACATGATAAATAAACACGTATTTTATTATTTATTTCTATGTGTATGTCTGTGGAAATGCTCACTGATACCTTTGAAAGCCAGAAGAGAGCATCAGGTAGATGCCCTGAAGCCACAGCTACAGATGGTTGTGAGCCGTTCCGTGCTGGTCCTGGAATCAAACTCTGGTCCTATGGAAGAGCAAGGAAATGATCTTAGCTGCTGAAACATCTTTTTAAATTTTGTGTGCACGTGTGTGTGTGTGTGTGTGTGTGTGTGTGTGTGTGCGCGCGCTCTCGCAGTTGCTGAGGCCACAGGGCTGGATGCTGTAGCACACCCAGCCTGGTGTGGAGGGTCTGGTGGCTTCCTCCACACCATTGGTCTTTGCTGTGTGGAAGCCCAGAGAAGCTGGGTTCTGACATCAGGAAAGGAGAGAGCAAAGTGGCTGGTACAGCTTGCAGGTCACCAGGCATGTGTGGAGGCAAGCAATCAGCAAGCTTTCCTCTCGGCGTTTGTGAAGACTAGGGCCTCACTGTGGTAGTCCTGGCTGGCCTGGCATCCGCTACCCTGAGCTAGGCCAGCTTCAGACTGTTTTCCTCCAGCCTCAGCCTTCCAGCTGCTGGGCTCACCAGCGTTTCCTCGTGAAGAATAGTGCCCTTCAGTGCATTCTTAGCCTCGATGGTCCTGTTCAGAGCCTCCATCTCTAGCTTTGCGGTGTGTCGTGAGCTGTGACACAGGGCTGAATAAATCTGTCTCCTCTGGCTGAGTATGAAGTTAACAGGGCGAGGCTTGTCCTGGTGGCTCCCTAGTGCTCCAAGGACACCTGGCCGGTTGTGTTTGCCGAGTCAACACCGTGTTCTCGGCCCACTCAGCCGTGATGAAGATCCCCCTCCAGATTTAGCTCAGAGGATGTTTTCCATCTCTTGTTTGTTTTTTAAGGCAAGGTCTCAGGTAGCCCAGGCTAGCCTCAAACTCACTATGTAGCTGAAGATGCCTTTGAAATCCTGTATCCTCAGTGTGGAGATTTGCTGGGATTAGATTTTAATTTCTGTGCAAATTGCTTCCCTTCAGTGATTTCATCCTGATAAACGCAATTTGTTAGTGAATGTCTTAAACTTCCTTTCTTGTGGCTGTGACAAAAGACTGAGACAAACGCAGCTGGAGGAAGACGGGAGTTCATTTGTTTCACAATTCCAGGGACTTAGGAGGGCCGGGGCGTGCACGCACATGCGTGCTAGTGCTCAGGCGGCAGAGCAGAGACCAGTGAAGGGGAGGGCCACGGTTCTGTCAGCTGCAACGTGTGATGTCTGGAATTCTGGGAGCTTTTCTGAGGCTGTGGAAGTGCTAAGGTGGGGCTGCTGTGGTTGGGCCTTTGCTGGTTGGTTGCTGTTTGCTGTGGTTTGTCAGGCGGCCCTATGCAAAGACAGGAGAAGACAAGGAGACGACATGAAGATCAACGCTGCCCAAGAACTTGAGGGCCCTAATCGGCAGGAAGTAGTCCAAGGACGGCTACCCTTCTCCCCTCTAAGCCCTCTCTCTCACCCAGTGTTGGGGTGTTGGAAAGGATTGGGGTGGAGAAGGGTGATAAGTGTAAGAACCCAATAAGGTGGCCAAAAAGCCAGTCAGTTTCTTTCCCAGGTGGTTCTATGCTGAGTGACAGCTAAACTATTCACATCACGGTAGGGGTACAAATCTCATCCCATTCTTTTCCATTTTTCCCTGCCTCTAATCAGGCTGTTTGGGAATATGCCTTCATTTAATGTCTTTCTGAAACTTCAGCTCTGCGAAGGCAGCTAAATAAAGGTCCTGGAATCTGACGATGCTGGCCCTGTGTTCCTCAGAAAGAGCTTCAGACTGAGCAGTTCAATGAGGGAAGCAGTTCTGTCGGGATGAACAGTAAACAGTAAACCATTGGCCTTCCAGCTCATGACAAATGCTCTTGATATGTTTCATTGTATTCATAGGCTTGACAAAATAATCCTAAAAATCTCCACCTACCACACACAGCCAACCACGGAAAAAGGGACCTGTCAGTGGGATGAAGAGTAGCTGAGATTCGGAGAGCGAAAGGACCGGGTTATACACATGGGCCCAAGCTAATTATATGAGCCTTTAACAATGGAAAACTTTAAACTTCTCTTAGCTGCGGAGCCAGAGGACTACAAGGACCCAGGCCACCAGCGCTGGCTCTGAGGATGGAGGAGGTGCTACCAGCTAAGGAACGCAGGTGCCTCCGGAAACTGAATAGACAAGGACTCAGATTCTGCCGTGTAGTCAGGATTCCAGAAAGGACAGTAGCCCTGTTGACACATTGATTTCTGCCCCATGAGACCCGTGTGTGTCAGAATTCTGCCCTCCCAAGCTGTGAGGCAAAAGCTTTGGGTATCTTTTGCATGAAGTCCATGAAAAAGTACTGGAACATCCAATGGGAGTAATCACAGGCCTTTTGTTTGTTTCTAGTGTTTTTAAAAAAATATTTTTGTTTATAAGCAAGAGGAACCAAGTTGAGCTTCCTTGAGTGTTGTAATTAAAAATGTGTTGGGCTATATAACATTTATTATCAGCCCTGAGATTATCCCGGGCAGATATTTCACCTACTCTGTCTCAGAATCCTCACCATCCACCTCTCAGCCCCCATCCAATGCCATCCTCCTTAACCTTCCTCATGTGGGCTACCTTCCATCCATAATCTTATAAATACTTGCTTTTATTCTTCATCTGGGCCTTTTCACGCCATTATTGGAGTCCTTCCTCTTGGTCCATGTGGTTTTTTTCTCCACACTAACCCATCATGGAGTCCTCCTCCTTCTTCTCTTCCCATCTGCTAACACCAATTTTATTTACAACACCAGAGCAAAGGAAACAGGCCTTCTGTGAACACACAGGGCACCTCAGGGACCCACGGTAGAAAAGCAGCAGAGCCACAGAAAGGCAGCTTGGAGGAAGCTGCTCCAGGGGCTCCTCGTTCCACCTTCCATCTCTGCCTCCCCATAGGCCTCACTCAGCTCCATTCTCTTGGCAAATCCATGTTCTCTTCTGTTTAGTCCACGAGCTGTCAGAGGGCTGGCCTTCAACTTCCCTTTAAGACTAGAATCTCATCCTCAGAGCCAAAGTCCCAGGAGAAGAAGTCACTCTGGGACTATTTGTACAAGGTATCCGATAGGGCGTAAAGTAGTCCTCCCTAAAAAGACACCACCTCCCAGCGCAGAACATGACCTTTCTTGGAAAAGGTCATTGCAGATGTAACGAGGACACACCACGCTAGGTCTAGTGTCCATGTGAGGGAGAGGAAAACCGGAACACAGATGCAGATGGGAAAACGGCCCTGCAAGGATACAGTGTTTGAGATGCTGAAGCTGGAAGGGGCAGGAAGGTTCTTACCTAGGAGCTCTGGGGGTACATGATCCTCGCTTTCAGGTTTGCCTGAAAGGTTTCTGGCCTCCACGGTCGAAAGCAGCAGTGTCCGTGCCTAAAGCAATGTGAGTTTTGGCATTTTGTGGTGGCAGATTTAGAAAACCAACGCAGTATCCAGCGTGACCCAGTCCTTTATGGCCAGGGGACCAGATCTTAGAAGCACCCTCAGGGAAGGATGATTCCGTGTGTGGGGCAGATACCTAGAAAGAATCCATGCTGTTCCCTAGAACTGGGACAAACAGTTCCCTTCTCCACTCTTTCTTTTCTGGGATCCCTTTACAATATTTAGCTCTTTCAGCCTTCTGGAATGTTCTGTGGTGTGTGTTGTTTTCCACATCGCAATCCACTTGTCCACTGAGTTCTATTAGCATTCCTCTTGTTGCCATGTTGTTTTTCATTAAATTGAGCCATGATGTTTAAACTATTTTTGGAATCCCTAGGCTCTGTGGCTCCAATTGGCTCATCAGGACCCTGCCACGGAGAGGACTATAGGTTTGCAGGATTGGGGGGGGTGGGAGGAGGGGGGCTGATCCTAGGATTTCATACCTGCTGGCCAGGGCTCTCCCACTGAGCCACACCCTCTAGCACTTCTGCAAGCTTCATCACCACCCTGAGTCCCCTGGTTTCAGTCCTTCCTTTAAATGCTCTATAGCAACCTGAAATACCCATTTCCTATAAACATGCCCTGCAGAGAACCAGAACTCCTCTGGTGAGGTGGCTGTGCTGGAGACCTCCCACCTTTCCCCACCATTTCCTTACACTGCTCAGACTGGCTTCAAGTCCTCTTCCCCTTCCTGACCAGCAAGATGACAGGCTGACCTCGGTGCGTACCCTGCTTCTTTTGAAACTGATCCTGGTCCTGCTTATACAATGAAGCCTGCACACTGACCTTAAGTGTGTCCACACAGTAAGACTCAGTCAGTGTCAGGTGATTACAAGAGAGATGAGCAGAGAACTACCTCGTTCCTGCCAGCATGCAGCTCTGTCCATCTGACTCAGCTTAAGTCACACACAGGACTAGAAAGGGGATTTGTGATAGGTAAATAATGGCCCCTGCCCAAATGTCTATGAAGCCCTAAGTGGAGAAAGGGACTTGGGAGATGTGGTTAGATTAAGGGTTTCCACTTTTTTCCACTTCACTGTGTGGCACACACGGAGGAATTCTCCAGCTAGTGTGTGGCCGTCAGGGGCTCGCAGCAGCTCTTCCCTTCTACCGTTTGGTTGTTGGGATCCACCTCAGGCAGCAGAGCTTTTCCCGTGAGCCATCTGACTGGCCCCAGTCATAAGGCCACAGAAGAGGGTGGTGGGAGAGTCAGAGAAAAAGGAGACACAATGACAGAATGATGAATTCTGTAGGAGGAGGGGACAAATGCAGTGTCTGGGGGCTGGAAGAAAAATCCCTTAAAATGTAGACCCCTGATGACATTTTGATTCTCACTCAACCAGCCTCTGTGTGTTTGTTTTCTAGAATGGGTATGATAAATTCGTGTTCTTCTAAAGCACTACATTCCTGCTAATTCGTTGAAAAAGAAAGTAAGATAGGAGGCAGAGGCAGGTGGATCACTGTGAGCTTGAGGCCAGCCTGCCTAGTCTTCATGATGCTGAACCAGTGAAACCTGGCCTCAAACATAAAAGGAGGGAGGGAGGGAGACAGAGAGGGAGAGAGGGAGAGTGGGAGAAAGAGAGAGAGGGAGAGAGGAAGGAAGGGGAAAAGAGGGGGAAGATAAAAGAAGACCTTTGTTTAATTATAAGGCGTGAACCTAATGGCATTTTTTTTTGCCACCCAGCCAGGTTTCCACCATCTTCTGGCCTTGTCAGCTGCTTCTGACCTCATAGCTTGATTTCATTAGTCAGTAAAAGAATCTCCACTGGATTCTCACTCACCTTTGGGTTTTTTAAATTATTTTTATTTGATCAGCTGTTCTTAGATACTGTTCAGCTGCCCTGATTGACTGAAATATGTAAAAATTTAACTGAAGGAAAAAAAAAAAAGAAATGGAGTCTTTTGCCCGCATGGGTGGGGGTCACCCACAAGCTTGATTTGGCCAGAATCGCTGAGCCCTGCTTCTGAGCATTGACTCACCGAGTTTTAAAGTCTGAGGCACTGGCAGAAATTGGAGGAATCCCGTCCAAGCAGAACCAGTGCCGGGCGCTACTCAACGCTGCCGCAGAACTGGGGACAGCGACTAACTCTGGGTCCGTGTTATCGGAAGAAGAAAAGGAGAAAACGCATGTTTTGGGCACTTACCACGAACGCGTGCCCCTTTCCCTCTTCCTCCTCGAAATAAAGGCCCTCACTCTTATTTTTACACTCGCGATGACTTTATTTCTTCTTTCCCTCGCAGGCGGAGAGGCCGGCGGAGGAAGCCCAAGTCTCCCGGGCCAGGTCAGGGGGCCGGGCCCAAGGCCCTGGCTGCAGGGGCGGCTCCTCGCCCCGGGTAGGGACCACCCACGTGGCGGTGCCGCCCGCCCTCGGAGAGCTGCCCGGGCCGAGGGAAGCGCACAGGCCGCCAGGGCTGGCCCGGTGCTCCCGAAGGCGGGCTGGGCGTCAGCACCCAGCTCCTCCAGACAAAGACGGAGGCTGGGCCCAGCCTTCCTCAGTGATGCGGCGTGCTCTCCACCCCGTCCTAAGCGAGTTTCCACCCGCTGGGATCAAAAAGCAAGCAAGCAAGCAAGCAAGCAAACTAAGCTCGGGGTTTGAAATGCAGCAACGCTGCTTCTAGAGATCAGGACCTGGAATCTCTCAGCCCCGAGAGCGAGACCCTGACGTAGCCGGGGCCTGGGCGGGAACAGGGAGGCGCTGTGCGGCTCGGGGGTCTCCCCGGGAGGCGGGCCGGTGAACTGGTGGCTGGCCCACAAGCGTTTACGGCGCCTGCCAGATTCCACGCCGAGACACGCCGAGGCGGGGCATGCGTGGAGGCGCTACCTCTCCTCGGCCAAGTTAACGCGGCTCGCTGCGGAGGGAGGGCAGGCTTATCCAGCTCTGCCCAGCGCAGAGCAGAGGGTGCCAAACATTTTGGGAAGGATGGGGAGGAATGTGGCTGCTCTGGACCCCTTGCCCGCTGCCATGTTTCCATGGGAATGAAGGAGGGACAGGAGGCCGCTCCCCCTGACTGCCTGGGAGGAGGGCAAGGCAAGCATTTGGTAAACAAGCCCCCTCCACTCCTTACGTGTACCCGGCTGTCCGGTCCAAGCCCCGGGCTCACTCCCTCTGCCCGCTTCACTCCCTGCCCCTCTGGAGCTGGGATCACGCAGCCGGGCTCCAGGCAGGGCCGCTAGTGTCCTTTCCACAGACAGGACCCTGGCAGCAGCCTCTCAGGATGTCCACCTCGCTCAGCAAACAGAGCGGTCTGCTGTGCCTGGGGAAAAGCATGCGGCTGGCGTCCCCACAGCCTTCTGTACCCCAGCTGCCTGCCACACATCTCTGCCCAAAAGAACGCGCAAATGTTCAGGGTTAGAAACTGGACAAGACAATTCTCGAACAATGCCGCTGCGAGGGCGGGGAGATGAGGCACAGCCTTGGGAGACCTGAGCCATCTTGCGCCCTGTCCTCTGGAGTTGGCTTCTTTCCACTGGGCCCTCGCTGGGGGCTGCGAACAGCACCCTCTGCTCTCTGCAGCGGTCAGGAGACACTGGGAGACTTCTCAGTACCACGGGTCCGCCCGGTGCTGCTGGTTGTACAGCTGCAGCTTGATCTGATCTTTAATCTGATTGATGAGGACTTGGGACAGCAGGATCCCCACCAGCTGCAAAGGTGGAAGGAATCAGGCCCTGAGCAGGGGCCACTCTGCTCTCCAAGGCTCAGTCTTCCCAGTGCAGCAAGCACGACCCTCCCACCCTCTGCAGAGCCCAGAGACCCACCAGCTGGACGGGGGAGTTACCTGGGGGATGGCCAGGCCCAGCGCCACACCGCCAAGCAGGAAAAGGTTGCTGTGTATCCAGTTGACCAGCTTGTCAATGCAGCCGTTGGTATAGATGACCTTACTGGCCTCCAGGTAGTCAAAAGCCTGCATACCTTGGCCACACATGGTGTTGATGACGGCCTGAGGAGAGGTTACAAGCGAATGGTACACCCACACCACGAAACACTACCCGATAAACTTGCCAACTTTTCCAACCCCTAAGCTGCTGGAGAATGTCTGTGGAAAATGCTGGAATAAAAATGGCCAAGTGCAACAGAACCAAAAACTCTGGGCCCAGGGGTCTTTTCTGAGACTGATACTCCAACCAAGGACCATGCATGGATATAACCTAGAATCCTTCCACAGATGTAGCCCATGGCTGCTCAGTCTCCAAGTGGGTACCCTAGTAAGCGGGAACAGGGACTGTCTCTGACATGAACTCAGTGGCTGGTTCTTTGATCACTTCCCTCTGAGGGGGGAGCAGCCTTACCAGGCCACAGAGGAAGACAATGCAGCCAGTCCCGATGAGGCCTGAGGGGCTAGGGTCAGAGGGAAGGGGAGGAGGACCTCCCCTATCAGTGGACTAGGGGAGGGGCATAGGAGGAGGAGAAGAGGGAGGGAAGGTGGGATTGGGAGGGAACAAGGGAGGGGGCTCCAGCTGGGATACAAAGTGAATAAACTGTAATTAATATAAAAAATAAAAATTTAATTAAAAAATGGCCAAGTGCAGAATTCCTTTCCTTTGGGTGCTCTGGGTCCAGCCCTCCACCTTGGGGCTGCCCTTCTGCACCCCCTGTGGGCCTAAGAGGCTAACGTGACCCCCACATTAACGTGAAGACAAACCCTGCAGCCATCTTGCACAACCAGCTGCTTAAGTGAGAATGGAGTGTTCCCATAACAGCCTTACCCTGGAGGAAGCAGGTGGAGGGCTCCCTCACCTGGCTGGGGGTAGGGTCTCCCTCACCTGGCTGGGGGCTCGCTCACCTGGCTGGGGGTGGGCAGGCAGCAGGAATAAGGCACCGAGCAGCGCTCGCGGCTCGGGTTTTCCTCCGAGCAGTTGAAGTACATGTTCTGGGACCAGTCTCTGTAGGAGATCCCTCCACAGCAGCTGAACTGCAACAGAGTGCACAGACTAAGGCGCTGAGCCCAACGCTGAGCAGGGGCACAGGGCTAGGCAAGCGCTGGCTGTGACTGCAAGGGAGTCTAAGCACATCTGTGAACTCACGCTTCTCGGTTGCTTTCACCTGAAGAAACTCTCTTTTCAATTCTTTATGTAAATTATGATAGCCCAATTTCGAGCTCACGTGTGTACACACACACACACGTATACACACACACAGGAAACTGTACATATTATTCAGTACATATTCTTAAGGTTCAGGATGTATAACCCTACAAAGCAGTCTGGCAAAAGGAGATGTTCAAAATTTCCTGGCTTGAACTTGGGGTGTTCAGTGACAGGGCATATGCTTGAAATGTCTGACTCCTGGATTCACTCCAGCACTACCAAGAGAAAAAAAAATTAAGAAAACATCCAAACCAAAACCCTTGACATAAGAGAAATCATGGAAGAGAATCTTCAGCATCATGAGTCCTAACTTATCCACGAAAGCGAACTGGCCGGAAGCGCTGAGAGTCACGCTTAACTCTGATTTACAGCCCAGAACAGCTGAAAGCCACTCAAACAGCAGGCAGGTGTTCCGAGTTCCCCGTAAAGAAGGAACTACAACACAGATGAAACTGGAGGACCTGCCGTGACAGCCGTCCGTCACGGGAGGACACGTACCCCCATTCTTACGGCATCCCCTCAGTAGTTAGTTACAGCCACAGAGCTGAATTGAGGTGGCATCGATGAGAGGGAAATGGGAAGTGTTTAATGGGCACAGTTCATGTGTGTGTGTGTCTGAGTGCACACAGCACATACGTAAAGGCCATAGGGCATTCTCTCCTTTCACTGTGGACCCCTGCACTCAAGCTCAGGCTCTCTGTCAGGCTTTGCTTGCCCGCTGAGCCACCTATTAGCCTGAAAAGAGCCGTGTTGTGTTGCTGAGGTGGGCTCTCTGTAACCAGCTGGCCTGGAACTCAATATGAGGCCAAGTGTGGCTTTCACTCCAAGTCTTTCTGCTTCCATTTTTCTAGCACTGCCATACAGGCAAAGATGGACGCCTTGATGATAGATGGTGTCATGACATGCAGGGTGATGCCCCTCCCCCACTTCTATACCTGGGGCCTCACACACACACAGGCAGATGCTCCCCACTAGGCTGTTCCTCAGGCAGCCCGTGAGCTCCCTACATAACCCAGGTAGGCCCTGAGTGCTTCATCTTTCTGTCTTAGGCTCCCAACTACCTCCAGTTACTGTAAATACATTTAATACCTAAAAGGGTAAATTCTGGGTTCTGGGGATAGCTCAGGGTTATATAGTATTTGTCCATGATGGTCAAGGCTCTGAGGTCTACTCCTAGTTTCACAAAAACAAGCAAAACAAAACAAAATTTTGTTGTTGTTGTTTATTTCTCAAGACAGGGTTTCTCTGTGTAGCCCTGGCTGTCCTGGACTCCCTCTATAGCCCAGGCTGGCCTCAGACTCAGAGATGCACCTGCCTCTGCCTCTTGAGTGCTGGGATCCAAGGCGCAAGCCACCAGTGCCTGGCACAAAATGGTATTTTTTTTTATCGTATTTAGCCACAATTTTTAATGTAATATATAATAAAATATGGTAGTTCCTCATTCCCCTATAGGCAACCCCTTAAAATGGTTTCTTAAAATTTTTCCAGCATCCTTTTATAAATGAGACTACACAGTTTTTCCTCTCCTCTTCTTTACATAAGCACATACATATGTTTCATTTCATATATATATTAATATATATATATATATTTGTAATTCTCTATGTACCATTCTATGTCCTTAACAGTGCCTGTTCTCCACCCCAAAACCCTTCCCAGAATGCATTACTTAGCAGGTAAGAGGTCCACAGGCCTCAAGAGTGAGACATTTCTTGCGATAATCTTAACTTTCCCCCGAGCCCAGGACACTGGCTGAGCACACCATACTTGGCTGGTACCTTCTTCTGGCCAAAGTCGATGAGGTTCTGCAGGTCCAGGTCATCTCGATAATGCACAATCGCATTGTTGATGATTTCACTCACTTTCCCCCGAGCCTGGCAGATGCAATCAGGACAGGAGAGTAACCCATAATTTATTAATCCCTCAGAAACAACAGCAAACGCAGATCAGCATTTGTGGTGGTTTGAAAGAAAACGTCCTCCACAATGTTTAAGTACTTAGTCCCTAGTTGGTGGTGTGGTTTGGTGTGTGTGTGTGGTGTGGCTTTGGTGAAGAAAGTATGTCACTGAGGGTGGGCTCTGGAGTGTAAAAGCCATGTACCATTCCCAGTGCACTTTCTGTTTCCTGCCTGTGCTTCAAGATGATCCCTCAGCACCCCACTTCTGCCCCCTACCCATTGCTGTGTCTCCACAGGCCCAAACAAGCTTGTCTAAGTTCCTGGTTATGGTGCTTCATCACAGCTCTCCCTTCCAGGTTTCTCTGTGGCTCCCTGTCACACCAGCCTCTAGGAGGCAGGAGGGCCCCCTCCACACACCACAGTGTGTTCAAAGGCACAGGGCAGCCCTCCTCTCCTTGCCATGTTCCAGCGGATCAGCACTCCCACCCGCCCTGGGTCTACGCAGATAGCCTCTGAAGGTAGTGCTGCCGAAAGGTCCCCAGACACTATGAACTGTCGCACCCCCAATCTTTCCACCATACCTATTTGTTGCCACCCTCTCCCATTCTAGCCTCCCTTTTACACATCGGATGTGTCTTTGCATCCTGTGGACCGTTAGCTCACTGGGGAGCCTCAGTCTGCCGCAGACTCACTTTGTGCTTTCCCAGCCAAAGACCTAAAGATTAATGAGAAGCCCTGTCAGCCTTGGTGAGTGAGGACACCCTAAGCTCCAATCCTCGTTCACACAGGATGCAGAGGGAGAGCCTTATCGACAGCTAAAACTCATGTTCTTTCCTCCTTAATACCACAGTGGGAAGCATGACTGCCTCCCAAGAACTGGGGAGGTCACAAAGGTAAAATTACCCCAGCTGCCAAAGGTCAGGGTCGTAGTCCCTCAGATCGTCTTCACCCCGAGACCTGGAGAAAGGTCATTTGGCTAGTTGGCTGGTTGGCTGGGGCCCGTGCACTCTGGGCCTTGGGTAGCAGTGGGGCAGAGGAGCACGGGTCCCAGTGTCACAGCACCTCAGAACTATCTCTTGAAATGACACAGTTACCTACTTCCGTATATTAGTACCTCAAAATAGCTGTATTTTGTCTTGATCTATCAGAAAGGAGCTGACTGAGTGGAGACACTGACCTCTAGTGGACACAAGGAAATCGTGTCTTCAGATCTGCTTTACTAAGCTACAGATAAGCTCAGTGGCTAACCTTGTCCTGTGGTTTCTTTCTGCTCAGCGGCTCTTCCTATGGTTTTCTGTGTGTTTATTATTGAGACAGGGTTTCTCTGTGTAGCCCTGGCTGTCCTGGACTCACTCTGTAGACCAGACTGGCCTCGAACTCTGAGCCGCACCTGCCTCAAGGGCAGTGGAATTAAGGATGTGTGCCACCACACCTGGCTTCTTTTCCTGTGACTTTATTTCATGGTCTTGTACTTTATTCCTGGTAATTATTTGTCGTTTGAAAGTAAAATTCTGGCTAGATTTTCTTCCCTCTTTTTCTTGGTTTGTGTGTTCTGTTTTGTCTGGGGGAGCTCAAGCTGTCCTGGAATGGACTGTGTAGACCAGGCTGGCCTGGAACTCACAGATCCACCTGCCTCTGCCTCCTGAGGGCTGGGATTAAAGGGATGTGCCACCATACCTGGCTACACTTTTCTTCTTCTTTTTTTTTAATTTAAAAAGATTTCTTACTGTATAGACCCAGCTAGCCTCGAACTCACTAAGGAGGCAATGCTGGATCACACTCATGGAGGTCCCCCTGCCTCTGGCTTCCCAGTGCTGAGAATAAAGGAAATTCTTAATTAGGACTGTGGCTCAAAGCAGCCCACCTCCAGGAGGCCCGGGGTCTGCCAGCTCTCTGCTTTCCATGAGTTCAAGAAACACTTCCTGGCTGAGGGCCTCTTGGAGCTGTCTGTGGCCCCGATCACTGAGTTCTCCTTAGTCATTTACCGGTCCTGTTCGAAGGTTATTTTAATGCTTGCGATGCTATACCCTGCCCCTGCTCTATACGGCATCTCAGGCTGTCCAAGGAAAACACCTTACAGTCACGAAACTCTCTTTAAACAGGCTGCTGTTAAGGGCCATTTATCCATCCCTAAGGAAACTTTTCACGGGCTGATGCTTCCCCAGGGGACGGCGCTGTGATTAATTAACCAGAAGTAGTCACTTCCCCTTGCTCCCTCCGGTACTAGGAGGCCCCTAGGCTCCCGCCTTACCTTGTCTGAGAAGACGAAGCCCAGGATGCCAGCGGCCAGCTGCAGCAGGAACACGACGGTGAGGCAAAGAGAGAACTGTGGCAAGAAAGGAGGCCATGGTCACTGCGATGAGAAGCAGCCACCCCCGGGCCAAGGCGAGGACCAGCCCGGCTCTCCTCCACAGCGGCCACACTGCAAACTCTGCTGCCTCTGCGACAGTGCCGCGGAGTTGGCCGCCCTGGGCAGCGCTCTGCAGTGAGGAGTGGGCAACAGGGGCTCAGCGGGCAGCACGGGGCAGGACCGTGCAGGATGGGGCAGCACAGGCTCAGCGGGCAGAATGGGGCGAGGCGGGGCAGGGCGGGGCGGCCTGGGGCAGGGCGGGGCGGGCACACACCGTCTGCAGAAGGCAGATGTTCTCCCGCAGGGACCCGATGCAGCCGCAGAAGGTGAGGAGGAACATCAGCACGCCCACCACGATCAGCAGGATGGCGGGGTCCACCGCCAGACACGCCAAGGCTGCTTCTGGGAGAGAGGCTCACCTCAGCTGGAGCCCGGTGCCGACTGGGAGCAGAGGAGGGAGGGGTGCACCCAACCTGTTCTCCCCGTCCTGGGGACTTCCCCGCCTGGCGAGGACTGTGGGAAAGCCAGCGTCACGGGGAGCAGTGTGTCGGAGCAGTCCAGTGTGAGCGGAGGCCCGCTGTGCTCCCGAGAGGGCTGAGCTAGCCTGAGCTAGCCGCTCACTAGCAGCGTTGGGGTCCCTAGGGGTGATTCACCAAAGGCTTTGCAGAGGGATGGACACAGAGCTGCTCCACAAGCTAAGAGGGAGAGCAAGACCCTGCCTGCTCTCTGCTTCCACACAGCTGGCTTCTCTGCAGGACTCGGTCCCACATGCAGACAGGTTCCTGAGATCCAGAGGGAAGTGGTTGGGTGGCTGGGCTTGGGGGAGGCTGGGCTCTGGTGAGGCTGGGCTCGGGAAGGCTGGGGAGTTGGGGAGGCTAGGCTCCGGGGAGCCTCTTCTCTGACCTCAGCCTGGGGCCAGCTCTGGAGCAGGAGCCTGTGCGGGGAGGCAGAGGGAGACCCAGGGCCTACCTGCGTGCTTCGTCATCCTGGCGTACACACCCACAGCCACCATGACCATGGAGATCACCTGTGGGGACAGGCAGTCAGTTTGAGATTCTGAAAATGAGGATGTTTGGACGGGATGAAAGCAAGCGAGGACAGCTTTCCAGGATACGGGGCAGGTACCCTGAGCCAACCCCAGTGACAGCGCTGAGGCTCCAGAGATGCCCGGTGCTGTCGCCTTCGCTCTCTGTAACACACTTATCTTGTGAGACAGATAATGGCCCCATTTCACAGAAGGAGAAATTAAGATAGCAAAGGGGAATATAGGACAGAACAGTGATCAAAAACACAGGCTTCCAGACAGATAAAACTCGGGGCTACAGCACAAGGCCTTGTGTTCAATCACAGGCATCCAAACTTACACTTACACACACACACACACACACACACACACACACAATTACAACAGGGCATGGACTTCTGAGAGATTCGGGTATTTAACCCCAGTTGTGACAATTTTCTGAGTCTCGTTTGACTTCTGCACGTAAGACTGAATTAGGACAGAGAGCTGGTATGATGGCTTATGGGTGAATCTCAGCATAGAAGGCTGAGGCAGGGACCAAGAATGAGGCCGGGCTTCAGCACAAGGGCCTGTCTCAAAGAAAAAATACTTTATTTTTATTTGTGTCTGTGTGGGTGCACACGGAAGCCAGCAGAGGGCATGGGAGATCCTTGGATCCTGAGGCACTGGGATTGCAGCTTTGTGAAAGCTTGGTGAGGGCGTGACTGGAGACCAGGCTGGCCTCAAGCTTTGTGAAAGCTTGGTGAGGGCG
>NW_026590663.1:8572308-8584155 GCF_907164565.1 Psammomys obesus | reverse complement strand
AAAGCTTGGTGAGGGCGTGACTCTGGAGACCAGGCTGGCCTCAAGCTGAGAGGTGCCTGCCTCTGTGTCCCAGTGCTGGGACTAGAGGTGTGCACCCGCACCATACCGCCTGGTTAAACAATATTCTTTAAGTCTTAAAAAAGACACAGGGGCTGGAGAGATGGCTCAGCAGTTAAGAGCCTTGCTCTTGCAGAGGACCTGGGTTCAAGTCCCAGCTCCCACATGGTGGCTCACAACCACCTGTAACTCCAGTTTCAGGGGATTTGGCTCCTTCCTCTAGCCTCTGAGGGCAATTACAAATACACAGGCAAAATGTTCTTACACATATAAATAAGACTGAGTTAATTTCACACTTTTACAATTTATTCGTTTGTGTGTGTGTAAACGAACTCGGGCCACCCACGCATGTGACATACGAGGACAACGTGCCTGAGGTGACTCTTCCCTTCCACTGTTTCCCGGGGATCAGGCTCAGCTGCCAGGCTTGGCCGCACCTCTACCCACTAAGCCATGTTGCCAGTGTGGAAACAGCTGTGTGAGAGTTAGGTAAACAATACCTGGAAAGCAGCTCCTGTAGTTTCCGACACTGAACGCTGCGCACCACCAGCAGCAGCCCCACGCAGGATTGTGCAGCCCTGGCTCTAGCCCACCCACGTGGATCTTCAGGTGGACGCAGGCCCCAGCTCCCCAGCCCCCTGGAGGCCACAGATAAAGTGCACCCTGATGGGAACGGCAGTGGCCACCATGGAAGGGGCCTTGATAACCCTGACTCCAGTATGGAGGGACACAACCGAGGCCTTACAGACGTCATGCCTCCTCCCTGCAACAGCAAACCATTAGGGGCTCCCAAGCTCTTTGTCCCCCAGGCCCCCGAAAGTGTCTGGTGGCCCCAGGCCTCCTCTCAGTGTAGAGCCCAGTCTCCAGGCTGGTGCCAAGTAGCAGCTGACTGTCGCCATGGCAATAGATTAGGCCAAGCTCTGGCAGAGAGAGAGAGGTCTCAGCAGCAGGGGCTTGGCCAGCTTGGAATGCATCTAGACCCCCTTCCTACAAGACAAGGACCTACTGGAAAGGGCCTCCTGGGAGGTCGGCAGGGAAAGAGAGGCGCAGGCCCCTGACGGGGTCAAACTAGCCCTGTATGAGGAAGACATGTTTCCACATGGGACTTCTCTCTGAAAGTTCTTTACTGTTTAGCAGAGCACAGATGTGTAATGGTAAATCCTGGGTTATAACTAAGTCTCTCTGCGAATCCATGGCCCTTTCTCCTTCCCTACTCAGGTCCTTCTGACTCGGGCCCAACATTACCATCTTTGTCCTTGTGCACCCACAGCCCTGTGTCCTCAGCCCCCATGTGGCCCTTCCTCCACCTCATCAGCGTTCATATTCTGCCCAGGCTGCACAGGCAGCTTAAAGAGTGGAACGTGGAGCGGGAGGTGCCCACCGACTCTTCCCATCGCATGGCCAGGCTTAGACACACGGGGAGACAGGGAACTCTCACCCGGGACTGCAGTTCTGAAGCGGTTTTACTAGGAGTTATTTAGAAATGAGTGTCTATGCTGTGTCTCTGCCTCCTTCCCATGCACTAAACTTTCTAGAGTGGGCGACTGTACAGGGGTCAAATCAGCAGGCGGCGGCGTGCACCCCTGCAGCCCAGTGTTCTGAAGGGAGAAATGGGAGAGTCTGAAGTTCAAGGTCAGCCATGGCGACATCGTAAGCTGGACCTAGAATGGGCTACGTGAGACCTCATTTTAACAAGAGATGGGGTGGGGAAAAGGAGAGGGAGGAAGAGAGAGAAAGGCTGCGTAACAGGGTAACAGTTGCTCTGCCCACTGCAGTACGGAGGCTAACACCCCACAAGACCACAAAGTCCTTTCTGTGAACTCGTGAATATATTTTCTTATGTTGCCAAAGGGAGTTTTTGCAAATGTGATTTAGGATTTAGGGGTTAAAGATGGAGAAATCAGCCCCCCTCCGCCACAGGGCCCAATATGGTCACAAGCGGACCTTATCAGAAAGAAGGCAGAGGGTCAGATTCTGAGAGGGAGGCAGAACCGGGGCAGCAAGGTTGGAGCGACGCAGTGCCATGGACCAAGGGATGTAGGCCGGAAGCTGCAGCAGGAAAGGACAAAGCCCCAGAACACAGGCAGGAACACGGCACTAGGGACAGACACCTTGACACTGGCCCAGGAGAGCCCGTTTTGGACCGTGGGCCTCCAGAAGCGTGAACGAGTAAATTGGGGTGGGAAGCAGGACTGACACACTATTAAGCCCGGCCACTGGCTGCTGTATCAGGAGCGAGGACCTACAATCTGTCCTTACAGTTATCCGGGGGTTAAACAAGAGCACCCGCAGCTTACAGCACGGGCTCTCAACCCTGGCTGCCACCGCAGTCACCGCGCTGGAGGAGACGCGGCAACTCGTATGTCCAGCCTGCCCTGCAAACCACGCCGTGGAGAACCTCTGACACCGGTAGCTCTCAGGGAGTTCCAGGGTCCCACGGTGCAGCCGGCATGAGAACTTTACAGCTAAAGTGCAACCAGCCGGGAATGAACAACAGAAAACCACAAACATTAAGATCAAGATGGAGGCTCGAGCATTAACAGCGAGCATGATCTCGGGGGGTGGCTCTCCTCTGCATTTCACAGCTTTATCGCTCGCGCTCCGTCCTTGCCCTCTTTCCTACCCTGGAGTCCTCAGAGCTCCAGGGTTAGTGCTGCAGGCATGAGCAGCATCAAATTCTGAGGCTGGATAGAACTTCAGAAGTGCAGTCAGACATTCACCTCTTGAGCCGGAAGAACAGAAGGGACATTTGGCCAAGTGTACAGGGGCTGTGGGAACATCTGGATGCAATGTGGCTTCCATGGCCTCAATCTCTGGTATGAAATCCCCGTCCCAAGCCTCTCGCCAGTGGTGTGCTTCCATGAGGGCGGACATAAAGTACTTCTCTTCTTAGAATGGGCTTTCACATAATGGACAGGATGAAGCCGGCTAGGAACTTTTAAAAGCTGGGTCCCATTTTCAAAATAGCTGAGCCTAGCTCTTAGGAAAATTTATGTTCCTGAAACGCCGCCAGTCACGATATAAAATAACTTGCGTGCACCAGTGCTTTATCCTTCTCTTCGGATGAAAATGGTCATCCCCTGGACTCTGGGACAAAGGGCTGGTTTTCTGCTTTCTGACGAGAGCAGAAATGTAGTAGATGAGCCTGGAACCTCATGGGTCAAAGTAGAGTGCTGGCAAGCAGGCCGGGTAGGGGAAAGGCTGGAGGGCCTGGGTTCAAACAGCCAGTCCACATGAAAGCGGGGTGTGGCTCAGCCGGCCTGTAACCCCAACACCCGCGCCCGTGCCTAGAGAACTCGCTGACCTGCCAGGGCCGACGAGGAGAGTTGCAGACTCCATGAGAGACCCTGCATCAGGGGAACAAGGCAGAGAAGGACGGAGGGAACACTAGCACCTTCCTTCGCTTCCACATGGGTGCTCACACGGACACACACAACACACAACCAGCAGCCTCACATTGTGAGACACGGGCTAGTGAATGAGCTACCGACAGCCAAAGCTGGGAACCTGAGCGTCGACACAAATAAAGCCGGGGTCTGAAGACACGGGCAATGGCTGAGTGTGGTCACAGAGGACCCAGTAACCACACCGGGCGCCAGTCAACGCCAGCGCTCCCGCTCCGGGGATCTGATGCCTCTGTCCTTGGGCACGTGTCCTCACAGGCACATGCCTACACACGGCCATGCCTCCAGACATGCACAGGTGCACACGAACAATTCAAAATAAAAACAACTGCATTAAACCACTACCCACAGTATAAAATAGACGTCTGTGTCTCTATATGGACACAGTAATAGGCTGTGGAATAAACACAGCTGCCAACGGGGCAGAGCAGAGCTGCTCATGCGGGCGCTGTGCACAGTCTTTCTTCCAAAGAGCCCGGAGGAGGAAGAGGCACCGGGGAACCCGCTCCTCAGCTCTCCTTCACAGAGGCCGCAACGGGGGTGCTCTTCCTCAAGCCCCACCCCGGGAACAGCAGGAGCGAGACAGCAGGCGGTTCTCACAACACTACAACACCTCAACAACCCTCCCCCGTCAGAAACAAGTCCAAGACGCTGTCACAGCCAAGGGGAAGAAAACGCATGACTAAACCTAACGCAGTACCCTGGCTGGGTCCCGGAACACAGGGGCAGGAGGGACCAAGGGAGTCTGGTCGAAGTCCAGAGCACGAGGGTAGAGCTGCTGACTGGACCTGGCACAGCACACTTCCCTATGACATTAGTGTGCAGGACCGTTCCTTAAAGTCCTCATTTGCAAGGGCTGCTGAAAGGGCTCAGTGAGTACAGGGGCTTGCCAAGCCCAAGCCCTCAGTGCCATTCCTGGGTCCCACGTGGTAGGAGAGAGCCAACTCTAGCAAGCTGTCCTCTGATCTCCATATATGTACTGTGGTACCTGAGTGCCCACACTTACACATATACACAGTAAGTGAAGATAAATGCAAATCAGTCTTTTTAGATAAAACACACCCGGAAGTTTTTTAGTTCTATAAACTAAGACTTTTGGGATGGCATCTCTTCTTAAAACATATATACATATATATATATATATTGTTTGTTTTCTCTGTGTAGCCCTGGCTGTCCTGCACTAACTTTGTAGACCTGGCTGGTCTCAAACTCACAGAGATACACCTGCCTCTGCCTCCCCAAAAGCTGGGATTAAAGGCATGCGCCACCACACCCAGATTTCATATATGAAAATTATGTATATAATTATAATATATTTTGATCATGTTTTTCCCTTCCCCAAATCCTCCCAGATACTATCCATCTCATTACCCACCCAACTTTACTCTCTCTGTTTCTCTGTCTCTATCAATAACAAAAATCCCAGAAAAACAAGAAACTCAACAAACAAACAAAAACCCCACAAAACCAAAAATAAAATAAAATAAACCAAAAATAAAAACAACAAGCAACAGACCAATAAGCCAAAGGAATGCCATGACAGAACAGAGTCCACAAAATGCCACAGAGTTAGTCTTGTTAGCCCTCAGCTCCTGGGCCTGTCCTGAATGTGGCTGGCACACTCAGTGAGATGCCCCTGAGGGAGACTGTCCCTTTGCCAGTGGCCACCAACTGCCTCCTGGTCAGGGTGGCCCCCTTCCCCGTCTGACTGGAACACTGCAGGCGGCACCATGCTGCCAGGGTCTGCGAGTGCGCATCGGCCCTGCTGGGTCTTGAAGACATGGCTTCCGTGAGTCACCTGCAGCCTCTCTGCCTCCTCGTTCGCAGGTCCTGAGGGGAGGGGTGTGACGAAGACACCGAATTTAGCCTCTCGCTCTCTGCACACTGTCCAGCTGTGGCTCTACTGAAGAGGCTGCTTCACTGATCTGTGCCCCAGGCCGAGGTGACCACCGGGACCTCTAGTGAAAAAAGGGAAGCTGGGGGACAGTTTAAAATGGGGTCTCACGGCAGTGCTGGCCTCAAACTTACTCCTCGTGCTGTCTACCCCACCCGACCCCCCAAGCGCTGGCAGTATAGGCGTTC
Organism: Psammomys obesus; assembly: GCF_907164565.1. NCBI lineage: Eukaryota > Metazoa > Chordata > Mammalia > Rodentia > Muridae > Psammomys > Psammomys obesus. The sequence continues at coordinate 8,578,612 of NW_026590663.1, read as the reverse complement.
GCTACCACACCTGGTCAATTACACATTTTTGACAGGAATATTACACAGATATTGTTACATTTTGAGGAAGCCCAAGACACTAATTTCTGTTGTAGAAAAGACCGTTTTTACTACCATAACATGCTATTAAACATGTCTCTGCCCGTCGTAACTTCCTCCTGGGGGCGCCAGGAGCCAGCAGCAGAGTACACTTCATCTATGCACTCTCCTGTGTCTTTATTTATGTGTGTCACAGCGCACACGTGTGGGCTGGAGGACAGCTTCGGGGCTGGCTCACCCCTTCATGCTCTGGGTCCAGGCTTAGTGACAGACACCTTGCCCTGCCGAGGCATTTTTGCCCTCCCCAGACGAAACTACATCCGCTATCTCATCCCAACCAATGGGGCACTTGTGTCTCCACTTTCCGGAGCTGGGATTCACAGCATTCAAGGCACTTCGCCTCGTTCACTCAGTTTGTGAGCTGCCGGAGTGGATGGCAACGTAATTCTGGTCCCCAAAGCCTCAGGCCCTCAGCCATGGGCTGGCTGCCTTCCTATCTCTGACTGGCAGCCACCCTGCTCCCACCTGTCCCTTTTGGGCTATCATGCATGAGGCAGGAAGAACAGCTGCCCTCAGTCCTCCTGGGGAGCAGCTGGCAATCTCCAGCGGGGGTGGAGCTCAGGGAGGACACAGGGGTACCAGCAAGGCCTTCTGGGGAGCTCAGAGGACTCTCTAAGCGGCACCTACAAAGTACAGGGCATGGAGAAAGGGCACAGTGTGGCACAGAGAAGCAGGGCCCTTCCCCACTTCCCGGGACACACACACCCTTGGCCTCCGTGTCACCCCAGCACTGCTGTCCTGGAGTTCTGAGCGGGCAGCTGTCTGTGTGGCGCTGGCTCCTGGCACCCTGACGAGCAGAGGAGCCCGCTTTTCCCTCGTGCCTGTGGCTGGCCCTCTGGGGTCTTCCCCAGACCGTGGCTCCTTTTGCCCTTGCACGGTAACGCCGGAGGCAGGGAAGGCCACGAGAGCTCAGCTCACACTCAGTGGTTACTGGATGGAGGGAGCCATGCCTGGACTCCCCAAACTCAGAAAGCTGAGGCAGGGGCCTGCTGTGAGTCCAAGGACAGCCTGGGCTACGTGGTGAGGCTCCCCACCCCCAATCCAAACTCACAGTCCTAGAAAGGGCAGGCTAACTCAGAGTGCGACGGTCTATCACCGGGACTATGAGAATCTCGTGCTTCTCAAATTCTTTTACAAAGTTGCTTCAATTTTCACTTTCCACTTAATACAAGACCAGCAGAGTTGCTAAGGAGAAGGTGCCCATGACGTCAGGGCTCTTATCTCCACTCACGCTCTTTGATGACAGGGTAGTGCTATGTGCCCAGGCTGGCCCGGGACTTGCCAGGGAGAAGTGCAGGCTTGAGTCCACTGTGCAGTCTGTTGCGGCCTTGAATTTAGGATCCCCCTGCCTCTTCAGCTTCCAGCGTAGTGAGAGCACAGGGACTCGCTAATCTGGCATTTCTGTTGCTTTTACAAAAGAATCTTAGATAGACACCGTGGCTCATGCTTTTAACACTGGCACTCAGGGGCGGAGGCTCGAGGACCTCTGTGAGTCTGAGACCTGTCTCAAAAACTCAGAAAGAGGGACTGGAGAGATGACGGCTCGGTGAGCAAAGCACTTGTAGTACAAGCATGAAGACCTGAGTTCAAATCCCCAGGGCCCGTGTGAAAATCTGGACTTGGTAGGACCAGTGTAGAATCAGGACCCCTACTGTGAGGGGTCCCGGGACAAGAGAATCCTCGACACTGAGGCCAGCCACCCCACGCAGGCAGCGCTGAACAGGAGACCCTGTCCCAGCAAGGTGGAAGGTGAAGACACACCTGAGGTTTCTCTCCACACATGTGTGACCTACAGAGAGAGAGAGCGAGACAGAGAGAATAGCCAGGACACCGGGACAGCCTGGGCTGCATACAGAAACCCTGTCTCAATGGAGAAAGAAAGAAAAAGAGAAAGAGCAGAAAGAAGCTGGACTAGACTCCTCCGTGCTTGTTTGCGATCTCAGCACTCAGGGGTTGGAGGGAGGAGGATCAGGAGTTCAAGGCCAGCCTGTCTCAAACAAGACAAGAGTCTGATGGCTTCAGGAATGCAGGCGGAAGAGGAGGTGGTGGCTAGGGCATTTGGGAGAGTGTGTCAGGAGAGACTGAGGACTTTCACGGAGGTTTTGCAGCCTTGATGTCTGCTCGCTTCCCCTGGCCTCTGAGGCAGGTGGGTGACCCTCAGTGCCCGGAGGACTCCACACATGGGTTAGGGAGTGGGCCACAGTGACGGCTTCTTTTTCAAGGTTTTGAAACAACATGTACCATCGTACAACCAGGATTCCAAAGTACACACATCTCCTATGGCTTCTCTGGGCTGTTCACCTGGCCCACAGTAAAGTTCAGAACAGCACTCTGTAACCAAGTAGCGTTAGGCCACACTTTCAATACGACACACACCTACTGACTGTGGTCTGGGGAGGAGAGCAACAAGCGGGCTATTCTCCCTGACCTGTTCTGCCTCAGGAGACTGACTGCGGAGCTTGAGATGCAATGCCTGTATCTGATTTTTTGTTTTTTAAAGTCTCCGGCCAGTGGCTGGGCCTGGCCTAGGGAAGACCCAATGGGTGCAAACGTGCCACAGCTGAAGGGAGGAAAGAGACGCTGGGCTCTAGGGAGCTCCTCCAGAGGACGGCTGCCATTTTTCTTCTGACCTGGCCTGAGGGTGTCAGGCAGAGGACACAGCTGGACACCTCACAACTGTGATCAGGCAGGCAAAGCCGTGCTACGTTTTCACAGAGCAAGTCTACTGGGGCGGGGGGGTGGGGGGGAGGACACTGGGTCTCCTTCCAGGAAGCTTTGCTCTGTCAGGCACCGAGCATGGCTCAACATCCACTCCTGCTCCAGGTAGGAGGAAGCAGGGATCAAACAAGGCAGTGTCCATGCTCAGGGACCAGGTGTGGACACAGATAAACATGCCGTGACTGCAGGATGGGGAAGGAAAGAAAGGGTACCCAGTGAACCCAGAGGCACAGCCCTGAGGAAGCCTGGGTTGCGGGAGGGGCAGGGGGCAGGGGGCAGGGGTGAGCTCCTGCCATATGGTTGACTCAAAAGCACCCTAACCGTTGCCAGAGTGGAGACAGGGGACCGCCAAAGGGGAGCAGGACAGCTCTGGCGACACAGGCGCCCGGGGCTAGAAGACTGCCACATCAGCGTCTCTGCTCTGTCCAGAGGTGACAGCACAGTGACGGAGGAAGGCGGCTCCTCCTGAAGACTTTAAATACAACTTCTAGGACGGTGGAGCAGTTGCTTCAGGCTACGGGAACCCAGCAATCAGTCGCCCGGCAACCTGATTCTGAGGGGAAAACCAGAGCTTCGTGGCCCAGGAGGAAATGAGATTTGGAACATAAACAGGAGGATTGGTTCTGATTCCAAGGGAGGCATCGGCTTCTGAGTCAGGCTCCAGGTGCCCGGGCGGGAGTCAGGGCCCCTGCCGCCAGGCCTGAATGCAAGCCCAGGCTATGCTGGCTGGCCAGCTTCCTCCCTCGGCCGGCACAGATACACACACCACCCCACACAGCTCCCCTGGGGCCGGCCAGGCATGCGCTCTGGGCAACGTGTCCAACTGTCCCAGCCACGAGAGGAGAGTGGAAGCCTACTCTCACCCGGCCATGCTCACCCGGCCCTGAGGCGGATGGGAACAAGGATGAGCTCTGAGCTGGAGAAGCAGCCCTTCACTGAGCGCTGCGTGGTGTGTGGTGGAACTGCGGCTCTGGGCTTGGGAGAGAAGGGACAATGAGCAATGCCTGAAAAGTCTAATCCCCCTCACTGTCCCTTATGGAGACTGAAGTCCAGGGACCAAGACCAGAGAGACTCGTGCTTAGCTCCTGCCCCAGGTCTTAAAGAGAGAAAACAGTTCTCAGAGTGATTTATTCATCTATAAATAGTTCACAGAAACAGACAAATCCTCCTTTAGAGGAGAAAGATTAAGGACAGAGACACAGGTACGTTGGCTTAGCGTCACACAGTAACTAGGTGCCAGAAAGAAGCTGGGCCTCTGGCCTGTCCCTGAGCCATTTCTAGAGCCACCGACTGTCTGCCTCTGCGGTAGGGCCAGAAGGGGGCTCTGCTCAAACTTGGGGATGGTCTGACCATGGCTAGCTCTTGGTTTCAAATAAAGCATTCTTAGATTTTAGTCTCCTTTAGTTCAGTGTTTAGGTGGGGCCATGCTTGCCCAGAATGAGGGGGCATCTTGTCACTCTCGTGTGCGGGTGGCCAGATGTCTCCAGGAAGCATTTTAACCACAGTAAGTGGGCCTAGGAGCCTGGCTCTCTTCCAGACTGTGAGCTCCCAAAGTTACTTGTTTGATAGAAAGGGTGTAGGGTGGAGTGGGACAGTCCAAGAAGCTGTTTCTGACCAGGAGAGATAGACAGATGCCCTGCTGCTCACAGTGAGGACAGATAAGAGCGAGGCGCCAAAGGAGCAGGCCTTGGCGGCCCGCCCCAGAGGGAGCCACTAGAAGTGGGGTGCATTCCCCTCAGGACACTCCCTCAGCCCTGCAGGGTGGTGGTGAGGGGTTTTCCTGTTTTCAGACCTCCCAGGGAAACAGAGCGTAGGCCAGGAGAACTTGGTTGACTGGTTACCCAGCGACCGCAGCAGCCATCTGGGTCGTGGGCTTCCCCTACGAGAGCAGGCCGGTTTGCAGGAAATCACCAGGCAAAGCCTGCTGACCAGCTGCTGGACCAGGCTGAAAACACTGACCAGCGCTGCGATTTAGCTTTCTCCCGGGGAAAAATGTGGAAGTTTAACAAGATGCCTGCTAACTGTCTGACCCTAGTTCTGAAACCAAGACTCTGACAGAAGCCACAACGTCCGTCTCCCCAAGTGTCATCACCAGCCTCTGGGATGTCACTCAGTCGTCCCAACGGGCCAGCACTTGCATACTCTGAGTCTGCTCTTTACACCACGTCCCCTGTGAAAGCTTTCCAGCAGAGGCCCTAGAAGTCTGTTCCCCAGACAGTTTAGACCTACCGTTCTTCCTCTGGCATATCTGAACCACGGGTCTCAGGCTGAGGCAAGCCTGACAGGCCTCCAGGGCTGCAGCTTTGGTGGCAGGGAGAGTGGGGGCAGGGAGGACTCCCCTATGTTATCACATCCACAGGGCCCAAGCACTCTCCAGCCATGACACAGGACTCAGCTGGCATTTTCTGAAGAGCTCCCCTGAATTCTCAGCCCTCCTCTGCCAGCTCTCTTCACACCGCATTAGCCTGCTATTGGGAGGAAGGGAAGGCCTGCAGACATGAACATATCCCTCTCAGTCAAATCGACCAGGATGGGAGAGTAGGGTCAGAAATCCAGGGGTCTGCAGCTCTAGGTCAATACTCTTCATACTTTTCCAGCCCAGAACAGGAGCTTCTGAAAGGACCCCAGCCTTCCAGCCCAGCAGAGGATCCTGTTTACATTACCCTAGGCTGCCAGCTCCTAGAGGACAAGCTGGTCTGCAAGGAGGGAGGGCAAAGTTTAGGACCATCGGACCTGGAGGCCATTCTTGACCCTTTTCAGCTTTGACAGGAGCAGACTCTGAGGCCTGCAGAAGGGACTCATGCCCCTGAGGAACTGGGAGAGGGCCGGCTTGGGGTTTGTTATCCTTCTCTCTCTCTCACTCCACCCCTAACCCCCTGTTTTGGCAGTCGGGCCTTCCAGCCCCAGGCCTGAAAGTCCCTAACCACGAAATGTGCCCGGGGGCTGCCCAGCCAGCTCTTCTCCCAAACCCATCTTTTTCTGGCCTGACGCGGGTCCTGATCCCCGCTAAACCTTCATCCTCCGCAGCGAGGATGGTGGCCCCTCTAAACGTGCCCTCCTGACGCCGCACCACCGGGGTCCCCTTCCCAGGAGAAATGCCCCCGAGCGCCCGCAGCTCAGGAAACCAGGCGGCACCGCTCAACGCGCAGAGCGCACCGGGCAGCCCAGGCCGACCCTCCCAGCCCGGGGCGGCCCCCGCGGCGCTCCGGGGATGCCCTGCCGCCCCGGTGGCCCCGACCCCCGAGCCTCACCCAGAACAGCATGTTGAAGAAGAAGAGCAGGTATTTCACCAGCGGGCTGACGAAGGAGAAGTCCTCCCCGTAGACAGCCGGCGCGCCGGGTCTCCGCGCCATGCTCCGCCGCTGCCCCCGGGGGGCCTAGCTCCCAGCGGCCCACCCGCGCGCCCCGCAGCCCGGGACGGGAGCCGCGCGCCCACGGGGACCCGAACGCGGGGCCGCCGCGCCGGGAGCCGCCCGAGCCGAGCGTC
>NW_026590663.1:8486821-8571908 GCF_907164565.1 Psammomys obesus | reverse complement strand
CGAGCCTCCCCCGCGGCCGCAGACCGGCCCCGCCCGCCCGGCCCCCCGGAGACGGGCCCGCCCCCGGGCGGCCATTGGCCAGGCTGCCCGCGGACAGGGCCCGCCCCTGGCGGCCATTGGCCAGGCTGCCCGAGCCCGACTTCTGATTGGCCGGCGGCCGCTGCCGCTCAGCGGCCGGCCTCCGCTCTCCTCCGAGAGGCGGGGGAGACACCTGTTCGGCGAGGGACAACTTGTTAAGGGGTCAGCGGCTCTGCGTCTCCCCGCCCGGGCGGAAAGCCCGCGGGCTGCAGCTGCTGGAGGGGAAAGGAATGAGGAAGAGGAATGCACCCGCGTCCCACACCCACGTCCTCCGCCCGGGAGCTGGGCATACATGCAAACACACGTCCGTTAAAATCAACAACTACGCACTTCGCGTGTTGAGCAATTCGCTAAACGCCGTGGGAACAGAAAAGAAGGCGTGAGCCTCCGGGGCCCGAACCATAAACCCAGAGAGACAGCTGCAGAGTGCGCTCACTGCAGTAACCACTGGAGAGCGTAGACGCGGTGCTGTGTAGACGCTCCGCTCGCTTTAGAAGCCTCAAGCCCCCCTGGCGTCTGGCCGCCCCGTCATCACAGCCCCCCGCCTTCTTAGAAGCCTGATCTACACCCCACGCCGGTTTCCGTTTCTGTTTTTGTTTGGCATCCTGATAAGATAGGCACAGATTGAATCCCAGGCCAGCGGTGGACACTGTACTGGTTACAGCGACGTAGACCTGACTTCGGGGACGGTGCTGCTTCTGCGACACCAGCCTGATCTCCGAACTGCACTTTGCATAACGTTAATGTGGGCAGAGTCGCCGCCTAAGGAGTTGGTCAAATTAGAGTCTGCGAGACAGTGCGTGTAAGCCGCTTACAGAAACAGCTCATAGAAGGTGCCATTTTATTTTACGTCTTTTCAAAGATTTTCAACGTTATTTTGTTTTCAACTTTTAACTTTATTTAGTTGTTCACTTTACATCCCAAGTGTAGTCCACATCCTCCTCTCCTCCTGGTCTCACCCTCCCTTCATTTTGCTTCTTTAAAATATTTAATAAATGTGTGTGGGTGTGTAAATATATGTGTCCGCGCCACTGTGCAGGCAGCCGCTGCTGGAGGCCAGAATCGGTGTCAGATCTCCTGGAACTAGAGTTAAAGCAAGTGGCGAGCCACCTAATGTCAGTGCTGGGCGCTGAACTTTGGTCCTCTGTTAGAGCAGCAAGTGCTGTTGAAAACTGAGCATCATCTCTGCAGCCCTGGGGTTTTGTTTCAAGAGAATTCAAAATCCAGTGTGGAAATGCAGTAGTTGCACGAACAACCATTGTATGATTGGTAGAAGTTGGCACCAGAAGCATCAGGGCAAGAGAAAGTAGACGGGTGAGATTTAGAATAACAGAGCTCGGGGAAGCGAGGTCCAGGTGCCACCACAGGTGTGTCGGAGATCGGACTTATGAAAGCGCACCGCGTGTTTGTGAAAAATAAGCATATCACTTTCCGTGGCTTGGTGCAGCAGCTAGTACAGGAATTGCTGAGCTGAACTAACGTGGTAAAAGCGTTTGGTATCAGATTGCTGACTTGGGTGGAGTTGGTTTGGAAATAAGAGTCTTCTTGTAGAAGGAAATGGCTGAGAGCTCTGTTTTCAGATAAAGCTGGAGAGAGGCTGAGGAACGTTTAACCCCAGCACTCAGAGGCAGTGCAGGGTCATCTCTGTGAGTTCGAGGCCAACCTGAACTTTAGAACACTGAGTTCTAAATCATGCAGGGGTACACATCCTATCTAAAAAAAATCCTGGTCCAGTTATTCTGCTAAATGGACACAGTGTTACGTTGTTACACACCCACCATGGGTTAGTGCACTTCTTTACCTCGTCAAAGCCCCAGATGCTTCCATCAGAAACCCTACAACAGGCCTGGCGGCTTTCCAGTTCCTGCAAGCGTGCTGGGTGGCTCACAGCTGTTCATCCAGCCCCATGGGCTCCTATGCCCTCCATCGGTCTTTATGGACACCTGCGTACACACACACACACACACACACACACACACACACACACACACACATGTCTAGAGAGCCCCCAGTGATCGTGGGATGGTTTATAATGTATCATTGAAAAGCTATGTTCTCTGCCAGAGAAGACCATGGGTTTAAGCCAACAGAAAGTCTTTATAAGCCAGCTGGTGACAGCACTGGGTGTTTGAGAGCCCACTGTAGCACTGGGCCTTTCTCAGGGTGAATTTTTTTAATTTATGATTGATTTACTTATTATGTGTACAGTGCCCTGCCTGCATGTACACCTGCATGCCAGAAGAGGGCACCGGATCTCACTATAGATGGTTGCGAGCCACCATGTGGGTACTGGGAATTGAACTCAGGACCTCTGCACGAGCAGCCAGTGCTCTTAACCTCTGAGCCATCTCTCCAGGCCCTCAGGATGGGCATTTGAACACAAAACCCGTGTTCTGGGTTGACATACTTCGGTTAACAAGAACAGTTAGCCAGAACTGGAGCTCCAGGAGCCAGAGAGCAAGGTCAGCACTTTCGAGGCTCCCAGGACCGCGGGCTTCGATGGAGCAGGCCTTTGTGTTAGTTTTGGCAGGTGGTACAGTCTGTGCGTTGCATCTTACAGCCTGAATGGTCCGTCACCAGCCATGGACATCCATGCAGTCAGGCCTGTCCTATTGCAGTGTCGGGGCCTGGAGAGCTGTCTTCACCTTTAAGAGCCCTTGTTGCTTTTGCAGAGGACCCAGGTTCAATCCCCAGCACCCACGTGGTGGCTCACAACCTTTAACTGCAGTCCAGGGTACCCGGCACCCTCTCCTGGCCTCCATGGGCACCAGGCGGTGCACACTTATATCTGTAGGTCCCACAGATAGCAGAGGAGGGTGACAGTAACGGGAGAGCGAAGCCGTGACAGGCTCCGGGATGAGAGAATCAGCGTCTCCTACGTGTGTGAGCGAAGCCGTGACAGGCTCCGGGATGAGAGAATCAGCGTCTCCTACGTGTGTGAGATGTACACGCTCGCCATTCATTCTCTTGGTCTCTGATTCATGGTGTCTCTGCTCACTTCGCTGTTGTGACATCATCTGAGGACCAGCGCTTCGTAAAGAGGTTTAGTTAACTACCAGCTCCAGAAGCCTGACACTGTCGCACCATGGTCTGCCCAGCTCTGGTGAAAGCTCACGGCTGATGGCCTCACGACGGCAGCCGTGAGTGTGAGTGATCGTGGCCCAGGAAGATCAAGGAGTTATCAGAGGCGCTCCGAGGCGGGCCCTCCCTCGGCAGCCTCACCACTCCGAGACCAAGCTCCTAGCTCGGGAAGCCCCGGAGCGAACCGTAGCGACGAGATGCTCTTTCTCCGCAGTTTTCTTTCTTTCATACTTTAACTCTTTACTGACACAGACCTTTGACACACAACCTTCCTTTGTGCATTCTTTTCTTTTGTTTCGGTTTTTGGTTTTCCAAGACAGAGTTTCTCTGTGTAGCCTGGGCTCTCCTGGATTCCTGGACTCTGTAGACCAGGTTGGCCTTGAACTCACAGAGAGCCCCCTGCCTCTGCCTTCCTGAGAGCTGGGATTACAGGTGTGTGCCACTGTGCTCCACAGCATTCTGTTTTCTCAGTTTTTGTATATGTTCATTTAAAATTTGAAATCAACCCAAAACTATATTGCTCAGGCTGGGCTTGAACCCATGGGCTCTGCTGATCCTCATGCTTGTCTTCCCTTACAGAGGGGGCTGTGGGCACAGTGCCACCATGACCCACTCTAACCAAAGCATGAACACACACAAACCCCAACAGCAGAGACGACCAGTGACCTGGACTGGGCCTCCATGTCCAGGAAATGAATGACCGAAGCTGCTCGGTTTCTCAGTCACGTGTGTGCATGCGTGTTTGCATGTGTGTGTGCACTGTGTGTGTGCATGCGTGTGGAGCTGAGTTCGGTGTCAGTCGCTTTCCTCAGTTGGTCCCCTCTGTATTTCTTAACTTACTTATTTGTGTTACGCAGCAGGGGAGTTGGCTGTCTTCTAACGTGTAGGTTCCAGGACTGAGCACAAGTTGCCAGGCCTCGTGGTGAGGGTCCCTTACCTGCTAAGCCACCCCGTGCCCTCCTGCCTTATGATCATCACGTAGCTCTTCACTGATTCTCTGTGAATTTCACATTGTGCACCCCAGTCCCTCGTCTCCCCAGCCCTCCATATCTGTCCTCTGCCCTTGCAACCGCCCCCGAGAAAGAAAACAAAACATAAAAATAGGAAAACAAAACAACCAAACCCATCTCGCGGTGGAAGCTGCAGTGTGCCTCGGCATGTCGGTACACCCTTTTGCCCAGTTTTCCTTGCAGATCCTGACCTCAGAGAACCATTGATCAGGTTTGAGGCCTCCGGCTTCCGCTCCACCATCAATACTGGATGCTCATCTGGACTCCTCTTGGGTATCCTGTTGTTCCCGGTGTCAGGGAGATTCTGCAGCTTTGGGACAGCAGGGCTGGCCCCTTCCCCCGCTCCAGCGGTTCACACACGGGGTAGATGATGGGGCGGGCTAACTCAAAGCCCGGGATCTGGGCCTGGGTGGTGGCTGAGCTGGTCAGCCGCCAGCTCTCCCGCTCTCATGGGCACCTTTCCCTTGCCAGGTCACCAAGGCCAGCTCTGCCCCGCTGCCCAGGCCAGGGGCGGGGCCAGCTCTTGGGGGGCCTGCTCCCCTGAGGGCTGCAGCCATCGAGGGGCGGGGCCAGCTCTTGGAAGCCCTCAGAGCCTAGCCGTCTGCATGGCCTTTGGTGGTAGCACAGGCACAGACCTGGCCTCAGCAGCAGTGCGGGGTGTGTGTGTGTGTGTGTGTGTGTGTGTGTGTGTGTGTGTGTGTGTGTGTGTGTTGGGGGGGTTCTCTTCCCTTTCGCGCCCATCTCCCCAGCACACGCTTGCTCATCATAGAGGCACCCATGTGGGTCCAGACAGCAGGCCTCCTTGCAGGCCTCTGGGTGTCTTCCCCTTACAATTTTTTCAGAGATTTGATTTTATCTATGCAGAAGCCAGGAAAGGTGTCAGGGCCCGTGGAGCTGGCGTTACCCAGCATGGCGCTGATAACCAAACTCATGTCCTCGGAAGAGCAGTAAGCTTAACCACCGAGCCCTCTCTTCAGAATAGGGACAGGGACGGGAGCAGGGGGCCAGAGCCGGCGGTCAGGGTTGTCCTGAGACATCTTTATCGCAGTGCTCATGGTGTGGCGGGGTCTGCGTGTGTTAGTTCAGATATTTATAGTGTAAGTGAAGGTCCACAGAACTGATAAGATATGGGTCAGGAAATACTTGTGTCTTGGCAAAACTGCAAAAATGAGCCGCCGCTGCGCCGGAAGAGCCTACGTTCTTGGGGGGGATTGGATACAAACGGAACTCCAAGACGCGTTTAGACCACACGTCATGGCCCCAGGAAGCTTAAAAGTTTCTGCCCATCCACAGGGGCGGCGGCCATTTTGAGCAGTTCAATACCTGCCCCACCTAAATAAACCCCTTCTAGCCCAGTAAGTTTTCCATTTCACATTATGAGACTAGTTTAGCGCCCGCCACACCGAGAGGGCATTTCATTCTCTGCTCCAAATCCACATTTTGGCGCAACTTGTACTGACTAACCATGGTAGCCTAAGAAGACAGCCATGATTTTTGCCATGGGGACCAGGGAGCACCGTCCCAGTGGTTTTTAGCAGGAGATAGTTGAGGAGAGGAGCCTGTCCACTCCCTAGACCAGCACTTCAGGTTCGGCTGGCTACTGCGCTTACATCCCAGAGAACTCCTTGTTGTATTCTAATATCCTATTAAGTCTGTTTAAGTCAGGTTCTCTTTTTTTTCAGCCAGACAGTCCTAATTAGTACCATGAAATTATGAACCAAGATCTGTTGGAGCAGGAGAAAGAGAACTTGACATGGATAGAAAGAAATGGAACATAAAGAATGTGAAGGGAACTAGAGAGGAGAAACAGGGATGGCAGCTGAGTGGAGCCAGAAGGGACGCAGAAGATGCTGCTCGGGAGGGAGGTGCTATGTAAACAAAGATGGATGGAAGGCGGCCAGTGCTCCAGCGCGTAGGATGCTGAAAGGAATGCCAGGGAAGGCTGTGGCAAGAGCTTGACACCGGGCTAAGTTTTAGAGTAAGAAAATAACCACGTGTGTTTCTAGCACCGTGATTTTACACACTTACAGATGACGTAATTTACGTACAAAGGCAGACTGACCAGTAATGTTTGTGTGTGTCTGTGATCTGAGCACTTAGGAAGCTGGGGCAGGAAAACCACAGGTTTTAGGCCAGTATGGGCTATAGAGAGACTATCCAGTGAGAGAAACAGAGACAGAGAAAGACAAAGAGACAAGAGAGACAGAGACAGAGAGAGGAGATAGAGAGAGGAGACAGACACACATAGAGAGGGACCAAAAGAACCTGAGGGAGAGTGAGCAGGAGTGGGGGAGAGACAGAGAACACAGCACAGATCAAAGAGAGGCCTGTGCAGGAAAAGAAAGATGTTTGCAAAAAGAATTCTGTGGCAGACGGGGCTAGATCAACAGCTCAACAGAGAGAACGTGTTTTCCTGGCAGAGAACCAGCGTTCCCAGGGCTCACGTGGCGGCTCATGACCACCCCTAACTCTAAGGGATCCAGTCCCTCTTCTGAGCTCCATGGTACCCTCTTCTGATCTCTGTGGGCACCAGGCAACACAGAGGCAAGCAGGTACAACACTCACGCATAGACCATCTAAACAGCTCCTTCAGTGGTGGGATCAAGAGGATGCCTATGCAGCAATGGCCCTCGAGCCCACCACCCAGGGAAATGGCCCTCATCCCACACACACACCTCATCACCACACCTGTCCACATTCCCATTACTGGATTCACTGTGGGGTGAATCCAAGGCATAGCACTTACTCGAGGATATTTTGAATGATGGGTTTACCACCATCACCATCACCAACACAATCTTAGACACCAGCAGGATTTCAAACACTGCAAGGTTTCAAATGGATAGACACAACTAACTACGAATACCGCCTTCCTCGTGTGCGCTGCTGGCTGTTGCCCGTCTCGGGGGCTGGCTGGGAGGGCAGAGAGAAAGTAAACCTGATTTCCCATACACTGCCAGAGTGCTCATCCTAACTGTAAGGGAGGGCGAAGAGGTGGTGAGGTTTGCACCTGTGCTGAGGAGGAAGCGCTGGAAGGAGATGGGCACATCTCAAGGTAAGCACACCGAGGCTCGGCTCAGTGCTGTCAGCCTTATCACTTCCTGTGCGCAGCTAGCAAAACAATCTTTATCCTGAAACTTTGGCAGGAAAACCGTTATGAGTGTGAAATTGTCCAGTTGCTTTTTCCTCCCTGGGATGTTATTCATTGCGTAGCTTTGAACAGCGATCGAGAAGGGAGTCATCCATGCTCTGTGAGAGAGAGGGTGGGGTCTTGCTCACCCTCTTGCTGCCGAGAAGCAGGTGGTCCCGAATGCTCGGTGGAGGAGAAAGAAATGTTCACTTCTAGCCAAACAGACTGTAACTGGGATACTGTTGGTTTCTGGTGGTCTATCATAAAAGACAATACAAATGGAAATAAATAGTTATTGTGTTATTTGGTAAATAATTTTAATTATACAAAGGCTGGACTTCGTGGCACATGCCTTTATAATCCCAAGCACTGGGGAGACAGAGGCGGGCAGGTCCCTGTGAGTTCAAGGCCAACCTGCTTTACATATGGAGTTCCAGGGCTGCATAGTAAGATTATCTCAGATCAATCAATTAATCAACCAATCAAACAATTGGTCAGTCAATCAAAATAAAGAAAAATAGTTTACTTGCATAAAATATGCCCAGATGACCAAATGGTATTGATGCATGTTGTCAATTCTTTGTATTCACAGGTTCTATGAAGTCAGCCAGCTGCTGATCCATGTTCTTCTATTTGAGGCACTGGGGTGGAACTCTGGGGCCAGCACATGGCTTAAAAACATTTCACTGATGAGGCAGAGGTAGGAGGATCATCACAAGCTTGACGCCAGCGTGGGTTACATAATGAGACCCTGTCTCAAAAATCCAAAAATAAGAGGGTACCCTAGTAATGGGAACAGGGTCTGTCTCTGACACAGCATTGGCTGGTTGTTTTATTGACAATACAGAGAACAAATGGTGGCATCTTTACACAAACTTGGGACAGATGAAGCTTAGAATAAACATCACAATGCCTTGTCTGGATTGACACCAGAGAGTGGGGTAGAGAAATCAGCATTTGAGTGAACAAGGGTAAACTGTATACATTCCACACAAACATTATACCAACACTCCTCCTTGCTTGCTTCTGCTTTGTTTTGTGCTGGATGGTCCACAGAAGTGCTCTACCATTGAGCCACACTTCAGTACTCAAACTGCTTTCATTCTCCCAGATCCATGTGTCTTCACAGAGCCCACCAGCAAGTCAGGAGGAATCACCAGTGTCAGTAACGCTCAAGTCTTTGAAACTAGTCTTGATATCCAGAGACTGGTACTGCATTTAGTGTGCTGGCCTGGTAGCTAGAAGCAGCTTTAAAGGCTCCTGCTTGGGCTATTTTTTTCCTACAATAGCCCTGACAGGACGTGTTCAGAAGCCACTTCGAGGATTCTGCCCACTGCTGAGCGTGCCTGTGCCACTGTATGCCACAGGCCTGGGCAACAACAGATAAACCGATGCCAGAACTCTGTGGCTCATTTAACAACCCCAAGCCCCGCTCTCACTGCAATGTTTTGGGCGTTTAGGACTCAGTATCCATCCAGAGCCCGTTCCGACTTCCCCCTCTCTGATCCACAGTCATTCAGCAAAGGACTGCGGCTTCTGGAGAGGAAAATCTACATTGTGAGTGGCTGGCTGTGTGGTGGGAGCCTTCTTCATGGGGGGCTGGACTTCATGCAAGCAGCTTGAGGTTCGGAGCCTCACTCCAGTCTGCAAATTGGTTAAAGACTAAGATTCTTTACTATGGGGCCAGACCTGAAGTGTCTCCAATTAAAAAAAAATAAGATTTTTAAGGGTTGGGAGAATGACACAGAGGAAGAGCACGTTAGGATGCCTCAGGTCCTAAGTTCCATCCTCAGCAGCACAGAAAGGAACGAGCAAACTTTTCTGTAGGCTGCGCATCTCCTGTAGGCTGCGCGTCTCCTTTTGTAGGCTGCGCGTGTCCTGTGGGCTGCGCGTGTCCTGTGGGCTGCGCGTGTCCTGTGGGCTGCGCGTGTCCTGTGGGCTGCGCGTGTCCTGTGGGCTGCGCGTGTCCTGTGGGCTGCGCGTGTCCTGTGGGCTGCGCGCCAACTCCCATTCTTGCAGCGCAACTTGCCTTTGCCAAATTCCTCTGTAGGTCACGCTTTCTGCTCACCCCTGGGCTCCACGGTAGATTATCAGAGCCACAGCAACACTGCTGGCTGCTGCGGCTGCTCGCTCCAGGCTACCCGGAACCCCTTACCTTCCCTGCATTCAGGGAGCCCCTTTCTGCTCATTCGTGGCCGACAGTTGTCACCAAAGAACTCTTTAAGGAAGCACTCTTCACCGTGCGTGTCTTGCTGCTTCGGGAAAGCTCCCTGTGGCCATGGGAAAGGGTAGAAGAGAGCATTTCACCTAAGCCGACTGCTTTAACCCAACACCCCCGCGCCTTTGGAAGTTTCCCTCGATGGTAGGTATTCTCTTTGGGAGCTGATTTTGGCCTCCAGTAGCACTTGGCAATGTCTGAAGCCATTTTTGGACATTGTAACTAGAAGTGTGTTACAGGTATCTGCTAGGTACGGGCCAAGGTACTACCAAATATGGCAGGATTCAGACGAGGCAAGGCACCAGGGCCTAAAACTAGATCTCTGACTTAGCTCACCCTAGTCGTGGCCCTACTGGTAAACACTATTCAATGCCTTAGACAGGCCTCGTGACCAAGTATTGTATGAATGCTTCCAACGTTGAGCAACTCTGCTGTGGGAATATCCACGGGTTAAGTCGCCTTTAGGCCTAGACTTCTGTCAACCAAACACCCAGAGCCGTGTTAGAGCAAGTCTCTGCAGGGTGAGTGCCAGTGTGTTTGGCTGCTTCAACTTTATACTTCCTCTCTCTTCCCCCTCTCCCTCTCTCTCTTTCCCTTCCCTCCCTCTCTCTCTCCTTCTCCCTCTCCCTCTCTTCCCCCCCTTCCCTCTCTCTCTCCCTCTGAGACAGGGTTTCTCTGTGTAGTCCTGGTTGTCTTGGACTTACGTTGTAGACCACACTGGCCTGGAATTCACAGAGATCCACCTGCCTCTGTCTCCCAGGGTGCTGGGATTACAGGTGTGCACCGCTGTGTACTGCTTGGTCCCATACTCTTTTTTTTTTTTTTAAGTAAATTTTTCTTTATTTTATGTGTATCAGTGTGAAGGTGTCAAATCTCTTGGAATTGGCGGTACAGACAGTTGTGAGCTGCCATGTGGGTGCTGGGAGTTAAACCCAGGTCGTTTGGAAGAGCAGACAGTGCCCTTAACCACTGAACCATCTCCCCAGCACAGTCCCATACTCTTAAGATCCTTTCCTACACATATCACCAGGTTAAGATACATTGGTTGTTAAAAACTGTGAACTTGCTGGAGAGATGGCTCAGTGGTTAAGGGCACTTATTGCTCTCGCAGAGGACCCAAGTTCAGTGTCCCAGAACCTATACGGTGGATCACAACCATCCATAACTCCAGTTGCAGGGGATCCAGTGCCCTCTCCTGACAGGGCACATTCATCCATCCATCCATCCATCCATCCATCCATCCATCCATCCATCCATCCACCCACCCATCCACCCACCCATCCATCCACCCATCCATCCATCCATCCGTACATACATACAGGCAAAGCACACATACAATAAATAAATCTAAAAGCAAGCAAACAAAACCCGCAAATTGTAAACTCTAATGCTGTGCATTCGTGGAGTAAGCGGCTCCTCAGTGGGCATCTGTCTGCGAGTGGTTAGGCACTGTGTCTCAGGCCGTGGGGCCTGCTTCTGGACCTAGGAGCAATGCAAGGCGAGGGCCGGGCTCTGGGAGGAAATGGCACCCTTCATAAAGTGCCTACCTCATGGGAAGCCTGTGTGATTTCTTCAGGCAAAGAGAGTCTGACACGAATCTTTAATGGAATGACATGGGGGAGAATAAATAAAAATATTGAAGTGTGATTGAATCCTACATTTCAAGTATGATCCATTCCTTACAGATGTGATTTCATTACACAGAAACAGATGAGATTTGTCTGTTTTGGAAGAAAAGGCTGGATAGAAATTGGGTCTCATAGATAACACTAGCTCTATTATGAAACTCAAGTGTTTGTGATGGCAATTGCTAGGTACTTGTGCCCTGATTATGGACACAGTGCAGCTCACCTCTTCAAAGCGAGGCTTTTGTGACAGCACCCTGTTCTCCGTGGCACACTGTTCTCTTCTCCGTGGCACCCTGTTCTCCGTGGCACTCTGTTCTCTGGGCACACTGTTTTCCGGGGCACACTATTCTCCGTGGCACCCTTTGTGGGCACTCACCATGAGTGAAAACCTGTGAAAATAATATCCACGCGGAGAATCTGGATCCTCACATATACAACAGAGCTATACTCATGGAGCAGAACAGTGAGCCACGGACACCACGATTCTGTGCTGGGGACAAATATTAACCAGCTGCAGCTGCAAACTTAGGTGCACAAGCTCTAGCTCTGAGTTTCGCTAGGTTGTTTAGATGGAATGAAAAAATCAGGTTTGGCTTTGCCAATGATAAAAGAACATAAATTTAGGGAAGCATGTTAGCATGGGACTGTAGTTCTAGCACATGGGGGCTGAAAGCAGGAAGATGGCCTTGAATCCTAGGCCAGCCAGGGCCACATAACGAGTCCAAGGCGGTCTGGAATATAAAGTGAAACTCTGCTTGAGGAGGAAGATAAAAGCTTGGTCTGGAGGAACAGTAGGGAGGCGAAGGTAGCGGGGCCTCTGTGTGTTCAAGGCCAGCCTGCTCCACACAGTGAGTTCCAGGATAGCCAGGGCTGTTCTGCTATGCCTTGTTATGGCGCCCAAGCCGGCTTCAATCACCCTGCCTCAGCCGCCTGGCTGTTCAGATTATAAACACGGGGCCCAGCAGGCAAGGATAGGTGCAGCCAAGGCTGAAGGACTGGCTGGGACTCACCCAGCAGGAGGAGAGAACCATCTTTCCTGAGTCCTCCTCTCACCTCGAGTCTGCCGTGGCTCCTGTGCACATCTGCTCACACAGATTTAAAACATTTTGTTTAACGATTACAGGTGTGTACCATGGATGGCTGCCAACACCCGCCCTGCTTCTGACATCTTTTTAGAATGAAAAGAGGACAGTTCACCGAAAAAGAAAAGAAAACCCCGAATGGTGGGGCATGCCTGTGATCCAGCACTTGGAAGGCGGAGCAGAAAGACTGTTAAAGCCTCGCCTGGCTACGTGCACTTTTGCTCCCCGCCCCGGGGCGTCAGCAAGAGGTGGACAACACAGCCGATGCCAGGCCGGTGAGGGGCCTTACCACACAAAAAAGCATATGGCATGAAGTTACAAGCGCACATTTGTACACGCCACACACGCGCGCACACAACACACGCGTGTGCGCTCACACACACAATGAATTTTCTTGAAAAAGGAAACAAAATCTAGAAGCCCACTGTCTTCCAGAATATTTCTGTGTCACATGTCCGCTTGATATTTATTGTTTTTAGAAAACTGGACAATGTCAGAGGCAATGTCGGGAATTTTTGTAAGAGCTGGAGAAATGATTTAACAAATCCCATTTGCGTTCCCTTTTGATCCCCCTGAGAACTTTAGTAGGCAACCATTTTTAGGTGAATGCTTAGTGAGCATCAGAGTTATTTGTAAATGTTTACTTTGATGTTTATCAGAGTGTGCTTCCCCTGATGATTTTGGGGGGGGGAGCCTGAAAACCACAGGGAGGGGAATAAGGAAGTGAGTCTTGCCAGGCAGGCGGCTGAGCGGTTAAAAGCATTAACTGCTCTTGTCGAAAAGCCTGGCTCCCAGCACCCACAGGGAGGCTCACTCACCTGTAACTCCTAGTTCAAGGGGAACAGGCATTCTCTTCTGACACGGGGCACACAGACATAGAAAACCAACCCTAAATTCTGCCTCTACCAGCAGAGGAGGAAATGGAGTCCTCAGGAACAGATCCCCAGCTGCTGCAGTCTGAACGTGACCGTAAACTCTTTAACACTTGGTGTGTAGTCCCCCAAGCCCTCTTCACCCACCCTCGTTAGGGGAGCTGTTGGGGAGCTTCAGGAGCTTCGAAGTAGGATCCGGAGGAAGTGCATCCTGGGGTAGGCCTGGGAGCTCTACAGCGTAGACCCACTTCCTGTCCTCTGTGGCTCCTGACCGCACCAGCCTCGTGTGCTGCTGAAGGAAGGCCTTCCCCACCACGGCGGACTGTATCCTCTCAGACTGTGGTCCAGAACAGACCCTGCTCCCCAGAGTTGCTTTCATCGGGCACTTTGCCACACAGCCAGAAAGGAACTCCTGCACAAGCCAGAAAGGTGGCCGCAGCCACCATGCATATAGGACTATCTGGATGGATGGATTTTCTTTGTCTCCTGGTGTCTTACAAACTTTGAATTTGAGTGACTACGCTTGAGGCCACATTCTCTTTTCAGCCATCATTTCTACATTCCGACTTAGAAACATTAAATTACCGTGGCCCCAGCAGGCACTTGAGCTTATAGCCACAGTGATGTCCAGGGTCCGGGCTGCCTCCAAGGGCCGTGTCTGGGTCTGTGTGCTGCCACCGGGGCTGTTCTCGTGGTGTCACCGGAAGCCACGTGGAAGTGGAAGGTCATGGTCCGGGCTCCCAAGGAAGCCACTTTTGCAGTGATATCAACTGCACAGTGGAAGGCTCTGTGACAGCACCTTTCCCCCAGCCCCCAAAAGTAGCAGTCTAAACAGGAAGCCATCAAAGAGACGTCTTAAGAATTGTGCTAAGGATTCGGAAGTTTTAGCTCTGTACAACTGACGTCTTCTGGTGGGGTGTGGGGGAAAGGCCTTGGCTCTGTTTAAGGGTCAGGCCACTCTTCATGCTCCCGTGAGTGCACAGATACCACAAATTGGACTTGGATTTTTTTTTCTATTTTGAGGGGGGGTTACAAGGGTGGGGGGCAGACACAGAAGGACTGGGAAGCGAGTGTGGAACCCCCGGAGTCTCAGTAGAAAATATTATGTTGAATAATAAAAAGTAAGACGATGAGCTTTGTTACTTATCAGTATGCTCTGCTCTCCTTCCATGAATTCCCACCTCCCGAGGCTGGGTCCTTTCCGTCCTATAGGGGCCCTCACCCGGAGGGAAGGATGTCTGCCTTCACTCCGCAAACATCCTACAGCCCTTTCTTACCCCCTTCCCCTACCATCCCTTCCTTCTCTCTCATTACCCCCCTTTTTTCATTTCACCACCTACCACATACTCAAATATAGACACATACAAAAACATCTGTATTTGTAGATTCTGCATATGACACAAACTTATAGTATTTTCTTGTCTTAATCTGGCTTAATTCACTGAACAAAATGATTCCTACTTCTATCCATTTTCTTACTAATGTCAGGCTTTAATTCCTCTTTGTAATTTCATAAAATCCCAGTCATGTATAAAGTACCACATTTTATGTACCTATTCATCACCTGATGGCCATCTCCGCTGGTCCTGTTTCCTGGCTACTGTGAATAAAGCAGCAATCTCATCAATTCAGTAATAGAATTTTGCCTGTAGACATAGTTTGTGTTGCTAGCGTGATGCCAACTATGGCCAGCTAGTGAAGAATGGCTCCAAATGGTTAGAGGCAAGTTGTTAATAGGGCGGACAGGTAGTAAAACTTATAAATCAGGAACATGCTGTATGGAAATGGAAAAGTCTAACATGAAGGAATGGTGGGTCCTGGGGATTTGGAAGGTCTATACATTAGCAAGAAAAATAAGTTTCAGTTCTTTTATGCTCACTCAAGAAGACAAAAACATCCTTGTCTGTTCGAACTCACTGGAAAATTCCATGTTTTTCTAGATCCTAATAAACAGGGGAGAGGATAGTGGAGCTGAGTGAGACAGCAAAGAGGAGGCGGTACCACGGGCCTCTCAGAGGGGGAAAGAGCCAGAGAAACAGCATGGCCCTGAAGACCTAAGCACACTGACAGCAGCGACAGTTAAGTTTGGGGACTAAAGGTTTCCTGCTACGAGACGCAGGAAAGCTTTGTTACCTGGAACCTTGGGATGTCTTGGTAGATGTTCTGTCTGAACCATATCTGGAGTGCAGCATGGAACAGATGTGGAGGGAGAGGAAGGATGGGGCCCATTTAGAGGAAATAGACAATGTGGTCTGAATGTGTCCCCAAAGCTTCTCTATTAGAAACTTGATACTAAATTGAACAGTGTTGGGGGCGGGGTCTAATATGGGTGTTCAGGGAGACCCTGTCCTGTTCCGTAAAGGAGAGCGGCCCCTCATTCCTGTCCGTGAGAATCTTGCCAGCCTGATCAGTGGATACATCAGTAAAGCACCCTCTGAGCAGGTCTGTGTGTAGCGCCTGACTGAGGCAGAGCCCTCAGCGTTGGTTGGCGTGACTGTATGCTCGCCAAGTGCGTGCATGGCTGGTGCCTGAGGAGCTGTAACCACAATGGTTGTGAGCTGCCATGGGGGTGCCAGAACTAGAACTCGGGTCCTCTGCAAGACAGGCAAGTGCTCCTAAGCACTGAGCCATCTCTCCAGCACCGGGATGCTTTATGTTATAGCTCATTTTGGATAGTAAGGCTGTAAAACTAACCTTTTCTCTACCTCTGTCTCGGAAGATGACTTCCTTCCAGCAGCTTCCATGTCCTTTAAATGATGCGTAAAGAGTACTAGGACTGATGTCAAAGAAATGTTATTATCACAGAGCATGGGGGTGGTTTTCATTTTTATCTTCCCCCCCTGGCCTCTCTCCAGACTCATGTAGCTCAGGCTGGCCTTGAACTTGCTGTGTGCTGAAGGGTAAGCTTGAACTTCTGGTTTCTCCTGTCTCCACCTCATAAGTCCTGGAATTACAGGTATATGCCTCCAGACCCACTGTATGTGGTGAAGAAGAGGGAACCCAGCGCACGCACAGCAGGCAAGCACTCTACCAACTGTGCTACAGCCCCAGGCAAAGGGTGGGTCTGCTCTAAGTCCGACCACTCCCACACACTCTGTCCCTCCTCCCTGTCTCACATATGCCCACGTGCTATTCCACAGGCTACAACTACGGCAAAACCACTCTCACCAGATGCAGCCCTTCATCTTGGATTTCTTATCCTCCAGACCATCAGCCAAACAAAAGTTTGCTGTTCCTAATTTACCCAGTGGGTGTTACTCGGCAAAGCAGCAGAAAGCAGAGTAAAGTGATTCATTAGTTACTTTTCCCATTGTTCTGGCAAAACACCCTTAAAATCAACCTTGGGGGGGGGGGGTCCATTCTGCTCGGTTTTGGAAGCTTCGGTGTAACATGTCAATGTAAGCAGGTGGCCATCCCATCCCGGGGTGAGCAGGGAGTGGCGGCAGGGAGGGGCTCCGGCGGAAGACACTTCAGGGAACACCTTCAGCCCAGACTGACCTTCACAGTTTCCCCCTTTCTGGGGGCTTCAACTGCTCATAGGCAGCAGTCTCTGGAAACGGTTGCTCTCCTAGACAGTTCTCAACATAATCAAGCTGGTGGTCGGGACCAGCCACCAGAGGCACGGAGGAGGTTAGCTTGGAGAATAGTGCCTGGTCAGAGAAGAAACTGGCCGAGATGACCGTGGCCCCAGGGCTAGCACTAGATTTGATGATGCCCTCACTAAACAGGAGAATTCTTACCAGGAGAGGAAACCCCGTGTATACGACGCTGCCTGTGTTGCCATTTGAAGGACTACACTCTAAATTTGAATTATTATTAGATTGAGGTATCAGATTGTCTGCTCGCCTTCATGCACCCCCCCACACTGCGTGTGTGTGTGTGTGTGTGTGTGTGTGTGCACGTGCCTGTGTAGGACTGAGTTTAGGCTCTCAGCTATTTACTCCATCAATAAACCATACCTCAGCCCCCTATCAGGTGTCCTTTAGACAATGCGTCTCTTTCTGGAGGGATACCCAGCCTGAGACCTCATATCTTAAAGTGGCACACTGCCGGACGCTTGTTCTGTGCACTCTCCACTCGGAGCCACCAGAAAGCAAAGGGTGAAGACGCTCAGACAGGACAGCATGCATTTGAGGTTGATTTGTACACCGTTATCTGAGTTCTCTAAAACTGTTTCAAGTACGTATGCAGGCAGACCCCAATACTATGTGAGCTCAGCATCCGTTGTCCCTTCTGGAACCTTCTGCAGTCTTTCCTCTGAGAAACAACCCACCACCCGCCATGTTAGGCGGAGGGACCAAGGAGCACATCTCTCCATGGGCCCTGACGCTGGAGCACCGCTCTTCCAATCAGAATGAAGTCTGGAGCTTGGTAGGGGAGGGGACCGTTATTGAAACATTCTCTCTCTCTGGAAACGCTAGCACTGATAGTGCAGGGTCTGGAGAGGAAGTCCCCACAGCAGAGGGACCCCGAGAGAGGAGGCCGGCAGTGAAGAGGGGCCGAGCAGAGTCATGGGCTTACCCCAAGTCCTGATGATGTCTGCCTTCCTATCGTCGGCGCTAACCTTACCTTCTCAGCTATGTGGGTCAATAAAACCTTGGGTTTAAAACTGTTTTTAAATTTATCATATTTTGTTTGCTTGTTGCCCAAGTCAGATAAAAATAGTCACCTCGAAGCTTAAAAGGTACTGAAGGCATGTGCTCCTGCGGCTGTGAGATGTGCACGTTAATGGGATTCTCCTGTGCTCCGGCCTGCCGGGCCGCAGTCAGATCTAGGCCGCCGGCTCCGCAGCCAGGCTGCTCGCTTCCCCCTCACCCCTGGTGATGGCCTCCTTTCATCTGCACTAGCAGGGAGCGCACAGTGGGCGCCTTCAAAGGTAGACCCAGAAGGCTAGTCACACAGACACCGGCCAGGGAGAGCTGTGTGACCACGCTGGCCTCGAGTCCTCGGGCAGATTCCAGCCTCTGTCAGCGGGCCAACTCCGGGGTGATTGTCGGCTGAGGTGGAAAACAAGCTCGAGAAACGTGGCTCTCTGAGCTGGGGACAATCAAGGGATGAGTCAGCCTTCCAGAGGAAACTGTCGCCTCTGCGAGGCCCAGCCCCCACCCCAGTGCGGCCTGCAGGCCTGCAAGGGCATAATAATACCTTAGGAGGGAAAGCTGCAGAGCCTCTTTCAAAGCACTCCTGCATTCATTATCTCATTAGGATAGCGGATTTGCCATTTTTCCCTTCAGATTCATGTTAAAAAAAAAATCAGACCCAGCAAAGGAAATTATCATTTGGCTTTCGACAAGCTTTGAGAAGCGAAAAATCAGAATTGAATCCAAGAGCAAAGCTTCTCTAGAGACAGACACCTACACCCCTTCTCATGCTCAAAATGTCAGGAGGACAAGGCCAGAGTCTAGAGCAAAGAACACGATTGGGGTGAAGCCTGGGCTTTGGCTCCAAATCTCTAAGTAGCTGCGTGACTAGGCCAGACCCTTAATCTCCCAGCCAGGTTCTTCCTTTGAGAAAGGACACTGGGGCTTCCTGGGGACGCTGGCTTTGACATTTTCTGAAATTTTAAGGCTTTACAGCTTTGAGAATTGTAGAAGGGAGCGACTTATAAGCCGCCTTTGCTGTGTGTGTGTGTGTGTGTGTGTGTGTGTGTGTGTGTGTGTGTGTGCTCGTGCGCGTGCGTGTGTGTCCTTGTCAGGGGCCCCGGAACAGTAGGCTCACTGACCTCACCACATGAACATAAAATAAAATGCCTTGGCAAACCTGTGAGAGGAAGGGCGGGAGGGGAAAGAGGGAGACAGAGAGCGAGCCTGTTCTTGTCAAGCTCACCCTCTACCTGAGGGCTCTGTCCTGCCTCCTTGGGCGTCTGGAGCCCTGAAGGGTGGGGAAGTGGAGCCAGAACGCAGCTAGGTAATAAGGGTGGTAGATCTCCAAGATGGCAGCCTCTTGCCCAGCCTTTTGACTTGAGACAAAAGCCCTGGCAGCCTTTGCCTCCCACTGGCAGGTTGGCTACCGATGAGCTGGCCACAAGTTCAAGGCTCGATCAGATTGGGTCACACAACAGTTTCTGGCCAATCAACCATCCTAGTTTTTTTTCAAACTGCCCAACCCTTCATTAGGGTAGGAAGACACTTCACAGGCTTTGAAAGGCCCAGGCTTGGAGAAGGGCCTGGACTTTTGTCTTTCTGGGTGCCCCGCCTGCTTTGCCAGAGGCTCTGCTTATTCTCTGCAGGCCGCATGTTTCTCTAACTGCAGGGTCTGTCTGCAGTGCTTGACATCTCTCTGCTACCTGTTGCCTATCAGCAGATGCTTCCTGGAGGATGGGACTTTGCTGGGAGGGAGCCTGCAGGTTTGCTCAAGGGCAACTGGGAAGCAACTGAAGCCTTGGTGCAGAGAAAGAAAGAGAAGGCTGTAGCCCTACAAAGTCGCACCATGGCGGAAGAGCCTGGGACTGTGGAGAACAGGGGAGGAGTGGAGAGGCTTCTGGAAAGTCCGTTCAGCCAGTGGCTCAGAATGACCGTTCCCGTTCCCTCGTGCACGAATGTGCCTTTGGGATAACAATAGACCCCAAGCTGTTCGTTGGACCGAAGTCTCCTCGCCTGAAGTCCTGACCAGAGCCTCTGATAAGCACTGAACAATGCTTAACAACCACACTCTGCCCTAGCAACTGAAGACTGGAGATATCTACCATGGTTCCTGTCACAGTGATCCAGAGGAAATCTCCAAGCTACGGGGCCCTAGATGGAGATGGCCCAAGAAAGTAAATTCTGTGAGCCTCAGAATTTTACCCCAGAACCAACTATCTCTACATGATCTCATGCAGTCTAGGCTAGCCGTGAGCTACTGTCTCAAAAAACAGAAACAAAGCAAGAGATGACCCTGGGTTCTTGGAACTGGTGGCGCTGTCCCTGGAATCCTGGCTGGGGGTTTGGCTCCCGAGAGTCCCACAGCCCAGGCTCAGATACTCACTCCACAGGACTGAAGGGGAAGAGGATGATGAAGCAGGAAAAGAACTTATTCAGTCAGGCCGTACCGAGAAGAACAGGGACCTCAGTGTCCTCCCGCCCGGCTGTGGATACCGACAGAAGCACTAGGCTCTCCTAGGGACGGAGGCTGGACGTGTGCTGAGTCGGTGGTCTGCAGGGTCCTGCAGGCACTGGGGCAAGACCCCCCCAAGCTTCCTATTCCTGGAACTTGAGGAGAGAGGGAGGGTGGGTTAAAGGGAAGCCCCGGTTAGACAGACATAGACGAGAGCTTCCTTTTTCAGTTGCCATTCCCGTGTTCTGACAGTGGACACCGTATCTGAGGCAGGACAGAAAGACAGGAAACTCTAGGGGTACGGGAGAGGGAAAGAAGCCCCTTTAGTGCTAGTTTTCCTTCTCAAACAAGGATGTTAAAACAACAAATAAGCAGGTAACCTGGGTATGCTGGTGCCCGCCTGTAATCTTAGCATGGACTAGGTGGTGGCAAGAGGCTAGACGCCGGTTCAAGTTCAGCCTGGGCTACACCGAACCCTGTTTCAAGCAAGGGTGAAAGGGAAGGACAGAGGTGGACAGAAAGGGAAAGGGAGGGTGAGAGAAAGAAAAGGACAGGGAGAAGGAGGACAGGGAGACCGAGGGCCAGAGACAGAGAATGAGCAAATATGCTTACTTAGAAACAAAGTTTGTAACCTGGAATTGTATTCCTCTCCAATCCTTAACTTAGAACAGGACTATTAAAAGATAATCACCTTAGAATTTCCTGTCCAAAAAAAAAATGATGGGGCTGGGGAGATGGCTCAGTGGTCAAGAGCACTGGCTGCTTTTCCACAGGATGCAGGTTCAGTTCCCAGCACAGACACGGCAGCTCACAACCATCTGTAACTCCAGCTCCCGGAGACCCAGTGATGCACCAGGCACACGTGTGACACTCAGAGATATGTGCAGGCCAAAAGCCATCCACATCAAATATAAGAATAGCTTACTGTAAAGATTTAAAAAATAAAATAAGCCGGGGCTGGCAGGGTGGTTCAGTAGGCAGAAGTACTAGCCACCAAACTTAACCACCCGAGTTTAAGCCCCAGGACCCACATGGTAGAAAGAACCTCCTCACACAAATATCCTCTGACCACACACACTGTGGTATGCACACACACACACACACACACACACACACACACACACACACACACAAATAGCCAACAAACCCGCTCATATCCTTTCACTTAAATTTTAAACTGTCTTCTTTGTTTGTTTGGTAGGCTGTGGCTTAGGCTGCCCTGGAACTCGCTCTTTAGCTCAGGTGGCCTTGAGTCGGCTTGCCTCAGAAGTGCTAGGATTTCATACCCAGCTAAACTATACTTACTCTTTAAGCCTTGTTGTGAATTACATCATTTGGACAGTGTGACTTTGGAAGCCACAGAATTAGATGAAATCATGGTGAAGACAATTAGCGGTGTTGCCTTAACACCCACACCGACTTTGTTTCATTCTGAAGCTTCCTCCTGAGGTGTGGTCTAGGATCTGCTTTACCCTAGCAGAGGTCCCTGACGGAAAAGAGAAGCTGGGGCCCTGCTGGGCTGAATCTCCTGCTGTGCCATCACAGATGTATTGGTCATGACAACCCCTAAGTCTTGAAAAATAACTTATTTACAATGATTTTGTCATCTTCAGTCTTGGACAGGGGAGAGTTTAGGTAAATTCAGGAGAGCACAAATAATGGATAGATAGCATCCATGTGAGCCAACCCAAGGCTTGAGGAAGCCTTGAGAGAGCTGCAGGGCAGAGGTGCCGCACTCTGGTCTCCTCTCTGGCAACTGCAGCCCTGAGTGAGGAGCCAGGGCTTTCAGCTAAGGCATCCCCTCAGTGCCTCGCTTGAGTACATTTGCACATGAGATAGGCAGTAACCTTGGGGTCCAAGGGATGGCCTAAAGTGAGTCGAATCCTGCTTACTCAAATCTAGTGTCCGTGTAGAACCCCAAGCGCGGCCCTCCTGGAACTAGGGTCTTTGAAAATGTACTAGTGAAGGTGAGAGTTTTCTGAAGCCAATGTCTGCTATCCTCAACAAGAAAAGGACATGTAGAAACTGAGGCGTGTGGGAAGAATGCCAAGTGACAATGAAGGTGGACATTGCAGAGACGGGTCTACCAGCAAGGGAATGCCAAGCACTGCCAGAAGGTGGGCATTGAACAAACAGGGCTTTTGTGAAGCCTTGAAAGGCTCCTGTACT
Source organism: Psammomys obesus (assembly GCF_907164565.1). Taxonomy (NCBI): domain Eukaryota; kingdom Metazoa; phylum Chordata; class Mammalia; order Rodentia; family Muridae; genus Psammomys; species Psammomys obesus. Next base: position 8,549,605 of record NW_026590663.1, on the reverse strand, counting down.
GAATTTCTGTGGCTGTGACAAATACTTGAGAAAAGCAGTTTAAAGAGAGGGAAGATTTATCTCCACCCACTACTTCACAGGTTTCAAAGCCACGTTCGTTCGCCTGGTCCCGTGGTTTCTAGCTGTGGTAAGGCAGAAGAGCAAAAAGGCATGGTGGAGTTGACCGCTCCTCTCCTGGTGGCCAGGAGGCAGAATGGGAGCGAGGATCTACTCCCTGCTCCAGGTCTTATCAGCTGGCCTTTTCACATGAACCTTCAGGGGACATTCCAGGTTCAAACCAGAAGAGCGCAACTTCCTCATTCAATGCACCCCAGGGCCCAAGATTTAACCAGCAGAGTGTGTGTGACCTGGATCGGGGCAAGGTCGCTGTGTTTACGTATTGTCTCACACAACGAGTGAGGAATGTAGCTGGGGCACAGCTACGTCTGTATTTGAATTGTTCCTCTAGCAGAGCTTAGTGGTTCACACCAGCATGGAGGAGATAAAAGAAGGAAGTTCAGAGGTTGAAGGGTGCCCACCGAGGGCTTCTAGAGGCCAGCCTGGGCTACAGGAGGCCCTGACTCCATGTCCCCAAATAAGGCATTTTGAGGGCCAAAAATGTGTGAGTTGGGAGTGAACATGAAATTGTATAGTCTTTGGTGCAGTGGCCAGGGGAGGGGGAGGGGCGTGCTGTGAACTCGGCCTGCACTGGGGAGCAGAGCAGAGCTCACGGGAGCCGAGCCGGGACTGTTGCCTCCGCTGGCTGTTCCCCCTGGAACTGACCTCTAGAAAGCGCCAAGCGCAGCGAATGCCTGCGAAGCCTGTCCCTTTCGCCTGACTGGGAACCCCAGAGCTGGTTACTGAGTAACTGCCAGACGAAGTCAATGTGCCTGGAAGGCCTTCGTGGGAGCAGCAGTTTAAAAGCTGTAGTGAGTGAGTCCAAGGTCAAAAGCTGGGAGAAACTCCATCCTGGTCCAAACACGCAGCTGCGGGAAGAGAGAAACCAGACCAGAGGATGTAATACAGGGAGCAAATGAATGAGGAAATATGGGGTGGGCGCTGGGGCAAGCTTCTAACCTGCCTCCAGCTCTCAATGTCATTGGCTGAGCTGCTAATGACCAGCTGGACAGGATACAATCAACTTGTCCCTCCGGTCTGATGTCAAGCCGCACAGATTCCCCCCCTTAAGACGGGCCTCTCTATGTAGCTTTGGCTGTCCTGGAACTCAGTATGTTGACCAAGCTTGTCTTGAACTCACATAGGTCCTCCTGCCTCTGTTTCCCAAGTGCTGGGATTAAAGGCCTGCCCTACTATGCCAGGCTATAAGCACAGACTCTTAAACATAGAATGCAAGAGTATAAGAAATAGAGAATATAATCCTATAGTCCCTCTTATTTTATTCTTCAAACACATCCGGAGATAGGCCACTAGTTGTCTGCTGTGAAAAGCCCTCACTGTGGCCTTCCCTCCTCTCCTGCTGTTGTGAGCAGTTTGTGGTTCTCTGCCTAGCACTGAGACAAGCCTCTCTTTTGCACGTTCCTTACCTGACTCAGTGTATTTGTCTTTTCACGATGGCGTCATTTCTCGTTCTGCTTTATTTGCAGCAGCTGCGAGTGGCTTTATCATGAGTGCACAGGAATTAATCAGTATTTAGGATATGAAGGACCTAATCAAGCCCAGCATGCTGTTTAATCTGGTCCCATTTTCCCAGCATCCTTTGCTCCAGCTACTTCTTCCTCCTCACGGTTCCCAGCCAGGAACTGTGTTTGCACCTTTGTGCCTTCTCTGCTGCTATCCTTTTCTCTGGATTCTTTCCTCCCGTCTGCTCTCAGACATGCTGCTCCACTCCGGCTTCTCTGTCAGCCGGGATGGAGGCCCTGGAAGGCAGGACTAGAGCCATCTTTTTTTTCCTGCCTGGCCCGATGCCATACAGTGCACCCAGCAGAGATTCAGTCAGGATTTTCTCAGGTAATTAATGACTTACTAAGGTTTCGGCCAAAGCGACCTTTTGGTCTACAGCGTCCGGGGAGCTGGTACGGAACTGCCAAGATGGAATGTGTTCAAACCACAGAGATCTCAAACTTGAGATTTAAAACCTTACCCTGAGAGTGGAAGGTGTGGGACGAAGCTCTCTCCTTGTTTCCCTGCGGCCTCAGGAGCTCGTGACACACCGCAAGGTGGTGGCTGCAGGTGGTTGGTCCCGGGGACTTGTCACCTGCTATCTTTCCCCAGGTAAACAGGGCAGCCTCGCCCCAGCCAATGGCATACTTTCATCCTCAAAACCCATCCCATTTTGAGAGGATGTTCTTGTTGTTGTGGGGTTAAAGGCGTGTGCCACCTCGCCCAGCTGAGACAAAGGTTTTTGGGTGTTTTTTTGTTTTGTTTTGTTTTTTAGATTTATTGTTTATAAAGTATTCTGCCTGCTGTCTACTTGTGTGCCTGTGCACCAGAAGAGGGCAGCAGATCTCACTATGGATGGTTGGGAGCCGCCATGTGTTTGCTGGGAACTGAACTCAAGACCCTTGGAAGAACCTTGCTCTTAGGCAATGAGCCATCTCTCCAGCCCACAAAGTGTTTTTTTAAGACAGGGCTTCAGGTAACCCAAACTGGCTTCCAGCTCCCTATGTAGCCAAGACTGGCCTTGACTTCCTCATGCTTGCATCTCAGAAGAGTTAGGGTTATCAGTGTGAACCATCCCCACCTTGGGCACGATGCCAGTCATTTATAAAATCATCACCTGCATTACTGGTAACAGGAAAGCATTTATATTGGTTTTGGTTTTTCACAATTTAACCACTTTAATTTGTTTTGAGATAGGGGTTCCATCTTGAAGGGCAGGCTGTCCTGGAAATCACCATGCAGCCTAGGCATCTGAGCGGCAGGATTACAGGGCTGAGCCAACCATGCCTGGCTCTGCAAGCTCACGCCTATGCCTGTAGATTAGGTAACAGTCTCCCTTAGTCTGGGTAACCATGAAACACGGTGACCAAAGCAAGCTAAGGAGAAAAGGTTTTATTTGGCTTCACTTCCACGCCACTCACTGTTCATCACTGAAGGAGGTCAGGACAGGAACTCATGCCTGGAACCTGGAAGCAGGAGCTGATACAGAGGCCCTGGAGGGATGCTGCTCACTGCCTTGCTCCCCCCGGCTTGCTCAGGGGCACCCAGGGACGGCCCCGCCTACAGTGGCTTGGGCCTGCTCCCATCAATCCCTCATCAAGAAAACGCCCCACAACTGGGTCTTATGGAGGCACCTTCTCAACTGAGGTTCCCTCCCACATAACTCGCCTGTGTCAAGTTGACAGGAATCTAGCCAGCACACAATCTGTGCTTCCTGCCGCTGCTGTAGCCAGTTGCTACAAATGGAGTAACTGAAAGCCGCCCAAATTTAGCCAGGTCTGGTGGTTGCCCCCTGTAACCCCAGCCCTTGCCAGCTGAAGCGGGGAGATCACAAGTCTAGGCTACGTACAGAGTCCTGGTCTCAGTTGGGACCTCTGTCCTTGTGTCTCTTCTTCTGTGAGAACCTGCTGGGCCAGTGAGGTGGCGTCAGCCGGAGCGGGAGCTGTATGTAGGCCTGAGCGGAAGAACGGAGAGTTGGCCTCTGACCTCCTCGCAGGTGCCATGAATGTGCCCTCCCCCACACCTTTACTTAGCCATGTATACGTGCCTGCACGAATTTACATTCACCATATGTGAAGATGCCAGAGGGGACAGAGTCGCTGGGTCCCGGAACTGGAACTGCAGGTAGCTGCTGGCCACCTTGTGGGAGTGCTGAAAACCAACCTGGCGGCCCCTGCAAAAACAGTAAACGCCCTTAGCCATTGAGCCATCTCTCCAGCCCTAAAGAAATATAGTTTTAACTTGGTCTACAGAGAGAGAGAGTTCCAGGAAAGCCAGGGCTACACAGAGAAACCCTGTTTCAAAACAACAGCAAGGAACTTATTTGTATAAATTTTGAAAACAATAGCCAAATTTATCATCTTACAATCCTTTAGTATTTATAGAGTGTTAACTAACTTCCATCAAGTGTAAGCAGTCAAAATGAGGTTACTTAAGTAAAAATCGGTGTGGCCAATCTATGTTTCTCCTAGTGGTGCAAGGGGAGAATCTGTCTTTGCTGTTCCCACCACCCTGCGGTTCTTTGCGTCCCCTGGCTTGTAACTGCATCCCTCCCCACCACTAAAGCCAGAAATGGCTCTCAGTCCTTCTGAGTCCTCATCACCCACTTCTCTAACTCTGATCCTTCTGCCTCTGTCTCCCACTATGACCCCACGTTTGTGCTGTGTCACCTGGATAATCAAGGACAGCCTGGTGTCTCCGTCTCAAGCTCCGTTACCAGTTCAGAATGCTGTGGACTCTGAATGCTCTAGAATCTTCCCTGGAGAAGCCATGACACGGGACTCTAATTCAGCAGGAGAGACAGAGAGACAGAGAGATACAGAGAAACAGAGACAGAGAGAGACAGAGAGAGAATGAGAGAGAGATTTCCAGTGAGGAAGACAGATCTTTGTAAACCAAAGTCTCATCTGAATTGGCTGTAATAACATATTTTGGTTCCTTTATCCATTAATGAGTTGGACAATTCCTGCTGTTCATATTGCGTAAATTCCATATTGCTGATTTTCAAGAAGCTAACTTTAGCAACGAAGTGTTTGTCATCGTACCCTGTCAGTTCTAGCAATGATTTTCTGGACAGGGACTGAAAGGCAGGGCTTTGCGCTCGCTAGGCAAGCACTCTACCTCTGGGCCACATCCTGACCTCTGGTCCTAATCTTACCCAACACTGATATTACTGACTCTGTGGTTTCTGCTTTCCAGGTGGGTGGCAGCACAGGCTTCAGAGTAGCCCATGCTGCTCATCGGCAAGGATTCTGGTCACAAGGCCACGGGGACCGCACAGGGTCAGGCAGCACTGCGCTTCCAGTAGCTAAGGCTTGAGGACTGACGTTTCCTTCTGCCGTTGGGAATTGGACCCTGGCTTTTTGAATACCCAGTAAGCGCGGGACCGCTTCTTCCTTTCCCGGACCTTTGTGGAGTAGGTTCTGTCTGAGGTGACAGTTAAGCACTTCTTTCTGACGGTCCGTGCTAGAGCCTCTCATGCTGTCTTCTACTGAGTGTATTTGCCAACAGCGCACAGGAGCTCCGAAGAGCCATGTGCAGGCATAACTAACTGACTAAATCTGCAAATCACCCAGCACAGGGCAGGGCAGGAGGTCACACGGCCTGGGAGCTGCGTGATGGCGTGTGACAGAGTCTGTCGCTTGCAGCCACCGGGATGAGACAGCAATGGCTGTGGTCATCGGTCATCGATGACATAGGACACTAAGGCTCAGGCACACTCACACTTGCTTAGGGTCTTACAGAGAGTGAAAAAAGTAAGACACAAACCAGGATCTTCCCAGTCCAAAGCCCTGGGTTTGGGCTTGATTCCCTATTTCTTGTTACTTTTTCACCGCTCCGTGTGTGTATATAATTTCAATCATACTCCACCTTCTCCCAACTCCTTGAATCTCACGTTTTAACTGGGGACCTAAGCTGCAGTGTTCTCACTGGCAGTGCCGTCCCGGAGAGTGTCGAGTCTGTCATGATGACTGGGAGACATCTCTGCCACTTAGGATGGCTAAGTAGTCCTACAGAGACCGAGACAACCCTGCAGCTGTCCTCCATTCCGTCTAGCTTTGGAATGTGTCCTCAGAACTGCACACAGGGGAACTGTTCGCAAGCCTAAGACTGAGCACCTTTGTGTATGAGCAGAGGAATTTTCCACACCGTTTAACAAGCAGGTCATCTCACTGGACTTCAACTGTCCTGTACACTAAGCATGTCTGTAGTTTCTTTTGCGGCAGAAATGTCTGTAGTCCCAACATTCAGGAGATTTGTGAGTTCAAGGCCAGCTTGGGATTCATAGTGAGACTGCCTGTCCTTCCCTGAAACTAACTACAGCTGTTGCCAAACTGGAAAATGATGTCAGAGACAGTAGCTTTTGGAATTAGAGACTGTCAGTATAACATCTGTGGCTGTTGTGGCTTCTAGGAGTATCTATCCTTTTATTCCATGTTTTAATATAGCTGTGGCCAGCATTCATTATTTTATCGTAATTACGCTATTAATTCCTGTATTTGTGTCAACTAAAGTTTCCAGAAAAAGCCACATGTATATTAAAGCTTGAACAGGGCACCTTTGCCGCCCGCGCTGGAATGACAGCTGCCGGAATGCAGTGCAAGCCCTCTGTGACTTCCGGTCGGAGCAGGAACCATAAAAGGCTAACGGTAAGGGTACCTTGTCACAGTAGGAGGAAGATGGCGTCTTCCTCTCTTTCCACAGAACTAACAAAGAAGTGTCATGCTTCGTCCAGGCCCCTCTGGCACGTTGATGGGTTCGGGTCGTTTGGGGACTCTACGAAGGCCAGCAGATTGGCTCCGGTTTCCAGGAGGAAACCGGTCACTGTGTATATCTGTTCAGTGAGGAGAGGCCGAGGGCACAGCCGTCCTTGTGGCACTCAGTCCAGCAAGGTGGGCATCACCAGGCTAGACAAAGACTACAAAAAGTCCTGGAACAGAAAGCCTAACCTCACAAACAGATGGAACAAACAGTTGAGAAGATGCAGGAATAGAGAAATCTTACATTCTTCTTTCATTCATTCAAAAAAAACCAAACCAAACCCAGAGAACAAGGATTGTACAAGGTTGCCCGGCTGGCTACATCACTGTGCAGGTTTGGAACATGGAGAGTCCAGAGGCAAATCATCCTAGGCTGTCTTTAGTCCCCTTGATATGTATTGGGCACCCGCCTCTGCGGCTGGCCTAGTGCCCTGTGACTGGCCAGTGAGCTCTTTCGGAATAGCTTCGTGGGTCACCAGCTCCACCCACCTGCCAGCTGGGAAGGTCGCCAGACAGTGTCTGAGACTGACAGCGCCCACCGAGACTCCCTCACGTGGCTGTCGCCACCTCATAATGTCTCCACCGACGTATTTGGAAAGGGATTTGTGACGTTCTTTTGTTTGATAAAAGCTTCATGGATGTGTTTTCGTGTTGGAGCATTTTACTTATGGCAACCCGAGTTGGTGTTCCTGGGCCATGGTCCCTCACGTTTGGCTCAAGAATAAACTAGCTCTTATTTTCTTCAAGGTGAGAGCTGTGTTTTGTGTCGAGACTTGCAATGACAATAATTAATTATAGATTATTATTTAAACTCATTTTTACTTTTTATTTTACTTGTGTATACGGGTGTTTGCCTGCGCGCATGTCTGTGTATCAAGTGCATGCCTGGTGCCCACAGAGACCAGAAGAGGGCATTGGATCCCTACAAGCTGGAGTGACGGATGGTTGTGAGCCACTGTGTGGGTGCTGGGAATACGAGCCTGGGTCCTCTGGAATTAGAGCAGGCGTTCCTACCCACAGTACCATCTCTCCAGCCCCAAGCTACTGGCCAGTTACTTCTCATTTATAACACAGAAACAATGCGTTGTTTACCTTTTGAAATTATCAATTATATTTTATAAGTGGGTGCATGTCACAACATGCTTTTTGCAAAAGATAAGGGTGCTGAGTGCAGCTAAGAGTGAGGGTGGCGGAATGAGCTCTCAGGCAAAAGCCAGAAAATCTCAGCCAAGCACTGCAGCTGTGTGACTTGTTTCTGAGCTTACTAAAAGCCTCCTTGGGGGCTGGGGCTGGGGCTCAGTAGTGAAGCACTTGCCTGGAACACATGGGTCCCCATGAAAATGAACATGCTTCCTCTGCAGAGTAAGCAAAACCTCCACCCTCAGCCCCTCAGGATATATACTGTTACCAGCACGAGATCATAAGAAGCCCCACACGCTAAGGGCAGTCTCTTCATGTGGCCTTGCTTATTTGTGATTAAACCCAGCAAAGCTCAGAACGTTCACTCTGGGTAAACCTGGGCTCTAAGCAGTTTGCCTAAAAGCCTTGAACAAGCACTTGACAAGAGAAGATTTTCAAGCCTACTGGCTGATGAGCTCATGAAAAGGTAGCTTTACAAGGTAACACCACCACCCGCCTACCAGGGTGGCTAAAATGAAAACTAACACTGGTTTTGGCTCAAGAATATAAACCCTGGGAGCTTTCATACCTGGCCGGTGGGAGTGGAGGCTAGTACAAGCCAGCAGACAGCTTGGAAAGCTGGCCGTGAGCTTCCATTCTTCACTTATGAAGCCAACACAGCATGCATGTAGGTACAGGAGGAGGGGCTCAGGGTACATGCTTGGCTTTCCTGAGGCCCTGGGCTTAGGGCTCAGAACCAGAAATCAATCAATCAAATTTATACATCGATCAAAGGTACATTCATATTTTTCAGAATCATTAAAAGACGTTCTCCTACGATCGTCCCAAATTTGAAATATTCCAAGAGTCCACAAAGAAACATTTCTACAATGATATGCTAACAGAATGACAGAGACTGCCTTGGGCTGTGGGGGGTGGGTAGGGTAGGGGCTAGGAAAGGGAGGGGAGGGGAAAAGAGGGGGGGAGGGGTTGATGATAGGTCAGGAGAGATGGGAAGAGGCACTGTAATGCCAGGTTCACAGGACCCTCAGAGACCAGCAGGAGATGACTTGATGCAATAGCAAGAGAGCTTTATTACGAGAGCAATAGAACTTGGGACCCAAGTCTCACTGACACAGCAGTAGAGAAGTGGGACCCCGAGCCCTGAGTGGGCAGGGTTTTTAAAGAGAAAGTCTGTGAGGGGGGGTTCATGGCAGCAAGCAGGGGGGCACAAGTCTTGGCGTTACAGCATTGGGTGAAGTTTAGCAGGGTGGGGTGAACTTTTCTGCACAATGGCTAAGGCATATAATCACAATGGGTAAAGCATATAATCACAATGGCTATTCTTCTGAACTATATCTGAAACATTGGGGAGAATTTTCCCACCTGATATCCAACCGATTCTCATTGATTATTGCCAGGGAGTTTGTCTCTATTTTCTGTGAAGCACTTATTCTGTGATATTTCCAGGAGGCTGTTGCTAGGAGAGTTAACTTTGTTCTCTGCCAGGTGTACATTCTGTGATATTTCCTGGGGCCTGAATTCAGTTCCCAGTCAAGATCTTTATTTCAAAATGGAGTTAGATTCAGGCTAATTAAACTCTTCAGCACAAGTGTGATAATCTCAGTGGCCCTTTTCTCTGTCTGGCTGCATAGTTGTTACACAAACATAGGACACAAATATAGAACACAAATACAGGAATTAATAGCGTAATTACAATACAATAATGAATGCTGGCCACAGCTATATTAAATAAAATATAAAAGGATGGAATAAAAGGCTAGATACTCCTAGAAGCCACAACAACCACAGATGTTATACTGACAGTCTCTAATTCCAAAAGTTACTGTCTCTGACATCATTTTCCAGTTTGGCAATAGCTGTAGTTAATTTGGGGGATGGACGGGCTGTCTAGCCTCGCCTCTCATACATTCAAGCCAGATGTGATGGCTTATATCTGCAATCCCAGCACTTCAGGGCCTGAGGCAGGAGGGCTGCCTTGAGTTTGAAGCCAGCTTGGGTTACTCGGCTACATAATAAGTTCCAGGCCAGCCTAGACTATAGAGTGAGATGCCGGCTCAAAACAGCAACAGTAACATCAAACTCCCCCTCTCTCTCTCTCTCTCTCTCTCACACACACACACATACACACACACACACACACACACACACACACACACACACACACACACACGTAGGAGCCAAGGTGGTGTCCGTGGTATGTAAAGAAATTGTTGTTTGGTTTTGGTTTTAGAAACTGAGAAGCCTGAGAGCCAGGGCTGACACTTGTGAAAGTTTATCCCACCCCACCCCCCTCACCCTCCACACTCCACCCCCCTCACCTTCCACACCCCACCCTCCACACCTCACCTTCCCCACAGTGAAGCTCTGTGTGAAAGTCAGCAACTTTCGGTCGATCCCATACAAAGCTCACGCTGACAGTCCTCGTTGTTGCCCTGCAAATAACTTGTCTTACACCTGCTTGTTCATGTGATGAAGCTCTGTCATATGCTTTGTCCCCTTCTCTGTAATGTTAAGGTCGATGGTTGTTCCTAAGATCCTGAAAGGTTTATGCCCAAACCTTTACTCCCTGGCAGCTAGAGCATGGAGAGACAAACGAGCAGGCCTTTGTGAGTTCAGGGCCAGCCTGGTCTACAGAGTGAGTTCTAGGATAGCCAGGACTAGATAGTGAGACCCTGTCTAGAAGTGGGGTCTATGCCCAACTTTAAGATAAATTTTGTTTCAAAATGAACTTCTTTAAGTTTTCATTTGACTTCCTAAGTTTTCATTTGTCTGATTTAAAATATATGCACTTCAGCACTGATTTCTTCAGTTTTCATTACAACCTAATGGTTTCCTCAAAGTTGTTTTCAAAGTTCTAACACTAGGGCACAGAGTGTGTTCAGTGGTTAAGCGCACTGGTTGCTCATCCAGAGGAGCTGGATTTAGTTCTCAGCACCCACATGTCGGCTAACAGCCCTCTGTAACTCCAGTTTCAGAGGGTCTGAAGCTGGTCTCTTCAGAGTGCTGTGCTTAAAAGGGCTTGAATGGGGAAGAGGTTGGAGGAGGAGGAAGAGAGGAGGAGGGGTTGATGACTCACTCAGGATGGTCTGTTCTAGTTCCATCCATTTGCATGAAAATTTCCTTGTTTTTAATAGCTGAGTAGTATTTCATTGTATAAATGTACCACAATTTCTGTATCCATTCTTGAGTTGAGGGGTATCTAGGTTGTTGCCAGTTTCTGACTATTATGAATGAGGCTGAAATGAACATAGCTGAGAAAGTGACCTTGTATGGTGGAGCATCTTTTGGGTATATGCTCAGGAGTGGAGTGGCATAGCTGGGTCTTGAGGTAGAGCTATTTCTAATTTTCTGAGAAAGCGCCAGATTGTTTTCTACAAACTGAAAAGTTTCTGTAAAGCAAAGGACACTGTCAACAGAACAAAATGACAGCCTACAGATTGGGAAAGGATCTTCACCAACCAACCACCCACACATCAGACACAGGGCTAATATCCAAGACATATAAAGAACTCAAGAAATTAAATACCAACAAACCAAATGACCCAATTAAAAATGGGGTACAGAGCTCAACAGAGAATTCTCTGTAGAGTAATATTGAATGGCAGAGAAACACTTAAAGAAATGCTCTCCCTCCTTGCAAATTAAAACAACCCTGAGATTCCACCTTACACCCATCAGAATGGCCAAGATCAAAAACTCAAGTGACAACACATGCTGGAGAGGATGTGGAGAAAGAGGAACCTTCCACTATTGCTGGTGGGAGTGCAAACTTGCACAACCACTGTGGATTTCAACTTCTTAAGAGAGAGTTGTCCATGTTTAACTTCTTGATTTGGGTGCTAGTTCTATGCAGAAGCTCACTTTGTTAAAAGTGCCCGGAGCTTACAAGTGTGTAGTTTTCTATGTGCATTACAAGGTTCAATTAAGCCCTTAAATGTTAAACACGCTTGTAATCCATGCACCTGGGAGAGCTCAAGGTCAACCTGGCTTACACAGTGAGTTCCAGGCTAGTCAAGGCTGCACAGTAAGACCCTCTCAAAATAGATAGACAGGCAGACTGACAGAGGATGGATGGATGGATGGATGGATGGATGGATGGATGGATGGATGGAGGGATGGATGGAAGGATGGATGGAGGGATGGGCTGGCGGGTGGGGGTGGGCAGGCAGACAGGCAGGTAGGTGGGTGGTAGATATATAACAGAAAAAGGAAGAAACTTTCTCAAGCTTGTGCTACTTGGGGCCTTTTAAATATCAAACCTGAACCCTGGCAAACTTAAGGCTCTTTTTGTGAGGACAGAACAGAGCAAAGCTAATGGGATGTCTCATGAGCTCAGCAATAGTCGTGACGCTCAAGATCAAGGGTGCTGCACAGTTTGCTTTTTATAAAACATGACAGAGCACTGGGCAGAACCAACTTGGGAAAAAGGTTTATTTGACTTACAGGCTGCCATCCATCACAGAGGGAAGCCGGGGCAGGGACTCGGGGCAGGAAGCAGGAGGCAGGGACTGAAGCAGAGACCACGAGGGGGGCTGCTTACTCGCTTGCTCCCCACACTTTGCTCAGCTCCCCTATCCCGGGTTACTTGGTTTTGACTCTATATGTGTGGGCGTTTTGCCTGCCTGACGTCTGTGCATCAGGCACATAGAGAGCCACTGGAGGCCAGAACAGGACGCTGGATCTCCTGGAACTGGAGCTGCAGACAGTGTGAGCCATGGCACTGGAAACTGAGGTCTGTAAGAGTGGCAAGTATTCACCACCGAACGGGCTCTCCAGTTCCCCAGGCACCGTCCTTACACAGCCCAGGCACACCTGCTCAGGGCTGGCACCACCAGCTGCACGCTGAATCCTCCTAGGTCAATTTGCAATCAAGAAAATACCTCGTAGACGACCCTAGGTCAGCCGCAGGTGTGTCCTGTTGACAGACGAAGCTAGCTATGATGAGCGTGGTCCCGACACACCCTTAGTAAAACACTAGAAAGGCATTACACAGGTTATTTTTCAGCTCCTCTCATTCATTAGATAAAGGATAAAAGATAAAGCATGGCGGAGTGAAGAGGATATCACGCAAGATGGGCGTGTGGAAAACGCTGTGAAGTGTTTCCACATTGCAAAGCAGAGGTCCGCGATGCACAAGACCAGCTCTGGGGAGCGAAAAGAACGGACAAGTATGGCACATGCGTAAGCCAGCACCTGAGGGTTGGAGGCAGGAGAAGCAGGCTGTGCTCTCCTACACTGCGAGTGCAAAAAAAAAAAAAAAAAAAAAAAAGGTGAAAGAAGAACGAGACAGAAAAAGTCTCCGGTGGAAATCTGTTCTCATCCACCTCGGGGGCAGGAAGAGCTTCCAATAAGCGCCCGTGGCCACCCAGGCTGTTGGTGCTCGGCGTCTCGTGTAGTGCCTGACTCGGTCACAAGCGGGCGGTGTGCTCACACCGCTCCTGATCGGCAGGGCGGTGTTGGCGGGGAGGGAGGACCTTCGTTGTGAGCGCCTTTGTCCTCCCAGCACACACCGCTGCTAGCAGAGCTGGGCAGAAAACGGGGAGCAGGCCCAGGGAGGTCAGTCTGTGAGGTATTGGAGGCGTGGAGGTAGGGGCAGTGAGTTTACTGGGAATTCCTGCAGAGCGACTCTCACAGGCACGCCTGCTGGGGCGCGCCTCCCGCCCCCACAAGCCATACCTGGAAAGCCTTTACCCAGCAGGGGTGGGGCTTCCCTCCAGCCGCCCGCGTGACGCCTCCTCGCCGCGGTAGTGCTTCCCCCGAGTAAAAAGCGCACGAAGCTGAAGGGGGAAGCCGATGAGGGTGGAGGGGAGCCGATGGGAGGTGGGAATGGGAGTGGAGCTGATCAACACATTCTATACAAGTGTGAAATTCTCAAACAATTGTTGAAGTAAACAAAACACATGCAGGGCTTTTTGCCTGCACGTGTGTGTCTGTGCAACACGTGTTCAGTGCTCAGGGTGGCCAGAGGAGGCTACCCGCCACCCTGGACTGTGCCACAGGTCAGCCTGTGTACTTACCCAGCAAGCTCTCTGCAGCAACTCCTTTTTACTGCATTTAAGACTGGAAAGGCTCTTGCCTTCTTGCTCTTGTGCTCTCCTCTTTCCCCTCCCACTGTCATGCCTTGCTCTCTCCTTCTCTCTCTCCATCCAATAAACCTCTTTCATATAAAATAAAAAATAAAAAGGGAGGGCTGGAGGGATGGCTCAGAGGTTAAGAACACTCACTGTTCTTCCAAAGGTCCTGAGTTCAATTCCTAGCAACCACATGGTGGCTCATAGCCATCTACAGTAAGATCTGGTGTGCAGGCAGAGTATTATATAAATAATAAACAAATCTTTAAAAATAAGACTGAAAAGATATGATGGACCTCAGTTAGAGGTGGTGTTCTGCCATGAAAGCCTCTGTGCCCTTAGTTCATTTGTTTGTTTTGTTTTTTTCGAGACAGGATTTCTCTGTGTAGCCCTGCCTGTCCTAGACTCACTTTGTAGAGCAGGCTGGCCTCGAACTCAGAGATCCTCCTGCCTCTGCCTCCTGAGTGCTGGGACTACAGGGGTGCGCCACTGCTGCTATCACCAGACTCAACTCACGACCTTTCCTGGTGGCTGTCAGGCTTCCTCGCCGGGGCAAAGAAACAGGTATGCCAGTATGTATATGTTTGTGTGTGAAAAAATATATAGAAATATAGATATTTATATATTATATATTTCTATACATTTTATATTTATATACTTTATTTATATATATTGTATATATTTTATATATTTTTCACTTTTTAAATTTTATTTATATTTTTATAAATTACAGTTTATTCACTTTGTATCCCAGCTTTAGCCCCCTCACTCATCCCCTCCCTATCCTATTCTCCCTCCCTCATCTCCTTCTCTGCCCCTCCCCAAGTCTAAGGAGGGGTCCTCCTTCCCTTCCCTCTGACCCTAGCTTATCAAGTCTCATCAGGACTGGCTGCATTATCTTCCTCTGTGGCCTGGTAAGGCTGCTCCCCCATCAGGAGGAAGTGATCAAAAAGCCAGCCACTGAGTTCATGTCAGAGACGGTTCCTGTTCCCATTAATAAGGAACCCACTTGGAGACTGAGCTGCCATGGGCTACATCTGTGCAGGGGTTCTAGGTTATCTCCATGCATGGTCCTTGGTTGGAGTGTCAGTTTCAGAAAAGACCTCTGTGTCCAGATTTTTTTGGTTCTGAACAACTATGCCCACATACAAGGGCACCAACATTTGTAAAAGAAACATTACTAAAGCTTAAATCACACATTAATAGTGGGAGACTTCAACACCCCATTTTCAGCAATGGACAGATCATTAAGACAGAAACTAAACTGACAAATATTGAAACTAACAGAAGCCATGAAACAAATGGACCTAACAGATATTTACAAAACTTTTTACCCAAACATAAAAGAGTATACTATACCTTCTTCTCAGCTCCTCACAGAACCTTCTCCAAAACTGACCATATAGTCGGTCACAAAGCAAGCCTCAACAGATACAAAAAAATTGAAATAATCCCTTGTATCTTAATAGACCACCATGGATTAAAGCTGGATTTCAACAACAACAGAAACCCTACAAAATCATGGAAATCAAACAACTCTCTACTTAATGACCACTGGGTCAGGGAAGAAATAAAGAAAGAAAGTAAAGAATTCCTAGAATTTTTATTTTTTTCATTTTTTGCTTTTTGGAGACAGGGTTTCTCTGTGTAGCCTTGGCTGTCCTGGACTTGCTTTTATAGACCAGGCTGTCCTTGAATTCACAGCAATCCACCTGCCTCTGCCGCCCTGAGTGCTGGGATTAAAAGCACATGCCACCATGCCTGGCTAAGACTTTCTAAAATTCAATGAAAATGAAGGCACAACATACCCAAACTTATGGGACACAGTGAAAGCAGTGCTAAAAGGAAAGTTCATAGCACTAAGTGCCTTCATAAAAAAATTGGAGAGATCTCACACTACCAATTTAAAAGCACACCTGAAAGCTCTAGAACAAAAAGAAGCAAACAAACCTAAGAGGAGTAAGTGGGAGGAAATAATCAAACTCAGAGCTGAAATCAATAAAGTAGAAACAAAGAACAATACGAAGAATCAACAAAACCAAGAACTGGTTCTTTGAGACAATTAACAAGATAGACAAACCCTTAGCCAAACTAACTGAAAGGCAGAGAGACTATCCAAATTAACAAAAGCAAAAATGAAAAGGGGGGGGGGCCCAACAACAGACACTGAGGAAATCCAAAGAAATATTAGGTCTTACTTCAAAAGTCTGTATTCTACAAAATTGGAAAATCTAAATGAAATGGATGATTTTCTTGATAGACTTTGGTTTTGATTTAACTTTCTTACCAAAGTTAAATCAAAATCAGGTAAAATCTAAACAGTCCTATAACCCTGAAGGAAATAGAAGCAGTCATTAAAAGTCTACAAACAAACAAACAAGAAAAAAGCCCAGGGCCTGATGGTTGCAGCCCAGAATTCTACCAGACTTCAAAGAAGAGCTAATACCAATACTCTTTAAACTATTCCACAATATACAAACAGAAGTCAGATTGCCAAATACATTCAATGGGGCACAGTCACCCTGATACTGATAAACAAGGACTCAACAAAGAAAGAGAATTTCAGGACACTTTCCCTTATGAACACTGATACAAAAATACTCACAAACTGAATCCAAGAACATATCAAAAACATTATCCACTATGATCAAGTATGCTTCATTCCAGGAACCAGGGATGGTTATGTATACATATATCCATTAATACAATCCACCATATAAACAGACTGAAGGAAAAAAACCACATGATCATGCCATTAGATGCTGGAAAAGCTTTGATAAAATCCAACACTGCTGCATGCTAAAAGTCTTGGAGAGATTAGGGATACAAGGCACAACACAATGTGTATATGGCCTAAATACAATAAAGGCAATCTACAGCAAACATACAGTCAACATCAATCAAATGAAGAGAAACCTAAATCAATCCCACTAAAATCAGAGTCAAGACAAGGTTTTCCTCTCTCTCAGCATCTCTTCAATATAGTTCTTGAAGTCCTAGCTAGAGCAATAAGACGACTAAAGGAGATCAAGGAGACACAAATCAGAAAGGAAGAAGTCAAGTATCACTATTCACATATGATATAATAGTATAGATAAGTACTAAAATTCTAAAATTCTACCAAGGAACTCCTACAGCTGATAAACACCTTTGGCAAAGTGGCTGGATACAAAACTAACTAAAAAAAAAAAAAAAAAAATCAGTAGCTCTCCTTTATACCAACAATAAACAGGTTGAGAAAGAAATTAGGGAAATAACACCCTTCACAATAGCCACAAATAATATAAAATATCTTAGTGTAACTCTAACCAAGCAAGTGAAAGACCTATATGACAAGAACTTCAAGTCTTTGAAATTGACAATGATCTTAAAAGTTGGAAAGATCTCCTATGCTCATGGATCGGTAGGATTAATATAGTAAAAATGGCTATCCTACCAAAAGGATTCAATGCAATTCCCATAAAAATTCCAACACAACTCTTTACCGACCTTGAAAGAACAATTCTCACTTCATATGGAAAAATTAAAAACTCAAAATAGCCAAAACAATTCTGTACAATAACACATCTTCTGGAGGTATCTTCATCACTGATCTCAAGTTGTATTACAGAGCAATAGTAATAAAAATCGCATGGTACTGGCATAGAAACATACAGGCTGATCAATGGAATTGAATTCAAGACCCAGAAATAAATCCCCATATCTATGGACACTTGATTTTTTGACAAAGTCAAAAGCAGACAATGGGGGAAAAAGCATCTTCAACAAATGGTGCTCGTCTAAGTGGATGTCTTGAAGTAGAAGAATGCAAATAGATCCATATTTATCACCCTGCACAAAAGTCAAGTACAAGTGGATCAAAGACTTTAACATAAATTTAGATACACTAAATCTAATAGAAGAAAAACTGGGGAATAGCCTTGAACTCATTGGTACAGGAGACAACTTCCTGAACAGAACACCAACAGAACAGGCTAGAAGATCAACAATCAATAAATGAGACCTCATGAAACTGAGAAGCTTCTGTAAGGCAAAGGACACTGTCATCAGAACAGAATGACAGCCTACAGACTGGGAAAGTCTTCACTAACCCTACATCCAAAATATCCAAAATATATAAAGAACTCCAGGGCTAATACCCAAAATATATAAAGAGCTCAAGAAATTAAACACCAACAAACCAAATAATCCAATTTAAAAATGGGGCACAGAGCTGAACAGAGAATTCTTAACAGAGGAATATTGAATGGCTGAGAAGCACTTAGAGAAATGTTCAACATCCTTAGTCATCAGGGAAATGTAAATCAAAATAACTCTGAGATTCCATCTTACACTGGTCAGAATGGCTAAGATCAAAAACTCAAGTGACAGCACATGCTGTTGAGAAAGTGGAGAAAGGGGAACCCTCCTCCATTGCTGGTAGGAGCCCAAATTTGTACAAACACTTTGGAAATCAATCTAGCATTTTCTCAGAAAATTTGGAATAGATCTACCTCAGCTATACCACTCCTGGGTATATGCCCAAAAGATGTTCAACCATACAGCAAGGACACTTGCTCAACTATGTTCATTGCAGCTTTATTCATAATAACCTGAATCTGGAAACAACCTGGATGTTGCTCAACTGAAGAATGGATAAACTGGCACATTTACACAATGGAAAACTACTCAGCCATTTAAAATAGAGACATCATGAAATTTGCAGACAGATGGAGGGAACTAGAAAAGATCATCCTGAGTGAGGTAACCCAGACCCAGAAAGCCACACATGGTACATACTCACTTATAGGTGGATATTAGACACAAATTACAGGACAGCCATGGTGCAATCCACAGACCCAAAGAAGCCAAGTAACAAGGAGGCTTCCCTTGGAGGGCCCAAGGAAAGATGCTGGAATCTTTCTCAGGAGGGGAAATAAAATAGACATTGGAAGTGGATGGAGGGAGGGAATTGAATGGAAGAGGGGGTGGAGAGGGGAACATGGGTGGATCAGAGGTGGGGGGCAGGGAAAGAAAACAGCAGTCAGTGGGGAGCATCCCTGGACACTGCCAGGCTCCTATGGGTGACCCTAGCTGAGCCTCCTGGCTGAGGGGGATATGGAGTCTGAAGAGGCCACTTCCTGTAGCCAGGCATGACTTTCAGTGGAGGGGCCACACCAACCCAACCACAAAACCTTCGACACAAAATGTGTCCTGCTTTGAGAAGTGCAGGGTTAAAGACATAGCAGAGATCTAGGGAATGGCAAAGCAGTCACTGACCTCATTTTAGACCCAGCCCATGGGAGAGAGCCAACCCCTGTCACTATTAATGATCCTCTGCTGTGCTTGCAGCAGGAGCCTAGCATAACTGTCTTCTGAGAGGCGTCACCCAGCGGCTGATGGAAACAGATGCAGAGACCCACAGCCAATCAGCAGCTGGATCTTGGAGAGTCTTGGGGAAGAGGAGAGGGATAGATTGAAGGAGGGTCAAGGACTCCACAGGAAGACCTATAGAGTCAGCTAGCCTGGGCCCAGGGGCCTCAACTCACAAAGACTGAATAAGCAACCAGTGAGGTGCGTGGGCTGGACCTGGGCCCCTGCACAAGTGCAGCAGATACGCAGCCTGGTCCTGTGGGTCCCCTAACAATGGGGCAGGGGCTGTCTCTGCCTCTGTTGCTGGCCTCTGGGTCCCTTTCCCCTAGCTGGGCGGCCTTGTCTGGCCTCAGTGGGAGAAGATGCACTTAGTCCTGCTGAGACTTGATGTGCCAGGGTGGGTTGGCACACATAGGTGCCTTCCCTTCTCTAAGGACAAAGGGAGGGGGAAGGGGGAAGAGGGTGTGAGGGTAAGGCTGGGAGGAGAAGGGGGCTGTGATCAGGATGTAAAGTGATTAAAAAATGAATGAGGGGGAAAAGCAAAAAAAAAAAAAAAAAATCTGTGCTTTTTAAGGAACCAAAATTCTGAAATCACTACACCTCAGAATGAGAAAAAGTGAGAGAAAGACAGCCCTTACAGGCTTAAATATTCTTCACTGTTCAGCTGAATTATCATATACACGTGTGTGGCACCTTCCTTTCCTGCAAAAAGCAGCTATATTTGGATACCTCTACACATAAACGCTGGGCTTGCCCAGTCGTGTTCTGATAATTCCAGTTCCGTCCGCCTCGTTACGCTTGGACACATCTAAACAAATAGTGTGAGCTAACAGCGGAGCTCCCACGTGTTCACAGGGGTTGCCGGGAGGGACTGGGTTCAGGCAGATCGGGGAGCTTCCCCACGAGTGCCTTGCAGTTTGTTTATAATCTCTAAACAGTTATTTTCATGATGAAAAGGAAAGAGTACACCGCAGGGAACTCGCAAGCTCACAGGATGAAAATGTGCTTCAAATGCCCTTCACCCACTCTGAACTCTATCTGACAGGCACAGGGTGTTCGGCTGAATGAAACACTTTAGAGGCTTGGGGAGACGCCCCCATCAGCCAGGTATCTGCCACACAGACACGGGGCTCAAGTTTGGGTTTCCAGCACTGGTGTGAAGCATTGGGGCACTCGTGTCTACCCCTGGCAGTGAGGAGGCCGTGAGGTCCACGGGCAGAGGCCTGGCGCACATGGCCAGCCAGTCTCACGGACCATTGAGCTCCAAGCTCAGAGAGAGCTCCTATGTTGGAAAATAAGGTAGAGAGCAAGTGAGGAAATTGCCTTCTCCATCCATGCAGACATGTGCAAATATGTACAGTCACACATATATGGCGAGGAAGAAACACAGACGATTTGAACACTTGGGAGACTGAGGCAGGAGGATTTCTGTAAACTGGAAGCCAGCATGGACGCGAAATAACTCTATAGGCCTGCCAGTGCTATAGAGTTAATACTCAGAAACCAAACGGACCACCAAACTAAACCAAACCCCACATCTGGGGTTGGAAGTTATGGGGAAGCGATGGCTTTGCCGGCTACCACAGCCTTGTTTCCTGCTCAGCCCTGTGTGCCACAGCTGTGGTGAGACCTAGCAGAGGAGGCGGCCTCTCCGTTAGCACTGCCCTGCCAGGCAGTTGAGAGGCTCCTGCTCTTTTTAAAATTCACTTTACACCCTGACCACCTCACCACCTCCTCCCAGCCCCCCACACCCACCCCTCTCCTCTCCCCTTCCTCCTCTCTCCTCCTCAAAGAAGGGGGAGGTCCCATGGGTACCAACCCACCCTGGCACCTCAAGTCACAGCAGGACTAAGCACATCCTCTCCCACTGCGGCCAGACAAGGCAGCCAGCCAGGGGAAGGGAGCCAGAGGCAGGTAACAGACGCAGAGACAGCCCCTGCTCCATTGTTAGGGGACCCACATGACCAGGCTGCGCATCTGCTGCACGTGCGCAGGGGCCCAGCCCACGCATGCTCTTTGGCTGGTGGTTCAGTCTCTGTGAGCCTGCATGGGCCCAGGTTAGTTGACTCTGTTGGTCTCTGTGGAGTCTGTGACCTCCCCAGCTCCCTCAGTGGCTCCCCCAGCTCTTCCCTAGGACTGGTTGGTTGAGCTCTGTCTAATGTTTGGCTGTGGGTCTCTGCCTCTGTTTCCACCAGCTGCTGGGTGGAGCCTCTCAGAGGAGCTATGCTAGGCTCCTGCTGCAAGCACAGCAGAGTAACCCTAGTGTCAGGGACTGGTTCCCCCATGGGCTGGGTCTCAAGTAGGGCCGGGCCTTGCTTGGCGGTTCTCCCAATCTTTGCTCTCTCTTTGTCCCTACATATCTGCTGGCCTAAGTGTCATGGCTAGAACTAGTGTGAGGGCTGGTGCCGATGCGCTCAGATCCTTAAAGCAACCCTGTTTTCAGAGAAACAGAAGTCGTTGACTCATCCCCCATGCCCCACCCCCGCCCCTAGCTCACGCTTTGCTGCTTGGGCAACAGTTTGACCTTTAGCACACCCTGAAGTAACTAGGTGAAGTGTTAGTACATCGAATGTAGCAGGAATTGTACAAACTCATCTTGAAGGCGCGGAGCGTGTAGTTCAACGTTAGAGTGCTGACCTAGCTCTGAGGTCCTGGCTTCAGTTCCCAAGTGCCGTAAAAACAAACAACGCATCCTTAGAGAAAGCCACTCTCCTGAACTTTGCATGTTTTTTCTCTTCTATTTCCCTGGGTTCTCTGTAGTGTTTTTTTTTTTTTTTTTTTTTTCTTACTTAAAATGAATTCCATCTTGTTTATAATCAAAAGACACCAGCGGACCTGTGCCTCTCCGCTCAGCATTTCACAAAGTTATCCCTCAGCAAGGCTGCCTCTCACTGACCGGCTGAAGGCTGAGCTCTGTGCTCTTACAGACATTCACAGTCCTTGTTTACCCCCCTCCCCGTTCCTCCCATCAGCTTCAGTTTGCAAGGGAAACTTGAGGGAAGCTGGCTGTGACTCGGGTGCCTCTGAGCTGGAAAGCCAAGAAAGGCATGTGCCACCATGCCCCACTTCTCCTTTTATAAAAAGGATTTACTTTTTATGTGTGTGAATGTTTTGCCTGTTTACACATATACACACGTACTGCTGTTATTGGAAGCTCACCAAAGATGACCACTCAGAGACAGCTTATGGCTAATTGAAAGTATTTATTCTCCTGGGCATGGTGGTGCACACTTGTATTCCCAGGACTGGGGGAGGCAGGGGCAGGTGGATCTTTGTGAGTTTGAGGCCAGCCTGGTCTACAGAGTGAGTCCAGAACAGTCAGGGCTACAAGGGAAGACCCTGTCTCAAAACAGAACAAAACAACAAAAACAAACAAACAAAAAATAAAAAAGAAAGACTTTATTCCAGTGGCTGGGACACACTCAGGAATTTGGGCCCTAAGTGAAGTTCCCATCAAGGGTCCCTAATTAAGGGGCCTTTAAAGGCAAAAATAACATCCTGTTATCTCTGCTGCAGGGGGAGCTTTGCACAAGCAGGAAGTTTAACAGAAGCTAAGGTAAGCAGTTAGCTGGAGGAGTTTCTGCACAAGAAATTAGATAAGTTACCTAGGGCATCTTGAACTTTGGTTTCTAGAATAGAGTTGGGACTCTCCATCAGGAAGATCAAATTTTGGTTAAACTTGAAATGGCCTCAACAAGCATACAAGATGGAGGAACCTCTGCACTGTATTGTCCTGTCACACTATGGTGTGCATGATGCTCCTAGAGGTTGGAAAGGTGGTCAGATCCCTTGGCAATGGAGGAACAATGGTCATGAGCAGTCATATGGGTTCTGGGGAGCCATCTCTCCAGTCCTAATACTTATAATTGAAACCTTACTTTGAAGGATTCCCACTGTGAGTCCTGGGAGGAAGGCAGTTCTTCCATGAGCTGGAACCAGAAACTATCACCCCTGAGCCTCAAAGCCCTGGTACCCAAAGTTTCTGCCAGGACTTTCCTAACAGGCACATGATGCTGTCCTGACACTGCTTGGCATGTGACCAAACAGGCTTTCATTTCCTCTTGGAAATTCCTCCGAATTCCACTTGGAACACTACCCCAAAGTTCCCACCCTTCAGTTGTGGGACTGGACTTCCCAGGAAGGGCCAGCTTCAGTCCTGAGCCTGTGTGGGGTTATCCTTGAGTCACCTCGGTGCCGTATCCAAGATGTTGCTCACCCTGAGGTTTTGAACCAACAACTTGAGACAAGGGCCCAGCACATTCCTTACAATACCACAGCACCTCAAGTGAGCAGAGCACATCGGCAACTGAGATACACGACCACACATCATCAACAAGACCTGAGAACGTGCTCTCCCCTTTTCTTTCTGCTCTTGTCTCAGCCAGGGTTCTCTAGAAGAATAAAACTGATGGAGTGAATATATTGTAGATTGTCTTTTTCTACTTTGTGGGTTCTTTTTTCTCTACCGTTTATTCCTCTGGTTTCACCCCCAATCACTATGTCGGAGAGAAAGAAGGACACGAGGAAAAGCTATAGACAACCTGAATCTAATTTATTCTTGTTTCTTCTTTGAGCATGATCACTAACAGATTGCAAGCAACCCACCCGAATGACCAACAAACGCCAACCCCACGGGCCCTAGCGCTTATGTAGCCTCTGAAAAGGTCCCAGAATTCCAAACGTCACACAAATGCAGAAATTATTTGCAGCTGGCAAAACAATGCCTCTTAGAGCATGAGGCAAATCATAATCAGCTGTTGCGGACAGTCTGAAGCAGGCCCATATCCCCACAACTGGGATTAAAACAAAAACATAGTCTTATATTTGTTTTTTGTTTCAGTTTGGTTTTTGGTTTTTTGAGACAGGGTTTCTCTGTGTAGCCTTGGCTGTCATGGACATTCTTTGTAGACCAGGCTGGCCTTGAATTCATAGAGATCTGCCTGCCTCTGCCTTCCCAAGTGCTGAGATTACTGGTGCTCCCGGCTATCAGTGTTTAAACAAAACAAAACAAAAACAAAATTCCAGAATTCTCACTACAACACATACCTATATAATCCCATATATGTGGATTTATTAGAGTGGCTTTCAGGCTTCATTCTAGCTAGTCCATTACGGCTGCCTACCAACAGAAGGCCAAGAATCAAGTGAGGTTGGGCCTCTCAGCTGGTCTTCAGAACATGCCAGAATCCTGAAGCAGTCAGCTCTAAGCCCAGTGAGAGTGTGGGCGGGCAGGCAGGCAAACAGCAAAAGCTTCTTTCTTCTGTGTCCTGGCATAGGCTGCCAGCACAAAGTATGGCCCTCATAAAGATGGCTCTTCCTGTCTCCGCCATCAGGGTTAAAGGTGGTCCTCCCACTTCAAATGCTCCAATCGAGAAATCTCCCTCGCAGGGGCACTCAGCTGCTTGGGTTTGGTTAAATCCAGCGGTAGTTATGGTGACAACCAACAGCCCTGTGGCCACCCGCGTACATCCTTTCAAGACAGGATCTCATATATCTACATTGCCGAGGAGAACCCTGAACTGCTGACCTTCCTGTCTCCATCTAAGTGTGCTGAGCTGAAGGCTCTCCGTCGGTTACCTGCTGATGGGCACTGAGGATGTCTCTGATTTGGTTCAATAGGGCAATCACGCTGGAGCAAACATTCTTATGTACACACATAGTTTTTTTTTTCTCAAAAAGCTAAAAATAAATTTACCATATGAACCATCTACACCACTCTTTGTTATATACACAAAGGACTTGGCATCCTGCTCCACAGATATGATGCAGCCATGTTCATCACTGTTCATCACTGCTCCATTCGCAGTAGCTGGGACACAGAAACAACTTAAACGTCCCTCAACAGATGAACAGATAATGAAAATGTGATACACATACGCTATGTTTCGATACCTCTCAACTATAAAAAATGAAATTATGAAAGCTGAAGATAAATCAACGGAACTAGAACATACACATTGACTGATATAATCCAGCCCAGAAAGACAAATGCTGCATGTTCTCTCTCATGCTCCAAACTCCAAATTTTCAGGTGTGAATATACAACATGGATAACCACAAAAATGAAGGAAAGGAAAGAAAAAGATACAATGGAAGGTGGGCCTAGAGAGGGGAATAGCAGAAGGGGGGGGGGGATGAGAAAAATGGGGGAGGGCTTTAATTGGAGAAAGGAGTGGAAGGGGAAAATAACATAAGGATGTTTTGAAAACATCATGAAGAAGCCTATTGTTTAACTAACTAAAATTACATATAATACATGTAACTGTATGTGTATACATATATAATCTAAATGAAGTTAGGCTAACACTGCTTGCCCCGAGAGTCAAAGACTATCGAACGAAACCCAGCATCAGGAGCTGTTGGTCAGGGGAGTCCAAGAGACTCCCCAAACAATGTAGGCTATTGCTATTGGCCGTGGCTGCCTCTCAGGGGCTGGAGGTCTCTAAATACACTCTCTAAATATACCATGCACTTAGGACGCAGGACTCAGAGGCTTCAGTCTGGATCTGACCTGGAAGCCTCCTCTCTGAGGACGAGCTTTCAGAATAGTGGAGGATGCCACGCAAGCTGCCAAAGGGAAGCTACAGTGCTGCACAACTTTGATGCCTCTAGTCCATGGCAGTGGTCAGCAAGCCACCCTGTTCCTGAGCGTGCAATAGTGGCATTTGTGTTTTTTGTGTTTTGGTGGTAACCAACAGCGGTCTAATTGGACTTATGGCCTTTTAAGCATGAAGGGAATCATGTCTGGTCCTGGAAATCTAGTCAACCTCCCAGGACTGGGGAGGTCATGGATTCAGAGGAAAGCCTGCTACTGCCGCCATCTTAGTAACTTTTTTATTGCTATAACAAGAAACCATGACAAGACAATTTATTTATTGGGGCTCATGGTTCCAGAGGGATAGAGTCCATGATCGTCACTGCAGGAAGCTAGCATCAGGCAGACCTGATGCTGGAGCAATAGCTGAGAGCTTTTATCTTGATCTAGAAGCAGGAGGAGAGAGAGCTGCCTGGGAATGGCAT
Organism: Psammomys obesus; assembly: GCF_907164565.1. Classification (NCBI taxonomy): domain Eukaryota; kingdom Metazoa; phylum Chordata; class Mammalia; order Rodentia; family Muridae; genus Psammomys; species Psammomys obesus. Next base: position 8,523,660 of record NW_026590663.1, on the reverse strand, counting down.
GGACTTTGAAACGGCAAAGCCTTTCCCCGTGACATCTCTACTCTAACAAAGTCTCATTTCTGCTGTTTCCCAAGCAGTTCTGCCAACGGGGGACCAAGCACTCAAACATCCGAGCCCGGGGCCATTCTCATCCAAACCAGCACAGTTGCTTTACTAAGTGAACATACGTAACTGCATTCTAAATATCCAGGTGCAGTGGCACACACCTGAAATCCCAGCAATTAGTGAGGCAGAAACAGGTCTCCATGAGTTCAAGGCCAGCCTGGTCTACAAAGCAAGTCCAGGACTTCACAGAGAAACCTTGTCTCAGAAAAACAAAAACCAAAACAGCAACAACAAAGTATATTCTAAATGGTTACCCTTTTACCTACAGAAAAGTGTAGCTCTCATCCCTCATCAAAGAAGCTTCTCTTTGCAACAGGCATCGACCAATATAGAAAAGAACAAGTGGTGAAATTGTAGAGAACAACTGACCATGGCTTCTCAGGCCCAGGGATATATCTACAACACAGTGCCTGCACCTGCGGCTCGGAGAACACCCCAGAAGAAGAAAGAGTGTAAACGCCAAGGACCAGCACATCTGCTGTGAGACTGTGTCTCCTAAAAATACCAGGGGAGCTCCACCTCCAACACAGCACCAACATGGCTGCCTAAGGCTGAACAAGGATGACACCAACAGAGGCACTGACACAGAAGGGGGCAATCTCACAGGGCCCCACCCCCAGACAAAGAACTACAGGTAACCAAGAAACAACAAGAGCGGGAGAAATAGGCTTCCCCAGGGAGGAGCCCTCCCACTGGTTATCAGACACCAACTGATCCACCCTGAGATCAAATGCATACAAGTAGTAAATGGACTGAGCAAGTACACACACACACATATAAAACAAAGAAAAAGGGATCATGGGTTTGAGAGGGAGCCAGGGAGGGAGCTGGGTGACATTCCCTTTTACAGGCAGCATGGGCTCCATTTTGAGTGCAAATCAAAAACAGAATCACCCTGCATCTCACTGAACACAGAAAACACTGCCTGCCCACCAAAGCCTGTTGGGACACATGGGAACACCAGACCACAACTAGGGAAACAGCGTATTCGGTAAAGTGCTTGCTGTGATTCTTAGTGTTCTGTTGCTGAGGTGAGAGACCATGACCACAGCAACTCTGACAAAAGAAAGCATTTGGGGCTTGCTTATCGTCTGAGACGTTTAGTCCATTGTAACCCTGGCAGGACGCACGGTGGCACACAGGCAGATTTGGTGCTGGCAGACTTAGAGTCTACACTCAGGTCCACAGGCAACAGGAAGACAGAGCCACCGGCCCTGATCGGCCTTCTGAAACCTCAAAGCCCAGCCCACCCAGTGACATACTTCCTCCAACAAGGCCAAACCTACTAACCATTCTAAGTAGTGTTGCTCCCTGGGGACTGAGCATTCACACATGTGAGCCGATGGGGACTGTTCTTATTTAAACCACCACACCATTAAACATGAGAACCGGAGTTCGGTGTTCAGAACCTGTGTAAAAAGGCAGGGTATTGTGGTGTGTACTTAAAGGTCTACCTGGAGAGGTAGAAATAGGAGGATCCTTGGAGCTTGCTGGCCAGCCAGCCTAGCCTAATTGGCAAACCCTGGGGCCTCTTAAAATAAACCATCTCAAAGCCAAGGAGGGAGCTGGAGAGATGGTTCGGCAGTTAAGAGCATTTGCTGCTTTGGGAATGAGGCAGTCAACATCCCCAAAACCTGCTTTCCCCTCCCACACTTGCAGCATCCGCTAGCCAGCATACACTACAGGGAGTCGGAACCGTCAGCTCAGCACCCAGAGTTCCAGCGCTGGTCTGCCTTGCAGCCACGCGGCCAGCCTTGCGTGTGAGCTGGTGTGGCGCCTTACTCCTTTACCTTCCCCCCAGGATCCTCCCCGTCTCCCTGCACAGGAGAGCTGTCAAATGCTCCCACGGCTTCCCGGTCCTTCCAACTCCACCTCCCCGCCCGGCCAGTGCCACATGTTATGTGTAGAATAAGCAAACCATTAGCAGTGTGTAACTAGTGAGCAATTTACAATTATATGTGCGCTCTCCTTCTTCTTTTTTAAAGTATGGGGTTCATAAATAAACTCTTAAATATAGAATGTAAAGAATCTAAAAGTGCGCCTGTCTGTCCACGCCTCCTGTCCCTGTTATTTACTTCTTTATTAACACTCTGCCTCTGATTGTAGACAGAGGCACTTACACTCTGTTGAGGCCTTTTTAATTGTTCTGTAGCCACTCGATGGAGTGTGTGTGTGTAATTACAGTGTGATATGTAATGAGTTACCTGATTTAACATTAGTAATTAAGACTGGAAAGAAAGAACCGATGCTTGCAAATGTTGAGTTGTCAAAGGACATTGGGACTTCTTGGCAAATTGCTACCAACGAAACGAAGGAGGCTTGTGGATTTGTTATTCAATAATTTTTTTCAGACAGGGTTTCAGATAGCCCAGGCTAACCTTGAACACATGCTACATAGCTGATGATAATCTTGAACTTCTGATCCTCCTGCCTTTACCTGTCTAGTGGTAGGATTACAGGCATTCAGTACCAGGCCTGGGTTATGTAGTTCTTTGGACAGAATCCAGGGCCTCATTCATCCTAGGCAGGCACACTACCCCTGAGCTGGATCCCTGGCCCTTGTCTTCAACTTTTATTTCTGTTTTTGTTACAGTCAGCCTGACTTTTTGGTTTTGTTTTGTTTTTGAGACAGGCTTTCTCTACATAACCCTGGCTATCCTGAAACTCGCTATATAAAGCAGGATGATATCAAACTCACAGCAATCCTCCTGCCTTTGCCTGAAGAGTGCTGAGATTACAGTTATCAAGGCTGATTTATTTAATATGATTACAGGGTTTCTCTGTGTAGCCCTGGCTGTCTTGGAACTCACTCTGTAGATCAGGTTTGCCTCAAACTCAGAGATCTGCCTGCCTCTGCCTCCCAAGTGTTGGAATAAAAGGCACGTACCACCATCATCTGGCTTACTATGATTTTTAAAAGACACTCCTGTAATCTCTTCACCCCTCTCAGCTCTCTGTAACCTATTTATACATGTATGAAATATGATGTATGAGTTGAAATTCATATTAGTAATTATGATTAGACTGAAATTTAAGTAAAATCTTGCAATTTCCCTAGCCACAGCTCCAGGTGAAATTAGGGGTAGTCAGCGAGGAAACTGACATATTCTCAAAGTCTTCTGACATTTACTACACTCTAGCCCTATGTAAAGACAGAAATATGTCAGTCATGTTAATGGTGTAACTCACTCATGACAGGGGGACTCCATGGAGCCACAGCTTGCTATTTAAGTGGAGGTCCATTGGAAGTCATGTGTGTCATCCTGGGACAGACCTAAGCTTGATGACAATCCCTGTGACAGCACTCTGGGAACCGGGCAGCATGTCTGACATCCTTCTTCTCCTTCTACTAAAAGTAACAGTGTCTATGTTTCAGAGAGCCGAGCTTTCTTCTCCCTGCATCCTGTAACTGCAGTCATCAGCACACCCAAATCCACTCTCCTAAATTTATCTTGCATTTCATCATCTCCATCTCTAATTGCCTACATCACACCACTATGGCTCCTCAACAGGATTACTGCGGCATCTTATTATTTTGTCTTTGTCCAAGACATTTGGTGTTGTAACCTAGAATGATTTAAGACACATATCTAAGGAGCTAAAAAGACAGCCACTTCAAACAGTTTCTGTTCACCTACCATATGTTTCCCAATCTTTTGAGGACACAAAGATTTGTGAGGTATTGTTTCGCTAAGCATCAAATTTTTCTTCCAGCTGGTGTGCACTCTTTCAGTCTATAGACTCTGTAGAATACAATTTCCTCTTCCTACAGATTTTAACATTTATTGCCTTTAACTGGAAAAAACCTTTTTTTTTTTGAGACAGGGTTTCTCTGTGTAGTCTTGGCTGTTCTAGACTCACTTTGTAACCAGGCTGGCCTCAAACTCACAGAGCTCTGTCTCCCCAAGTGCTAGGATTACAGGCACACACTGAGGGACCACCTGGGAATGAGAAACAACTGTGATTATTTGAATTGAAGCCAGGTGCAGAGAGCTCTTGAAGGGCGGGTGAACTATTCTGAGAAATAACCAGCGGTAAACGATCTACAACCAGCTGTAAATTATAGAGCAAAAGTGACCTGATTTTCAGGTATAAAAACCCTGTGCTTTGCATGTTTGGGGTCGTCTCCTGTCTTTGCAGGGGCGACCCTATCGCGATAGCAATAAAACCTCTTGCTTTTGCATCGAGCTGTGGTCTGTGAGAGTTCTTGGGAAGGGCGTAATTCTGAGCAGTGAGACTCCAGGTCTTACAACATCACTGGGTCCAGTCACTGAAATACTTATCTTAGTTTTCTATTCATCTATTAGTCCAGTCTTAGTTTAAAAAACTTAAGAGACAGGGTATCATAAATCCCAGATTGGCCTCAGACTTACTAAGTACCCAAGAATGACCACGATTTTCTGATCTCGTCTCTCACTCTAGAGGGCTGGCATGACTGGTGTGCGTCACCACTCGCTTTATGTTGTGTGGGGCTCAAAGCCAGGGCTTTGTGCGTGCTACCAACTGAGCGACAGCCAGCCCAGGGCTCAGTAACTCCTCTATTTATTTTTACTTTATGCGAATGAGTGTTTCGCCTGCATGTGTGTCTGTGCAGCATGTGCATGCCTGGTGCCTGAGGGGGTCGGAAGAGGGTCCTGGAACTGGGGTTACAGACCCCTGTTCACCACGAGTGCCAGGAACCAAGCTGAGGTCTTCTGCAAGAGCAACGTAAACTCTCAACTGCTGTGCCATCTCTCCAACGCCTGAAGTTTTTAGTTTTGGTGAAGCCCAAACTAAAAGAGCATTTTCTTTCTGACTGGTTTTGGTAGCATAGCTAAGAAGTCATTGCCTAACCCAAGGTCATGACCATACACCTGTGTTCATCCAAGAGCGTTAACTTTTTTTTTTTTTTTTTTTTTGGTTTTTTGAAACAGGGTTTCTCTGTGTAGTCTTAGCTGTCCTGGGAACTCACTGTGTAGACCAGACTGGCCTCTGAGATCCGCCTGCCTCTGCCGCCCCGGTGCAGGGATTAAAGGCATGTGTCACACCCCTCACCTCCCCCACCCTCGAACCCCAGCTCAAATTCCTACTTTCATTTAAGAAATCTTATGACTAGCAGCGTGGTGGTGGCGCACCCTGGCTGTCCTGGGACTTACTCCGTAGACCAGGGGCCTTCAAACTCAGAGACCAGCCTGCCTCTGCCTCCCGAGAGCTGGATTAAAGGTGTGCGCCGCCACCGCCTGGCTGTTTGGTTTTTAAAGACGGCTTCACGCAGCAGAGGCTGGTCTCGAATTCCTCCTGTGGCTCAGTTAGTAGGACGGTAGAAACAGTCGAACTAATGGTGTTTCTCAAAATGCCCACAGGGCACAGAAAGCAGTCCCTGGGGAGAGGGGTGAGTGTGCAGGAGCCCGGAGGAAAGACTTCGGGTTCGTTGCCGATGAGATATTAGTCAGGGACGAGGCACACGCCGCTCTCAGAGCTCAAGTAAGACCTACAGACCTGGGGAACTACTTCGTACCTGCTTGCCCTCGATCGCACAGGTCCGTCGGGTCACTTCCGGGAGGGGGCGGGAGAAACAGGAGGTGTGCCGGGAGGGAGGCAGATTGTGGCGCACCAGACGGAAGTGTGCCCAAGTGTACGGGCGGCCGCTTCCGGCCTGCTGAGGCTCCGCTTGGGAGCGCTGCGTGGTTTGTGTCGCGCGGAGGTAGGCCTGTGAGAGCAGGGCGGGAGGTGAGGAAGCGGGAGACCGCGTCCGACTCCACAGTCCAGATTCCAGCGGGAACGCGAGACAGAAGGGAGCCAGGAACCTGGAAACGACGTGTCCGCTGTTTCCGAGGGGGCGACTTCCACGAGGAACTCCCCTTCCCTGGTAACGGCCAGAAAGGAGGAGATGGCGCCAGTCAGGGAGCGGCTGTGGCCCAGGCAGTGAGGGAAGCTTAAGGCGGAGCGAGCGGGAAGCGTCGGGAGAAGTGTCGGAGTCCTCGCTGCCATCGCCGCGAACGCCGCCATGGAAGGAGCCAAGCCGACGTTGCAGCTCGTGTACCAGGCGGTGCAGGCGCTCTACCACGACCCAGATCCCAGCGGCAAGGAGCGCGCCTCGTTTTGGCTTGGGGAGCTGCAACGTTCGGTGAGGGGCCCGGAGAGGCCGTTCTGCGCCGCGGGGCCAGGGCCCAGTGGGGTCTCGGCTTGAGCAGAGAGCCGGGGCCGGGCGGTTGGCCTTGGGAGCTCCTCTTTCCGAAGGAGCTGTGGGTGGGGCCGCGCAGCCCCATCTCTGCTGCCTTTCGTGAACTGGTGGCAACTGTCCGGGCACGAGCTGGCCCTTTCCCTGTCTCGTAGAATCGGTTTCGTGGTTCTGTACCTCTCGCTTGTGGCTTGCATCCAGCGCCCCTTTAAGTTCCACTATCGCTTTAGCTATTTTTAAGGCCATGCTTCTCTTTCTCTTCTTCCACCTAAGCCAGCCCCACCTCTCACGTAGGATGCTTTCGATGCACCTTCCGTACCCAAGGGTTGCATCTGGCAGTACCTTCCCTGTGGTAGCCTTACACCTCAGTGTTCCTTGCCGGTTTTCACTCGAAATTTCTCAGGCCTCTAGGTCCGTATTCGTATCTTTCCCCCTCGCTTTGGAGTGGAACATAATCTAAAGAGTAATTATGGTTTCAGGAAATCTTTGGAGTTCTTTTGTTTTATATTGGATTCTTGCCTTATTTCTTCTACTGGTACGTTTTATTTGTAAGATGGGTATCCTGATTCCTTAAATTAACACATACAGTTATGTGACCATGTGGTGGAGTGTTTGTGTTTATATTTATTGTATTTCCTTATGTTTAAATTTTTTGGTTCATGTATTTCATTTTTGACTCACATTTTAAATTTTCTCCCCTGATTTTCATACTCACTTTTGCTGTGTTTCATTTTTATGAGTTTTAATAGCTGGTGATTTTGCTGACAGTGTTAAGGTTTTAGTCTATAAACTTTGAAATTCTTTGAAAACTGAGGAGGCTCGTACAGACTGACCAACACTCGCCTTCCTGCCTTTCTTTCTTTCTTTCTTTCTTTCTTTCTTTCTTTCTTTCTCTCTCTCTCTCTCTCTTTCTCTTTCTCTCTCTCTCTTTTTCTTCTTTCTTTTTTTCTTGTGTGTGGTGCTGGGGATCCAGTTCAACCTACTCCCCTATCTCTCCCTTCTCCCTTTATTTTTGTATTCATACTCAGAAGCATATTTTTGTTTGTTCTCCCTTCTCTTTAATCTGTTTAGCTCATAAGTCCCTAGGTTGCAAGTACATAATTAAAAATATTTTTGATCATTACATGTAAATGTTTATATTGTAGGAAGACAAATAAGATTTTGCTAGATGTGGCAGTGCGCTCCTTCAATCCTAGCACATGGGCGACGGCAGAGGCAGGCTGTTCTCTGAGTTCCAGGACAGCTTGGTCTACACAGGGGAAAATTCGTTGTAGGCTCCCCATGTAGGCCTCACATGCAGTCAAGTGATTACAGTTCCCTGATCTTCTACAATTTTCTAAACTGTAAATAACCTATCAAATCACCGCTTCCTTGCTAAATCTACTAATTGTGTTTTAAATCAGTACCAGAGTGCTAATCATGGACAAACAACTTCTAGGTGTTGGTAATTGGAACCAAAGCGACAAATGTGCTGACCACATAGTATCCTCATGATGATGAAGAGTTTAGTGATCGCAAGAGTTTAAAGAAGTCTGTCAACATGGAGCTTAAAACTCTTGCTAGCATTTACTTAGGTTTAGTCCTCCTTTACTTCCCATTCTACTGCTGCATCTTTTTTGATCATCACGGAATCTCAACAGGAAGATGTGAAGGAGTTGACCGAATAATTAGCAGAGAGCGTTTTCTTTTTCTGTTTTTTTTTAATTAGAGGTACTGGAGATTGAACTGAGGGCCCTACCCAAGTTGGCAAGTTATTCATCTCTGAGCTATATTCACATTTTTTTCATTTTTATTTTGATACAAAGCCTTGTTAACTTCTAGGCTGGCCTTGAGCTTTTGATCTTTTTTGCTTCAGTCTCTAAATAGCTAGGATTACAGGCCTTGCTTCCCTTTACCATGCCCAAGGAGCGTTTGTTAATAAAGATACTGTTTGTAAAGTTGCAGGTCCCAGAAGAAATGGTATTATAAGCTGTAGCCAAACTCTTATCTTTCTGGAAGGAATAAGAGAGAGGAGTAGTTACATGGGTTCTTTGAGGGAGGATATTGAGTTTCTGGAGATGGAGTTGAGGTTTTTTGCAGTGGGGGCTGTGAGAATGAATTTCCTTACTATTCTGGGATTTCTTACTGACCAAGCTAATCTGAAGCCAGGGGCCACTGAGAAGGTCTATACAAGACAGCCTACTGATAGCTGGGCATAGTGTTGCATGCCTTTTAACCCAACTTGGGAAGCAGAGGCAGCTGGACTGCTGTGAGTTCCAGGACAGCCAGGGCTATGTAGAGAGACTGTTTCAAGGGGAAGACAGCCTGCTGGGGCAGAGGAGACCGTGGGAAAAGGGCTAAGAAATACCCAGCAGAGTTCCTCATCATCATTTGGGCAGCTTCAGGGTTTGTTTATTGTGTGTATGTGTGTGGGCACACTGGTGGACGTCAGAAGACAACTTGTGGAAGTGAGTTCTCTCTTTCTGGCGTGTTGATTCTAGAGATGTATCGTTCTCTCGATGTCAGGCTTGGCAGCTAGCGCCCTTACAGGCTAAGCATCTTATTTGCCCAACTTGAGTATTTAAATGAACAGTTCAGCTAACGAACACTTGGGCCTCTTGATTCCTCTGTCTGTCTGTCTGTCTGTCTGTCTGTCTATCTATTTCAGGTCACATAGTAGTACCCTGGGTTTTGTCATTACCAAGAAGCCCCAACCTCCAGATCACTTACTCAGACATTCTTCTCTGAACACAATTTGTGGTTGACTGTTGCTGGCTCAAGAATTTCAAGTCACCCATTGTTTTTATTATTTTGAAATCTTAAGTAATTTCAATCCTTATCAAAACTTAAAAAGTTTTACTTCAAAATTTTAAGATTTTTTTTTTGTGCGTGTGTTTGGGGATCAGTATCTTTGTTTTCTATATATCTAAGTCATTTGTCCTCAAATGCCTATAGTATAAAAATGTCCACCTTATATATTCATATTGTTAATCTGTTTTCCTCACTGACCGAACTGAGCTTGAAGCCCTCAGACTTACCAACCCCACACATAGCTCTCACCTCAAAGGCAGTAAGAGTTTATTCTTGAGCCGAGTATGAATGACCGTGGTCTAGAAACATTCAGCCTGCCTTGCAGTATGTTTCACTGTAGAATCAGTTACATGACATTGTATCAGTTATAGAACAGGGAAGTGGGCTGGAGATACAGCTCAGTGGAAAGAGTGCTTGTTCTAGAGAGTCTAGACAGTCCCAGCATCTGTCCAGCAACTCACAACTGCTTGGACTCAAGTTCCAGGGGATCTGATGCTCCCTTCTGCGTGCATACTTAACACCTGCATGCACTCAGGTTAAAAATAAATAAAAAGAACAAGGAAGGGAAATCAAAGAATTTATGAAATACATTGGTGGGGCGTTTGATGAACAGGCTACAGGAGAGAAACGGGTACTTGCAGCTGTTTTGTTCTGTAGAAGAGTTTGCTGTTTTGTTTTGAGACAAAGTCTTGCTGTGTATATAGCTTTGGCTGGCCTGGTATGTATACCAGCTAGATTTGAACTCATGGAGCTCTGCCTGCCTCTCAAGTGCTAGGATTAAAGGTGTGAGCCACTACAATTGGCCCCAGTAGGTTTTAAGTACTATCTGCTAATATTTTTAGCCTTTGGAGTGTTAGAAGCTAGTGGTTTGCTAAGAGTACTCCTTAAAGGTTGAAGGACCATTAATGGCTATTGAGGGTGCTAAAAATTGTCCAAGATAATTTGGCTTTGTAGTGGCAAGATTCTAATTCTCTGTGATCAGAAGTTCTAATCAGCCATTCAGCCTTAACACAGGTATGGGTTTGGTTTTTCTTGTTTTTTAAGATTTATTTATTTTATGTATATGAGTGTTCTATCTGCATTTACATTAGTCAGAAGAGGGAACCAGTTCACTTTATAGACTGGTTATGAGCTACCATGTATTCGCTAGGAATTGAACTCATGACCTCTGGAAGAGCAGACAGTGCTCTTAACCACTGAGCCATCTCTCCAGCCACCAGGTTTTTGTTTTTTAAAGACAGGGTTTCTCTGTGTACCCCTGGCTGTTCTGGAACTCTGTAGACCAGGCTGGCCTTGAACTCACAGAGACCTGCCTGCCTCTGCTGGAATCTAAGGCCTGCCCCGCAGCTGCCACCACCCTGCCCAGGTATGTTCTTTGTTTTTTTCTTTTCTTAGAACTTTAGTTTACAGAATCTTCCATCTGTCTTGGTTTGGTTGCCTAATTACTGTCCTGGGGATCCCTCTTTAACACTGTACTAGGGATTTTCCTTCGCCTGTTTCTTTGGTGGGTCTACTGATAGCTGGATTTTCGAACATTTTTTTGGATTGTTCCTTCATTTGGTGGATAATTAAACCTCTTTTATTGTCCTTGCATTTCTCTTCTGTATCCATGCTTATGTATGAGAAAGTGAATGTGAGTGCGTGCAGATGGGAGGCCAGAGGACAACCTTGGGTGTCATTTCAGGAACTGATGGCCATGTCCTTTGAGAGAAAGTCTCATTGCTCTAGAGCTCACCAACTGATGAGCTCTACCTCCCTCACACTGGAATAACAAACTAATGCCTGTTTTTTGTTTTTGTTTTTTAATTTTTATTTATTTATTGTGAACTTTAGGGTTTAAACTGAGAACTCTATTCTTTTAAGATAAGTGTTTCTGTGACTGAGAAAGCCTCTCCAGCTTTTTAGTCTTTCTTCCTTTTGGGTGCAGAGTTTTACTATGTAGCTCAGGCTGGCTTTGAATTCTTGATCCTCCTGTCTCAGCCTCCTAACTATTAGAATTATTGAGTGCTCTGGCTTAACTCTTAACTCCCCTTCCCCCACTTGTAGGGAAAACAGGGAAGGGGCTAGGAAGTTGGAACAGGATCTTGCTACATAGTTGAGATGGGTATAGATCTTGCTTTGTGGCCTCTGCTAGCCTTGCACTTGAGTTTCTTCTGTTTCAGCCTCAGGACGGGCTGCTGCCAATGACATCCCCTACTGTCTTCTGTTGCTCTTTTTTTCCTGGACCACTTTTACTTTGAGCAGAGCCAGTCCTCTAGTCTTCTGCCTGGAGATTATAAGATGGGCTACCAGTGCCCCGGCTGCTAGGTGGGGGAATGAAGCAGGTGATGGAGCTCAAGTGTGTAGGTTCTCACTTAATCTCGTGTTTTTAGGTGGTATTCCTGTCCTTACCCAAGTTTCCAGAGACCCTGTTTGAGTCTTGCCAGAGTCTTGCCATCTTTTAGGATGGGAGGATAGTAATCCATTTGCTTAGAGTCAAGGAGAAAATCCAAGTGTCTGCCTTTAGTTGTACCTGGTGCTCATAATTCTGAGCTACATGATTTCAGTTTATTTCTTGGCTTTCCCCATCTCAGTTCATCCTATCCCCAAGCAAATTTCCTCCTTTTAGATTTGTCCAGTAAGGTAGTTTATATGCAGGGTGGTGCATGTCTTTAATCTAGCACCTCTGAGTTCGAGGCCAGCGTGCTCTACAGAGTAAGTTCCAGGACAGCCAGGGCTACACAGAGAAGCCTTGTCTATGAAAAAACAAAAAATAAGATGGTTTATGTATCTTTTTGGTTTTTACAGTTTTGGTGTTATCTGTTTCCTCCTTCTTTGTCATGTGGAGTTTTGCCTATTTTTAGACGGTGTCTCTTGTAGCACAGTGTGGCCTTGAGACCTCTGCATCTTCCTGTCTGCCTGACAAGGCTGGGATTAATGGTGTGTTCTCTCAAGTCTAGCTAAAATAGGTGTTTTCTGAAGAACCTTTATTCATTATGCTACAGACTTTTTCCGCTAAAGTTTTTAGAACTCTGCAGCCATGGTTATGTTTTCTACAGTAAGCAGATGTCGCTGATGACTCTAAGGTGTTTTAAAAGAAACTAAGTTATTTTGAATCAATCTTAAAGGAGCCTTTATGTAACAGCAACTTGCCTGTTCTGAACACTTAGTAGTTCCTTTGGCCACCTCCAGTGTGTATACAAAATTAGCAGGCAATTTAGAAAGCTGTGGGGAACAAAGACTACTTCCTAGGGCCAGTAATCATGCTGCTTACTTGTTTTAAGTTGGTTCATTGACAGAGACAATTTGTGGGCTAGAAGTTATCTTAGAAGTTGTAGGTTGGGGCTGGCAGTGTGGCCTAGTTGCTAGACTGCTTGTCCAGCGTGCATGCAGCCGTAGATTGGATCCCTGGTTCTGTGTAAATCCCTGGTTCTGCATGTGGTGGCACGTGCAAGAAGACAACTGCATGCTGAGTGAGGCCTGCCTAGGCATGAGACCCTGCCTTAAACATGCCAGAGAAAGGTAGGTTCTATCTGGAATCCTATCTGGTAGTCCTATCTGGAAACTGAAAAGGCGTCACGAGAAGTATATATATGAGCACATACACATATACATATATACACACACATATATAAAAAAGTCATGCTTTAATGTATTCAGTTGATATTTTTTGTGTATAATTTGTCACATGTTTATGGAAATTTTAGGTAGCATGTCAGAAAGGTTATATGGCCCATGGCTATCCACTTCTGATTTCTTTTCCCTTCTGGATTTTTTGTTTGTTTGTTTGATTGATTTTGTTTTTTGAGACAGGGTTTCTCTGTGTAGCCTTGCCTGTCCTGGACACTTTTTGTAAAGCAGACTGGCCTTGAACTCTCAGAGATCCTCCTGCCTCTGCCTCCCACAGTGCTGGGTTAATGGCCTGTGCCGCCACGCCTGGCTTCGCTTCTGGAATTTTAAGATATTTATTAAGGAGGCAAACTAGTAAGATGCAAGGCTTTGTGCTTATATGGTGTAACAACCTGTGCTTGGCAGCTGTGTAGTCACACACAGACGGTTTCAGAATCTCCTTTTGGTCACAGGGGACTCATTTTCCTTTAGTGGGCCGCTGTGTTTCTTCCAGTATTCTTCTGATCATACTCAGCAGGTACCAGATCAAAAACAAATGATTCCAGATTGGTGTCCCAGTTTCATCACTTTAAGTTTCTGACTCTCTTCAGTCACTTAGGCCTCTCTGTCTTGATTTCCTTGTAGAGTATGGATGACCCTGAAAGCAGCTGCCCTGGGAAGTCTTCACCTGGCGTGAATAATGGCTTCCCCACAGCCACACAGAGAGAGCCACCTGGGACTCCTTGAATTCTTCTGCTTAGTTCTAATACCTAGACCTCTGGCCTGTCCCAGCAGTTGTTCTTACTAATTCAGTTATCATGCACTTATTTATTGTTATGCTTATGTTTGCATCCGCTAGTTAAGTGACCTTTAAAACATAACTTGACTTTTTAGAAAATAAAATGTGTCTCTATTCAATTTCTGAAGGCCAGTTAGCTTAGTGAGTATAGAAATGAATATTGTATGCTCCACCTTGGAAGAGACTGAGTGTGTAAGTAAGCAGTAAAGAGGGAAGGCCGCCCTAAGACTTGGCTAGACACATTAGAAGGCTATTTAACTCAAGTGACATGAAAGTTTAAATGCATCAATTACAGTAGTTGGAAAGGGCAGGCATGGCTTTAGAGCATGGAGGCTTTGTGATGGTGTTTTTGTGGGGATGGTTGTCTGTTTGCTGGTGCTGTCAGTTCTTGCCTGAATTCATTTATTTCTGCTCCACCTGGTCTAGGATCAGTGAGTAGTTTGGTCAAGGCACTGCTATATTTTCTAATTACAACACAGATGTTTCAAGAGTATCAAATATTTATTTAGCTTTTATTACATTGATGTTTATGGGGAAAATGAAAGGTATATTTTATGGATTTAAAAAAAATTACTGTGCATATATGGGCACTCAAAAATAGGTCTGAGCACAACTTCCGGGAGTCTGTTTTTTGCCTTAAGTGGGATTAGGAACCAGCACTCAGCTGGTCAGGCTTGTACAGCAAGTACTTCTATACACCGAGCCATCTCACTGACGAGACTTTGTGGATTTTTACATATTTATGCCAGATGTGGTGGTGCGTGCCTTTAATACCAGCACTCAGGAGGCAGAGGCATGTGCAGAGCGCTATAAATCTGAGATTAGTCTGGTCTGCACAGTGAGTTCCAAGGCAGCCAAGGCTACACAGAGAAACCTTGTCTCAAAACTGTATACTTTTTTATTTTATTGCTTATGTGTTTGTTTGTGTAGGAGTTGTGTACATGACTGCAGGTGCCTACAGAGCCAGAAGACACGGTGTTAAGTGTCAAGATGCCCTGAAGCTAGAGTTAGAGGTGGTTGTGAGCACCAGGTGTGGTTGCTAGGAACTGAACCCTGGACTTCTGTAAGAGCAATAGTTGATCTTAACCACTGAGCCATCTATCCATCTCTTTTTTTGGAGGCATAGGCTCACTGTGTTGTCCTGGAAGTTGTTGTGTAAACCAGGCTGACCCAGATTTACATAGATCCTCCTGTCTCTGCCTCCCAAGTGCTGAGATTAAAGGCATGTGCCACTGTGTCCAGCTATTGTGAGAAAAATGTCAAAACAAAATTTATCATTTTAGCCATTTTTGTTGTTTTGCTTTGAGACAGAGTCCCATTATAGAGCCAAGACTGCCTTTGAACCCGTCACCTCTCTTCCTCGGTATCACCATGGCCAGATTGCAGGCTTGCTCTTAGCTTAAAAAAAAAAAAAAAAAAAAAAAAAAAAAAATAAATGTGTTTGTGTGTGGCTCTGTTATGTGTATGTGGGCACCTCCAGAGGCCAGAGAGGGCATCAGCGCCCTGGTGCTGCCAGTGTGGGTGCTTGGAATCCTGCTTAGGTCCTCGGAAGAGCAGCGGGCCCTCCAAACTGCTAAGCCACCTCTCCAGGTAGAGTTTGGAGGCGCGGTGTTGCTGTTACTACCACACATCTCCCGAACCTTTCCTGGGAAAGCGAAGGCATAGTCCTTAAGACGCAGCCAGTCCCTGTTCCCCACAGATTTCTGCTACCTCTGAAGCAGACCGCTCTCTGGAATCAACAGTTTGCTGGTGCAGACTTTGTCATTTAGGCTTACGCGTGGAGTCCCTGCTTGTAGTTCTTTGGGGATCTGTGTTCAGAAATAGAGTTGCTGGCTCACATGGCCTTTTGTGTTTGACTCTCAGTAACTGTTGCGTAGGCTTTTAGAATGTTAAGCCCTGTTCCACAGTGTATAGGGAGTTTTGATCATTTGCATGATCAGCTTGTACCATGGTGCTCACTGTCACCAGTGCTCTGTGGTTGTGCAGGTGAAACCACAGAGAAATCTTACACTAACAGGGGCAAGTTTGTTGTGGCAGAATCCCTTTTAGAAAAGTATTAGGAAACAAATTTTTTTTTTTTTGGTGAGATTTTTGTTATCAGAATTTATGTTATGGTTTTTACTTATATTTCTTCCTTGATCCTACAGCACAATTCTTTTTTTTTCAGTGTGTGTACATTGCTTCTTTGTACTTTTATTTTTATTTTATGGCAATTGCTGTTTTGCCTGTATGTATGTCTGTGGGTGTCAGATCTTGGAGTTACAGACAGTTGTGAGCCACCTTGTGGTTGCTGGGAATTGAACCAGGGTCCTCTGTAAAAACTGTCAGTGCTCTTAACCTCTGAGCCATCTCTCCAGCCCTCTGTACTTTCTGTCTCATCGGTAGTGTAATGACATTTGAGCAGTCATCCCCAAAACAAGAGAATATATGAGTCAACTAGCAAATGTACATTTTAAAATATTAATTAATTAATTTAAAAATTTTAATCAATCAATCAATTAATTAATTAATTAATTAACTTTGAGGCAGAGTCTTTCTCGGTATCCCCATCTGGCCTGGAATTAGCTTTGTAGACAAGACTGGTCTGGAATTCTCAGAGATCTGCCTGCTTCTGTTTCCTGAATGATGGACGTACAGGCCCTACTAGGCAGGGCCTGTTTAGAAACACAGTAACTTCATGAGTAATATTCTAATGTCACATCTTACAGTTTTTAGAAGTGTAAATATTTTATTTTCAATTTTGTTGTTATGGCTAATACATGTAATAAACTTTCATCAGTTGAACAGGAGATACAGCTCAATTGTAGAGTACTTGCCTGGCATACACAAAGAAGCCTTGGGTTCAAATCCCAGGAGTGCGTGGAACGGGGTGGTTGTATGCACTCGCAGTCTCACTCGCACAGGCACATGGAGGCAAGAAGTTCTGGAAGAAGTTCAAGGTCATCTTTGGCTCTGTGCTGGGTTCCAGATACCCAGATACAAAACTTCCTCTGATGAGATGTGCCTGCTGAGTTCAGGCCCTGGAGCCTGTGTAGTAGAAAGAGAGAGCTGACTCTGCAAGTGGTCCTCTGAGCTCCTCCACTCACGAGTCATGGCACATGCACGGAAACACATATATGCACGGTAAATAAAAACATGATAAAAGTTTAAAATCCCATCTAATATTTGAGTTGTTCCAAATTTACTTAGGTTGGCAGGAATGAAAGTAAGTTTTCTGTATTTTTGGCTTTGAGGAAGCTCTCTTACCTGGGCTAACCATTTGTTCTCTCTAAACAATGGTTTCTTCTAGCTTGATATTCTCAGTAGAGCAGCAAGGGCTCCTAACTGTGGAGCATCTCTCCAGCCCTGCCCCAGAAAATTGAGATCAGATGATCTGGCCTAGATTTCCTAGCAGCTCT
Organism: Psammomys obesus; assembly: GCF_907164565.1. Taxonomy (NCBI): domain Eukaryota; kingdom Metazoa; phylum Chordata; class Mammalia; order Rodentia; family Muridae; genus Psammomys; species Psammomys obesus. The sequence goes on along the minus strand of NW_026590663.1, from coordinate 8,506,820 downwards.
CAATAAACAAGTCTGTCATTGAGCCAGCTGGGTGGTGGCACATGCCTATAATTCCTGCACTCAGGAAGCAGAGGCAGGAGGATCTCTGAGTTTGAGGCCAGTCTGGTCTACAAAATGAGTCCAGGACAGCCAGGGCTACACAGAGAAACCCTGTCTGGAAAAACCAAACAACATAAACAATATGCAGCAATCGGACATCTTACGTTACTCTCCATGTCTCACTGAATGTCTGATTCCCAGAGACTCATTTTCTGTTTGTCAGAGCTCTTGGGTTCTCTGAAAGATTTTAAGTAATTCTGTAAAGTTTTTGTGCAGGATTAATTAGCAGCCCTGAATTGAGTCTAAATCTTGGCAGCTAATGAGCCCTTTGGCTGCCGTTTGGGTGTGTGCTTGCATTGCTGAGGCCTGCTCAGTGATTTTGGTTGATTTGGCAGTTTTAGAGCTGTTGGTGTAGCAGTGAGTCCTGGAACAACAGAGCATCATTAAAGAAGAAAAGAGGCAAGTCCTTTGCAGATAGGCTGTGGTACAATGAAGGACTTGGAGCATGCTAGTGAAAGGATTACTGGGCCGTCGCCTGCCCCGTGTTCATCACGGAGAGAAGGCCGTAAACCCTGCTCTGTGGCTGCTGCTGTGTGAAGAGGGAGCTGGGAAGTAGACCTTATGTGGAACATGTTCTCCTGTTGCAGTCTCTTTGAAATGTGCTGCCAGTGGGAGCTGCAGCTTCCTCCTGCTAGCTGTGAGCCCCAGGCTTCCGGTGAGATGGTCCTTTGAGAATGTGGACCTTAGTGCAAGCCTGGATTTCAGTAGGTAGCAGCTGGCCTCAGAGCCTAGAAAGTCCTTGACGCTTGAGTGCTTTACTCTCTTGTAAAGAATCCTTTGTTCTCCTTCACTCTCTCTCTCTCAGCAGGAGAGATGGTGAGCAGGGTACTCTAGCTTCTGGGGGGTGGGATTTGGCTGCCTCCTGACCAGAACAGGAGCAGGCCCTCCCTGCTCTGGGTCTCTAGAATGCAGAATAGAAAAAAAAAATGAAATAACTTGTTACCTCTCAATGTTTAGTATTGGTATGAGGGCAGGGATTAGATGCTGGGTTTGAACTCACTCCCCACTACTGGGATTGAACCTCATGTAGGATAGACGAAGCACTTTACCACCTTGACATATTTGTATTCCCAGATCTTTTCTTTTCAAAGATTTGTTTATTGCAGCGTTCTGCCTGCATGTGTGCTGTGAACCAGAAGAGGGCAGCAGATCTCACTATAGGTGATTGTGAGCCACCGTGTGGGTGCTGGGACGTGGTCTCCGGACCGCTGGAAGACCTCTTAATCCCTGAGCCATCTGGCCAGCCCCCCAGATCTTTTCTTCCTCTGTAGTTTGAAACAGCCTCTAAGAACTGTCCAACCTAGCTTTAAAGCCTCTGGATAGCCCAGAAAGGTTTATTTTTTAACTAACCATTTACTTAGTAGCTTTTTGGTTTTTTGAAACAGTGTATCATAGAACCGAGGCTGGCTTAGAGCTCCTATGTGGCTCAGGATGACCTTATGGTCTTGTTTCTCCCTTGAATTTGTGCTTGCCCGGTGCTGAGAGCATAGGCATGGGCTCTGGTCATCAGGTTGTGAGGAGGCCAAGCATGCTAGGGTGTGCGTGTGGAGCAGTGCTCATGGCACGGTCACTGGGAGACTGGAAACATCCATTATATTTGGTGTTTTTAATTACATTTATTTTCTGTGGGTGGGGGCACGTGTGTGCCGTGGTGCAAGTGTGAAGATCAGAGGAGTCACTCACTTTCTGTGTCTACCCTGTTGGTCTCAGGGACCAAACTCAGGTAGTCAGGCTTGAGCTAAGAACCTTTCTTAGGCTGAGTCATCTTGATGGCCCCAGCATCAAGTTTTGAATTTATTTGTGGGTTAACCCATGGATGAAATTTAGAATCTTCATGATCCAGTTACCAACCAGGGATGCCACCTCGATACATTGTTCTATTAGTGACTTCAGTAAATGACCTTTGGAGACATTTCAGTTGTAAACTATAATCTCCATCTAGATCACACAGTCATTAGAAAATGCAATTTTTCCTGTTTTTTATTTTTTCTTCAGAGTCTATTAGTTATTTGTCTTGTTGCTATAACAAAATACCTGAAAAAACAATTTAAGGATGGGTTTGTTCTGGCTTACAGTTTCAGGAAACATAGTCTACTGTGGCAGAATCAGTAGGCCACAACCAGGAAGCAGAGAGCTGTGATTCTTTCTGTTTACCTTACTTTCTTCTTTTCATTCAGCCGGGGATCCCAGCCCATGGCATAGTAGATGCCATTCACATTTAGGTTTCTCACCTCATGTAACCTACTCGAGATAATCCCTCACAGGCATTTCCTGAGACTTGTTTCCATGGTGATTCTAAATCTCATCAAGTTGACAGAATAGCCATTTTAGAGGGTCTCATGTAACCGAGGTTCTCGTCAGACTCACTATTTAGCAAAGATGTCCTTGCGCTTCTGAAGTTCTTGTGCCTCTGTTCTGGTGCTCAGATTATCCTAGGATAGGTGAGCACCCTTAGTTTTTGCTCTGTGCTGTTGACCCAGACTCTCACCCGTGCTCGACCAGCCGCTGAGCTGCATCACCCACAGTGCCAGAAGATGCAGGTGTGTTCTGTTTGTAGCTGCTGCTTAGTACATTTCAGACATACCGAAAATATTTTGAAGTAAGCCCCTTTCTAGAAGACCTTTTCCTCTTTTCTCCCGCTGTCTTGACCCTGGTGGTCGCCCTGTGACCACCTGCCTGTGTCTCCCAGTGTCGAGATTATAGGTGTGCTGCAGCACATGGAACAAAACTTTTCAACTTTTGATTTTGGCTAGAGAAACCATCAAGCTTCCTGTCACTAAAGAAAAAGTCAATCCTGGCAAGACCTGTGCAGTTGTACAGATAAGAACTCAAAGGTACTTCTTAGGCTGGGCAGACAGCTCAGTGGATTAAGTGTGTGCTGTGCAAGAGTGGGGACCTAGTGTGGATTCCCAGAACCCACACTTATATTCCCAGAACGTAAATCTGGAAGCCGTAGTGTGCTCCTGTGTCATGCCGAGTGAAGGCGAGACTTCCCAGAAGCTTGGGGCCGTTGGCCTGGCTGCGCAGCGGTGAGGAGACCCTGTCGCGGCCCGGCCACTCCACTGCTGCACCACAGCCACGAGCACAGCGACTGAAGGGGATTCTCACCTTCTGGCTTTGGGCTCTGTGTCTGTAAAGACTGGCTTGCTTGTTGTGTGGCTCTTCCTCTTTGTGTGCATTTTAGATTGTTTTGGTGGGTTTTTTTCATGTATGTGTGCGTGTATGTATGTATGTATGTATGTATGGTTTTCTTCTTAAAGATTTTATTTTTGTTTACTATGTAAACAGTGGTCTGCTACATGTGTGCCTGCACACCAGAAAACGACACCAGATCTCATTACAGATGGTTGGAAGCCACCCTGTGGTTGCTGGGAACTGAACTCAGGACCTCTGGAAGAGCAGCCAGTGCTCTTCACCTTTGAGCCACCTCTCCAGCCCCTGCTTTTTTGAGGCAGGGTTTCTTTGTATAGCCCTGGCACTTCTAAAAATAACTCTGTAGACCAGGCTGGCCTTGAACTTACAGAGAACTGCCTGCCCTTCCCTCTCTAGTGCCGGGTGATAGTTCTGTGGTCAGGTGCCTCACGTGCCTAGGAAAGTGGGTGCTGCATGCCTGTGAGGACGAAGAGGCATCGTAAAGTGAAGGGTCACACTCTTTCTCCTACCTGACGGTGCGATGTGTTCTTTATACAGAGCTTATTGTGGCCTAAGACTCTCTCAGCGCTTTGCGGGAGGTGCAGGGAGACAATTACGGTTGTTTCTGTGTTTTTGAAGACAGCTATGGCCTCTTGAATTGAACACAAAGGCTGAAGTAATCACAGTGCAGAGTCAAGGGTACAAAGAAAAATGTACTATGCTAGAGATAGCTTTTCTGTTCTTTTGTTAGAGAATATGTGAAACTAAAAGAATACAAGAATAATTATTGTTGTTTTCGGACAGCATTTCTCTATGTAGCCTTGTCTGTCCTGGAGCTAATTCACTTTGTAGAGCAGGCTGCTGCCTTCTGAGTGCTGGGTGGATTAAAGGCATGCATTATCACTGTCTGGATTAAAAACTGTAAAGTCAGTAATCACGGTGCTGGGATGTAGGTCTGTTGATGTTTTTCTAGTATGCATGTGCCTCTAGAAAAATACAAAAAGCAGGCGAATTGGCATATTCTACTCAGTCAGGAGGCGGAGTCAGCCTTGGCCACATGGCCAACGAGAGGCAATGTGAGCTACCTGAGACTCTGTCTTTTAAAAAAGAAAAGGAAAATCAGTGGTTATGATTTTTCTGTTTTCTTCCGTTTTTTTTTTTTTTTCTTCTCCTTTTATAATCCAGGGTATCCTCAGTCTCTCTGTTACTGGAAGAATGGCCTTGAATTCCTAATCTTCCTGCCTCTACCTGGATTACAGTTGTGAACCACCCACTTTATGTGGTGCAGAGATCCAGCCTAGGACTTTGCACTATATCCTCACGCCCTTGCTCACTTCCCCCTTACATCTGTGGCTAGTCAGTTGTCCAGTGTTGGGTTTTGGGGGGTGGGGGAGGGTGAGGACAAGCCGTCTACCCCTGAGGTGGATCCCGTCACTCACAGTAGCACTTTTAAATAGCCTGGAAGAATTTTGAATCTTTTATAGTTTATATGTATTAACATAGTAACCTGTGGCCTGAAGTCTCATCCATTTTCTGCATATAGAGAAAAATTTATTTATTTTTTTTGTTTGGTTTTGTTTTTCCAAGACAGGGTTTCTCTGGGTAGCCTTGGCTATCCTAGACTTACTCTGTAGATCAGGCTGTTCTCAAACTCACAGAGATCCACCTGCCTCTGCCTCCTGCTGGGATTACAGGTGTGTACCAGCACACAGCAAGTTTAAATTTTTTTAATTAAAAAAGATTATTTTTATATATTACGCTGTCTTGAATGTGTAATACAATGTTTTTGTTTACTTTGTATACCTTTTAAGTAGTCAGTGATAACATCAAGGCATAGAACATTTCATTAATTTTAACAGATTACTGAATACTTCACAGTAAATTCTTCTCGTTCCCCAACAACGCCTATTCAGACTTATAATTGCTTTTTACCATTTTCTAAAGGAAGTTTTGGTAAAATTGACACACAGCTAACCTACTTAAAAGTGGAGCACTTTTAGTGTATTCATAGAGTATCTGTGTTACCACAGTTGACTTTGCAATACTTCTTTATCCTAAAAGAAACCTATACCTTTTAGTTTGTTCTCTCAGTTCTGTTCCTTGACAAGAAAAACCTAAGGCCTTGTTGTATACCTCTTAAACAGTGTGATATGTATCTTGTAAGAATAAGCATATTCTTTCAAACTAAAACATCATTCTCAAGAAATTTAATGTTAATATATTGCTAGGTTCCAATACATAGAGACTTCTCTGATTCGGTCTGTCATAGACGTCTAGCTTCAGATTTTTACAAAGATCTGACTTTGAACCCTCCAATCCAGCCTTCCTGATGGCTTGACAGACTGCCTGCCTCCAAGGTGACTTTCTTATTCCCCAGCTCTCGTTGGTGGTGGTCGGGACTTTCAGGGCCTTATGTAATTCAGGCTGACCTCAGACTCTACCATGCATGGTTTGGCATATACTGAGGCCAAATTCAGTTTTCATACATGCTGTGCAAGTGCTCTACTGAGCTAGCTCTGTGTGGTGCTTGCATAGGAAGGACTTTGAGAGATTTCTAACAAGATCGGGTCATCTGTGAGCAAAGGTCATTTTACTCTTCCCTTCCTGTTTGCATGGCTTCTATTTATTTTTCTTACTTAACTGTGCTGATTAGAATTTATGGTACCATACTGAATAGAGTTTTGCTCCTGGTCTGAAGTGTTTTAAAATAAACTAACAAATCAAGGCTTTGCTAGGTAGCACTGTCTGGGTAGCACTGCAGCCGTCCTCTGTCCCAGCCTCTCATTGCTGGATTGCAAGAATGAGCCACCAGCCATCCGTGAGTCCAGTCTTTTTAGATTTACCAAGACTTTTTTAAAAAATTGCTTTTGAAAAAAAGATTGCATTTGTTTTATTTTAGGTGTTAGTTTCTCTTGCATGTATATATGTGCACCGTCTGTGCCTGATACTCAGAGGTCAGAAGAAGGTGTCCAGTCCTTGGAACAGGAATTGCAGATAGTTGGGAGCTACCATGTGGGTTCTAAGTACTGAATCCAGGTCCTCTGGAAGATCAGCCAGTGCTCTTAACTCCTAGGCTGTCTGTCCAGCTCTTTTTACTTGGTGCGTGTGTCGGTCAGTTTGGGAGTCAGTTCTCTCTCCACCTTGGGTTCTGGGGACTGAACGGAAGACCTGAGATTGGAGACTCTTTTACCCATCGAGCCATCTTGCTATTCTGTATTTCTTGATCTTTACTGGATTACACTGAATTTTTAGACTGTGTAATCAGAATATCTTTTCCTATGTTATTTCTGAATTCTAAAGTTATGTTTTTCAGTATGGGAGGTGAGAGAGTGTATTTTTATGTGTTTGTGTGGAGTTGGCTTGCGTGCTTATGTAGAGGCCAGATAACTCTGAAAGCCACCTCTCCCCTGTTATCTTATGGGATCTGGGTTCAAACTCTGATTGCCAGGCCTGTGTGCAAGTCTCTGATTGCTCAACCATTATTACTGGGCCTTGAATTTGAATTTGAATTTGAATTTCCAGTCTTAGTTTTCTTAATTTAGTTCCCCAAGTCTTTTGAATTAATTGCCTGAAGTTCTTCAGCTTCTTAGCTCTTTTGGATGAGAAAGTAGCACATTAGTGTGTTATAATAAAATCAAAGGCTGGAGAAATGATAGGTGATAATGTCAGCTTGTTACAGGATGTATCCAGTGTATAGGATAAACCCTGTTAAAGTATCACTGTGTTTTGTGAACAAAGTCTCTCACAGTGAGCCTTTATTACTCTGGCATCTTGAAGTTTGTTTTCTGCTTGGCGCAAGATTGTTTACAGAATGTCAAAAAGCTTTGTGTAGTAAGGCTGAGGCTATCTAGAATTCTTTTTATTTTTTAAAATTTCCTTTGTGTGCGTGTGCGTGACTGCATTCACACTGAGAATGAATGCAAGTGTGTGTCACAGTGTATGTTTAAAGGTCATATGACAACTTTGTGAGGTCAGTTCTCTGTCGTGATGTGAATTCTGGAGAGTGATCTCAGGTCCTCTGTCTTCCTTTTTAAAGAAAAAAATTCATTTTGACACAAGGTCTTATTAAGTTGTCAGGCAATCTTGAATGTTCCATTTTCTTGCCTCAGCCTCTCAAGCACTCGTATTTTAGGCATGCACCACCTTGCCTGGTATCCAAAGATATTAAATACAAACAAACAACAAAAAGCAAATTCCAGTATTAGTAAAAATTCTGGAGAACTAAATCTCTTTGCCTTTTATGTTTGCTAACTTGGATTTCTGTTCACAAGTTAGTCAACTTGCCAAAGACAACTTATTTTTTGTTTTGGTTCTCACATTCATTTTTATTTATTTATTTTTATGTGTGTATGGGTATTTTGCCTGCATGTATGTCTGTATCACATGCGTGGCTGGTGCCTGCAGAGGCCTGAAGGTGTCAGATTCCCCAGTACGGGGGTACAGACAGTTGTGAGCTCCCATATGGATGCTGGGAATCTATCCTAGGTCCTCTGGAAGAGAATTTAGTATTTTAAACTGCTGACTGGTCTCCTGCCCCTTCTCTCCTTTATGTTTTAAATCTCTGTTTTTAAAGAAGTCAAGATAGTTAAGTCAGAAATGTAGATAATGAAGCTGGATGCAATGGCTGATGTGCCTAACACCGGTATTTAAAAGGCTAACGAAGAGGGATGGCCATGAGTTCAAGGCCAGTTTGAGTGAGACTTGGGCTCAAAATAGCACAAACAACTGGCCTTCCTTCCTGCCTCCAACTGCCAGTGACACCAGTCTATGCAGCCCAGGACCCTGTGCCAGGTGTCTACCCTTACCAAGATGCTGCCAAAAAGGGGAGGAGATGGAATCAAACCACACTAGTCATTTCAAGACTTGGAGCCTCACTGAAAATGGGTACTGTTGGATTTCCAGCTGTTGGGAAGTCTACCGTTTTCAGTATGTTAACCAATAGTCAGGCTTCAGCAGAAAACTTCCCATTCTGTACCACCTACCCCAAAGAGAGTAAAACCCCGTGCCAGATGAAAGATTCCATTTGCCAGTACCACAAACTAGCAAAAAAGATTCTAGCTTTCCTAAATGTGGGTATTGCTGGCCTTGTGAAGTGAGCTCACAATGGGAAGAGATTGGCATATCTTTTTATCCTATATTGCTGCCTGTGATGGGATTTTTAATAGAACATGTTTTTGAAGATGATATCATGCGTGTTGAAGGAAGTGTAGCTCCCACCACAGATACAGAAACAATAAGAGCCTCAGCTGAAAGATAGGGAAATGATTGGGTCCATTATAGATGAACTAGGAAAGGTGGCTATGAGAGGAGGACATAAGAAACTGAAGCCAGAGAGAGAGAGAGAGAGAGAGACTGAAGCCCAAATATGATATAATGTGCAAAGTCAACTCTGGGTTATAGATCAAAAGAAACATGTTCACTTCTGTTATAATCGAAATGACACAGATTTAAGTGCTAATAAACATTTATATTTTACTTCATTTGGTTAATCTTTCTGAAAAAGATTTTGAAAGGGGATACAATATGCCTGAAGCAAAGGCATAAAAAGACTTTCTAAAGGAGTTTCTGAGTGTTCCTTGTGACTTAGTCCAGAGAAGCCTCTTCAGGGAGCACTGGATGGCTTTGGAGCACCTCCCTCATGATGGGCGGGGCAGACAAGTGAATGAGGACCAATTTTGTAGACAGGCTGCTCATGGCTTTCATCGCTGTGTGCACTCTTGCTCTCAAAGGGCATAATCTAATTCCTGGTTTACTGGGCAGACAAGTGCAAGAGATTAAAGTCAGAAGTAGAAAAACAAAGTGAAAAAATAGAAAAGTAGGAAACTTAACAGTCAGCTGGCTGGCAACCACAAAAATATGTGTCAATGGTGTGAATGAAATCCATGTTTTCGATTGGCTTTTCTTTACTGCCTTGATGGGAATGTTTAATGCCATAGTTGATGGTAGATTGGTGGCACAGTTCCCCCTGACTTTCTTACATGCAAAACCTGCTGGGGAAATAAGACAACTAAAGGAGCTCAAGGAGATACAAATCGGAAAGGAAGAAGTCACAGTACCACTATTTGCAGATGATATGATAGTATACATGAACGACCCCAAAAATTTAACCATAGAACTCCTTCAGCTGATAAACACCTTCAGCAAAGTGGCTGGATATAAAGTTAACCCCCCCTCAAAAAAAAAAATCAGAAGCCCTCCTATATACCAAAGACAAAAGGGCCAAGAAAGAAATTAGGGAAACAACACCCTTCACAATAGCCACTAATAACATAAAGTACCTTGGTGTGACTCTAACCAAGCAAATGAAAGATCTGTTTGAAAAAACACTTGAAGTCTCTGAAAAAAGAAATTGAAGAAGATACCAGAAGATGGAAAGATCTCCCGTGCTCATGGATTGGTAGGATTTACATAGTGAAAATGGCCATCCTGCCAAACGCAATCAACAGATTTAATGCAATTCCCAACACAATTCTTTACTGACCTTTGAAAGAAAAATTCTCAACTTCATATAGAAAAACAAAAAACCCAGAATTTTCAAAATGGTCCTGTACAACAACAGATCATCTAGAGGTATCTCCATCCCTGATCTCAAGCTGTACTACAGAGCAATATTACTGGCATAGATCAATGGAATCAAATAGAAGACCCAGAAATAAACCCACATACCTATGGATGCTTGATTTCTGACAAAGAAGCCAAAACCATACAATGGAAAAAAGACAGCATCTTCAACAAATGGTGCTGGTCTAATTGGATGTCTACATGTAGAAAAATGAAAATAGATCCATATTTATAACCCTGCACAAAACTAAAGTCCAAGTGGATCAAAGACCTCAACATAAACCAGATACATTAAATCTGTTAGAGGAAAAAGTGGGGAAGAGCCTAGAACTCATTGGCATAGGAAGCAACTTCCTGAACAGAACACCAACAGCACAGGCTCTAAGAGCAACAATCAATAAATGGGACCTCATGAAACTGAAAGGCTTCTGTAAAGCAAAGGACACTGTCGTCAGAACAAAATGATAGCCTGCAGTCTGGGAAATGATCTTCACCAACCCTACATCTGACAGAGGTCTAATATCCAGAATATATGAAGAACTAAAGAAGTTAAAAAAGCAACAAATCAAGCAATCTAATTAAAAAATGGATTATAGAGCTAAACAGAGAATTCTCTGTAGAGGAATATTGAATGGCAGCGAAACACTTAAAGAAATGCTAAAAAAAGAAATGCTAAACGTCCTTAGTAATCGGGGAAATGCAAATCAAAACAACCCTGAGATTTCACCTTACACCCATCAGAATGGCTAAGATAAAAATCTCAAGTGACAACACATACTGGAGAGGTTGTGGAGAAAGGGGAACCCTCCTCTGCTGGTGGGAATGTAAATTTGTACAACCACTTTGGAAATCAATTTGGTGCTTTCTCAGACAGTTAGGAATAGTGCTTCCTTAAGATCCAGCTATACCACTCCTAGGCATATATGCAAAATATACTCAAGTACACAACAAGGACATTTGTTCAACCATGTTCATAGCAGCTTTATTCGTAATAGCTAGAACCTGGAAACAACCCAGATGTCCCTCACCTGAGGAATGGATACAGAAATTGTGGTACATTTACACAGTGGAATACTACTCAGCAATTAAAAACAAGGAAATCATGAAATTTGCAGGCAAATGGTGGGATCTAGAAAAGATTATCCTGAGTGAGGTATCCCAGGAACAGAAAGACATACATGGTATATACACACCTATAAGTGGCTATTAGACATATTATATAGGATAATCATACTGAAATCTGTACACCTAAAGAAGCTAATTAAGAAGGAGGACCCTGGGTAAAACGATCAATCCTCACTCAAAAAGACAAATAGGATGGACATTGGAAGAAAGAGAAAACAAACAGGTCAGGAGCCTACCACAGAGGGCCTCTGAAAGACTCTACCCATCAGGGTATCAAAGCAGATGCTGAGACTCATAACCAAACTTTGGGCAAAGTGCAGGGAATCTTATGAAAGAAGGGGGAGATAGTAAGACTTGGAGAGGACAGGAGCTCCACAAGGACCAAATATATCTGGGCACAGGGGTCTTTTTTGAGACTGTTTCTCCAACCAAGGACCATGCATGGATATAACCTAGAACCCCTGCACAGATGTAGCCCATGGCAGCTCAGCATCCAAGTGGTTCCGTAGTAATGGGAACAGAGACTGTCTCTGACATGAACTCAATGGCTGGCTCTTTGATCACCTCTCCCTGATGAGGGAGCAGCCTTATCAGCCACAGAGGAGGACATTGCAGCCAGTCCTGATGAGCTAGGGTCAGTTGGAAGGGGAGGAGGACCTCCTCTATCCATGGACTTGGAGAGGGGCATGATTGGAGATGAGGGAGGGAGGGTAGGATTGGGAGGGAATGGGGGAGGGGCCTACAGCTGGGATTACAAAACTAATTAATATAAAAAAATTTTTAATTAAAAAAGAACAGTAATATAATATTATAAATTATGTTAGTAATTTTTTTAAAGTTTTACCATATTTTAAACTATGTAACTTTCAATGAAATAAAAAAATGTAGTGTTTGAAGGAAAAAAAGAAAACCTGCTGGGAGTTGGGTACAGTAGCGCATGCTTATAATCTCAGAACTTGGGGAGGCAGAGGCAGGTGGATCTCTGTGAGTTCAATGCCAGCCTGGTCTACAAAGGAGTCCAGGACAGCCAAGGCTACACAGAAGAAAAACAAAAACAGAAAACCTGCTGGGAGATGGCCGCACAGGCTGTTCCTCTGTCCTCCAGAAGACTGTTGGCCTTGCCTTTCACAAGCTGTCACCAACCAGGCTGACTGATTTCTTGCCTCACCTCTACCCCCATGTTCTTCTAGGAAGTTCTTTTGCAGGAAAACAAAATTCTTTATTTTGTCATACTGTTTAAATTTTACCTCAGACTGCCAAGGCACCTGGCCGTGTTCTAGTTGTAGCTGTTTCTCAGTGTTTTGGATATGATCAGAATAAGAATGGCACCTAACTAATGCGATAGTGGTATGGGCATGAATGACCTTTTTAATAAATGGAGTCATTAGTGAAATTTGGGTTTTTTTGTAAACAAAAATATTGTCTTTCTTGTATTTCTTAAGTATTTCTGTGGGACTGATGACAAGCCTTTTGTATGCCATGATCCATAGAAACAGACTGTCCATGAACATTAGGCAGTTAGGAGAAAAACATAAACTTAGTTGGGGTTATTTGTTGTGTTTTTTTTTTTTAAAAACTAAATATATCACTTATGTTGACTAAAGAGCCAGATTTTTATCTGTTTCATGTGGAGAGATTTTTTTTTGCATATTATAAAAACATTTTTAATAATCTGAATGAAAGGGTAAGGGTAAACGTTGATCCGAAAGAGTTAGCATAAAATTTTTCAACGTGTTTTTGTTTTGTTTTTAACCAGAAAAGCAAAAGAATGGAATGTTCTAAATATGCAGTCAAGGCTGCTGGAAAATACAGACAAGGCAGAAATTACATTGTTAAAGATACTGGTTTCTTCAAATTTAATGCACCCCAGCAACCAAAAAAGAAAAAAAAAATAGTTATTGTTCAAATAAACATACAACTTCCAAAATGCGTATATTGGGTTTTTAGATTTTTAAATTAAGGTTTCTGAAAATGGTATGGACAAAGTTGGGAATGGGAATCTTTTAGGAACAAATTATTTTTTTCTTAAAAATTAAAAAATACTGTGTACCTTTAATGAAATTGCGTTACTAAACTGAACAGCTTTGTATTTCACATGATTAAATTATTGATGTGGTTATTAATATTTACTATTGACTTATCTTTTAATTAAACAGCGGTTATTCCTAAACCAGCTGTATATCTAAATCACCACACAGAGACTGGAATTTATTTAACTAACCTAGAACACAATGCTGGGCAATAGTTATTCCATCCTAAACCTCCAAGCCCACATAGTTTCCTCCCATTCAGATTTCACCCTATATATACTTGCTTTTCTTTAATCATATTTTAGGTCCAGTCCCATCTCTCCACGTGGTTCCAAGACCTCTCCTGCCGATTCTTCTCCTCTTCTTCCTCTCGCTTCCTTTTCCTCCCCCATCCTATATTCTCCATTGCTCAGCATTGGCTGGTTGTTTTATTGACAATACAGAGAACAAATGGTGGCATGTTTACACAAACTTGAGACAGGTGATACTTAGAATAAGCATCACAGTACAATGTCCAGATTGAAACCAGATAGTTGGGGTGAGAAATCAACATTTAAATGAACAAGGGTAAATTGTATACATTCCAAAAGCACATTATACCAACAAATTATAGAAGCTTTTCAAAAACAATATTACTCACATGAATCTTGATTGGTCTTCATGTGCATACCAAGCCTGATGGTGAAGACTGGTGTTTCTTGTTGAGCCTGCAAAAGATGTGTGCTGCACAGTTCTCAGATGGCTAAACTCAGCACAACACTCAACAAATCCATCGTGGAAAGCAAACAAAACAAGCAAGTAAACAAATAGAGTAAAGCCGATACAGCTGAGTTTTCTGACATGGCATTGCACAGTCCTTTGTTTTTTTGTTGTCTGCTCTGGGCACTGGGGTCCGTGTGCATGTTAGGTAAGTGCTCTGCTGCCAGACTGTGCTCCCAGCACCGCTGTACAGAATTTTCTCCTTCTTCCTATTTCCTAACTAATTCAGTGCAACAAATATTTACAAGGCATTTATGTTAAGTAATTTAGCCATGATTTCAAGCATATGGGAAGCACTCAAGGCTAGGAAATCCAGGTCAACCTGGGCAACATGGCAAAATCGTTCTAAAAGCAAGCGGCACCGTCCTCCCCCCAACACCCCCCCCAAATAAAAAAGATTAAAAGGAAGTTAGTGTATTAGAAGATGTGTATAGTTATGTGAATATATTGTGTCATTTTATAAGACACCTGAGCATCTATAGATTCTGGTTTCTGGGGGTCTGGGAGCCAATCCAGGGTACAAAGGGACAACTGTTGTTATCTCTTACAAATTGCCAACTGGAACCCAAGTCTTGATGAGATACAGAGTTGGCCTCTTTGTCCCTTGGTCTTTCAGTTGTTCATCAGGAAGCATGTGATGTCTGGTAACCTGTTACTGTGAGACACATTACTCTAACAGAATAACTTAAAGCAAAGCTAGTTTATTGTATCTTACAGATTTGTAGGTTGGGAATTCTTGCAGGACTCTTTGGCTTATGATTATGCTCATGGAGGTATCCATTTAGTGATTGGGTTATTTTAGAAGTTCTCAGACATGCTAGACACCAGAAGGAGAGCCTAGAAAGTTAGACATACTCAGACCCCTTTGTTCTCTCTGTGGTCTTGCGGCCTTTCCAAGTTTCCTCACTAGGAAAGAAGTTGGGAATTCCACATGACAGTTGGTTCTCCGAGGAATGTAAGAAACCCAGCAGAAGTTCCAAGCTCCCCCTGACCTGAACACAAATTACTTAAGGCCAGACCATGTTGAAGGAGAGGAAAAATAGATTTGATCTTTAATCTAGAATTTTAGCATTGAATTACAGCTCTCTTTTTCCCGTTCATTTTTGGTGATGTGCTCTGTTGTCAGTGCTGAATCTGTTGTTTTTTGGTGTGATGACTTACACTGAATATGCATTTAAGATTTTTATTTGCTGGAATACTCTGAAGAGATCCCTGTGTGGCAGCACAGCCAGCACTGAGCACTGCTGCTTTGGTGCGCATATGGGAAGAGTTGTGGTGGTTAGCCGATTTCAGGGCTGGGGAGCAAGTCCAGGCCCTTGCCCTGGAGGTGCAGGGTGCTGTGTGATGCTCGCGCTCAACCCTCCCCCAGTTAGTCTATCTTTACATTCGCTCTTCTGGCTCAGCCTTGCTGGCTCAGCTGTCAGGGAGTGTGAACAGCGTGCACCTCTCTTCCTGGGAGTCTTCCTCCGCTCTCTCATCAGTGTTGAAGCCCCACTCTAACCACTGGGGTATCTGAAGCTTGGCTTTTGAAAGTTAATTGTGTGTATATGCATGGGTGTGAGTGTGAGCCATACCACTGTTTGGAAGTCAAGAGGACAGCCTGAGGGAGTGCTTCTGTCTTACTGCGTGGACCCTGGGCATCGGGCTCTGCTTGTCAGGCTTGACAGCGGGCACCTTTAAACAGTAAGCTGTCCTGCCTGCTCAGAAATTATTCTAAAAGATTATTGTGTGTGTTGGGGGGGGTGGGGGTCACTGTGCCTGCATGCATTCATGTGTAAATGAGAGGACAGGCTCTGGTGTGTGGATCCTCAACTTTCCCCTCTCTCGCTATTGGCCACGGGCTGTGCACTGTGGGCTTCCTGGCCTTGGAGCTTCCCGGAGACTCTCTGGTCCTGTGCCCATCTGCAGCAGGGGCAGGGTTATAGAAATATGCCATGGCTGTGTGGAGTTTATGTGGGTTCTGGAGATCCAAACCTGGATCATCGATTTGTGGTCTAAGTGCATTTATCCATTAAGCCTTTTTCATCCTGAAGTTTGTTGCTGGATGATATTATTATTATTATTATTATTATTATTATTATTATTATTATTATTATTATTAAATACTGCTTAGAAAGGGCTCAGGGGAATAAACTGAAATTCAAAAAAATTCTCTTGATTTCTTGTTTGTAACAGTTTATGGCTTTTATAATGGAATTTAGTTTGACCAGATAGAAAATCTTTATAACATTTTTTCTTAGTATCTTCAGCATATCATATTCTATTTTCTTCAGAAGTGTTTCAGTAAAAAAACTCCCTTGCTTTTGTTTTTACTGTGCAAAAGGATGACGGAGATAGTATTTCACAGTCCACTTTATCTCCCGGTGGAAAGCACGGTGTCTCAGCAGCATTAGTTTGGCCATCTCTTAGGTTTTCACAGACACTGTTCGCAGCTCTCCCTCCTTGCTGGATCGTTGGTCCTTGGTCCTCAGGAACAAGGGAGCGGAAGGCAATTTACTGGGGGTTCCGTGACCCGTGAGAACAAAAGTAAATAGCCGTCCAGGACCAGCTGCAGGGAGGCAGCCCAGCTTTATCGGGTGAATGAGGGCATATGGAGCTCTGCAGGGTGGGTGAATGTCATTGGCTGAAGGGCTGAGGTAGAGGTGGGGACTTGGCCTCCCTAGGTTAGGCAGAGAAGAGGGAGCCCTCTTCATCCAGCTCAGGGCTTTCCGGCCATGAAGGACTGCAGGCTTAGCAGCAGGGTCCAACAACAGTGTGTCGTCTCCCTGCTTAAAGTGTGGGAAAGAAAAACCCATGCGTGTAACATACAACACAGTGTCAATGTCAGGCAGGGATTTTTTTTGTCCAGCCATTTTATATAGAAGAAAGGAGTGTGTGTGTGTGTGTGCACGCGCGTGCAAGCGTGCGCGTACATGCCTGCAGACACACACCTAAGTGTTGAAAAAGTAAGTCTGTCTAAGCTGCATATTTGATACTACAAGACATAGAACACCTTCAGTGGTTTTCAAAAAGGATCAGTATTTTGATTTCCAATACTGAAACTTTTCTTCAGTTAAGCATATGATACAAAATGACAGATGTTTAGGTCTGTTTCAAAAGTTGGGGAAATTCTGTCCTAATCCAAAGCTAAAATTAATTTATTTTAATGTCTTTGAAAATGAAAATTTTCAGTAACTTAAACAGGTATTTAAAAAATGATTTATTATTCATTTTTATTTTATGCACGTTGGTGTTTTGCTTGTATGAGTCTATGTGAGGGTGTCAGGTCCCTTGGAACTAGAGTTACAGACAGTTGTGAGCTGCCATATGGGTGCTGGGAATCAAACCATGGTCCTCTGGAGGAGCAGCCAGTGAGTGTTCTTAACCTCCGAGCCATCTCTCTAGCCTCTCAGATAACAGCTTTTAACTATTAAACATTCTGACACATTTGTACTATCCAATGTTACACTGATAATTCTTACAACATGGTGGGAAAATACTTTGAAAATGTGAAGTCTCTGTTTTCTTTAAGCTAGAATGTTTCTGTAAGAGCAGAAGACTTTGTATGTAAAGTAAAAACATACTTCATACAGGAATCTCTGCAGTCTTGAGGTGAGGTGCTCTAGGTGTTTTTATTGGCATCCGGTGGTGGTGAGGGGCTTGGAGCTGTGTGTGTGCTGTGTGTTCAGAACAAAGGCCACAAGGAAGTCATCCTTTTCAACATACCTGAATACTCCCTAAAAGGTGTGTGCCACCGCCCCTAGCCTTTCTTATTATTTTTACAGACAAGTTTACTTAATTTTTTTGTAACTGATTTTAGTAGCATTGTCAAAATCTGTCGTATATATAAGCATATAAGAAATAAAATATATGAAAATTTCGCTTTTTCCAGTGAGACCAATGGAATACTTTTTTTTTTTTTTTATAGTAAAAAGTTTCAAGTCTTAAGTCTCAGAATGACCAAAACATTTAAGGAAAAAAGAGAAGAAACATTCAACTTGCAAATAGGGTTAGAAGCTTTATAGTAATGATTTAGTTTTACTAGAAATTTCTGGGATATTTTTCTTTATAACCTTATTCGGATTTTCCAGGTTCTGTCTTTTGATTCAGTTGTCTTAGGCCATTAGGCCATACTAGTATTGCTTTTGTTGAACAGACCCTACGAACTGAAGTTAATTTGTGAAAATTTTCTTCTATTATTAACTATACTAAAATTATATGACTTTAAAATTATTTATAAAAGTAATATACATTAAGATATCTTTTTATCTCCTTTCAGGTTCATGCCTGGGAGATTTCTGATCAGTTGTTACAGATCCGACAGGATGTGGAATCATGCTATTTCGCTGCCCAGACCATGAAAATGAAGATTCAGACCTCATTTTATGAGCTCCCTACGGACTCTCATGCTTCTTTAAGGGACTCATTGCTAATTCATATTCAGAACTTGAAAGACTTGTCACCTGTCATTGTAACACAGGTAAATCCTATACTTACTAAGGCAATTTGTGAGGTCATTTGGGTACGTCAGATTCATTTTGGTTAGCATTGATTGGTCATGTAAGGCAATGTTGACTTTATTGCTATATTTTCACAATTATAGCAGAATAAAAAATTTAATCTTTTGTAATAGTCTTTGAGTTCATTACGCTTCAGATATTGGAAGTGGGGAGGTGAGTTTTCTCTAGCTTGTGCTCCCCACTGTTAAACCTGCAGATGATTTTTTAAAAAATCTGTACTATTATGGGTCAGAGGTCTATGTAGTTAAAAAAAATATTTTCTGGGAGAATTGATTAGTAAAAGTCTTATAAATGAAACAGTAAATGTTTAGCCAGGGAAATGCATTAGGAAGTAAAGTTCATGAAGTGCTCTTGGATAAGGCTTCAAGGTGAGAGATGGAAAGAGGAGGGAAGCAGTCGTTGCTTAGGGCTAAGTCACAGCTCTAACTTTGTCAGTAGCTTTGGCCTTTTGGCAAAGTATAATTTATCTTCGAAATTTTGTGGTATTGCCAAATAAAAGTAAGTATTGATATATTCTAAGGAAATCCATGTTTTTAAATGTTTTTATTCATGTTGTTTTTAAGCTAAGCATTGTGGTCTAAACCTATAATCCCAGCTCTTGGGAGGTAGAGAAAGGGGAGTCAGGACGTCGGTCAGCTTCTGCTGCATACTGGGTTCAAGGCTAGCCTGAGCTGGATGATCGCGGTCTCAGAAGCAATAGAAAAATAGATGTTCTAGCTATCAAGTATATATTTCATTGTTTAGTTGTTGTTGTTGCTTTTTGGTTTTGTCGTTAATTTTTAAGTTTGATCTTTAAATACAAGCAGTGTGTAGCTCGCTTGATAAACGGATAGCTAGGCTTTCTTTGGGAAAGGAGGGAAAAGGATGCTAGACGTACTGGGAAGAAATGTGGTCTCTGCTTTCTGTTAGCATTGATGGTATGTGTTTATCTGGTCTGTTCATTTATTTACTCTCTTCCTGTTCAGCTGGCTTTAGCAATAGCAGACCTTGCCCTACAGATGCCCTCTTGGAAGGGATGTGTACAAACGCTGGTAGAAAAGTAAGTAATTTCTAAGTTGTATCGGCAGTATGAGAGCATTGGATTCCACTAGTCCAGAGAAATCTGCTCCAATAACAGACAGTTGATGGTTCCCTAAATTGTGTATAAGTATGTGTCTGCATGTGGGTGTGTGCACATGGACACACACGCCAGCAGAGGGTGGGTGCAGCCTGTGCTCTGGAGCTGGAGTTCGGTTTTGTGGGCTGCATGGCAAGGTGCTGGGAAGAGCAGCAAGCCTCTTAACCACCCATCTGTCTACTGCTTCATTCCCAAATGACAGATTTTTATTTCTCCTCCAAAAATGATTGCTTTGTTTGTGCATTGTGGGTGTGCACGCCACGTAACTCATGTCAAGGACAAGTTGAAGGAGGAGTGGGTTCTTGCCCCCACACAGGTTCTGTGGACAAGTACCTTTGCACACGTCAACTTCTCCAGCCCTTGAGTTTTACAGTATTAATTTTTATTAAAGCAAGTAAAATTTGGGTTTGGGCATGAAGGTTTCATGCATTCAATCCCAGCAGTCAGGAGGCAATGGTAGGCAGATCTGAATGAGTTCAAGGTTAGCCTGGTCTACATATTGAGTTCTTGGCCTAGTAAGGCTACATTGTCTACCAGTGAATACATGAATGAATATAAACAAACAAGCCTTCCTGTCTGCCAATAAACAAACAAATTCAAAGATATGTTGTCTCTGAATAAATAAGTAAATATGTATGTATGTATGTATGTATGTATGTATGTATGTATGTATGTAT